>NC_042493.1:46820993-46853971 GCF_005508785.2 Acyrthosiphon pisum
TGACCATTACACTCACACTATGTACAAACATTTAAAAGCACAAGAAATATTTACCTGAGTAAATAACTGGTACAGCCATACAAATGTCTGCAAGCTCAATTACCTGAAGCATTTTATTTTTCTTTCTCAACCAATACAGAACCACATTTTCTTTATTATTAGCTCTATTAATATTTGTAAAATCTTCAATTTTTTTTTATCTCATTAGAAGAATTGAGGTTGATACTATTGATTGTGAAGTTGTTCTCAGATACTCTTCAAAATCATCTGTGATGACAGTTGTTTCTTTTTCTAATGAATTAGAATCATTCATCAAGACATTTTATAATATTGTAATAAAGATATCTACAGGATAATTCAGTAAACCGATTTCATCGGTTCATTTCACCAAAGATGGCAAATTAATGAAAATAATTAGCTATGGAAAAGTTTAAAAAAATGTATGGGGAATCTTCTATTAAAATTTCTAATGTTAGTTATGAAAAGAAAAACTTTTTAATTAAAAAATAGTATGAAATTTCAAAATGTTGATGAATTTTGTCAAAATTACAATTTTAAATGTGCATAAAAAATAATCGTGCCATATTATGTATATTTAATATTTTTGAACTTCCATTAAGGAAACTTATAAGGAACATTGCATTACATTTTCAATCTTTTTTACTAAGTGGCTAAAAATTTATTTAAAAAAATTTACAAAATTTGAAAAATTTCTCAATGGTATAGCAAATACTTTGAAAATGTTAAATTGCTAAAATAAATATTTAGTGAAAGATTAAAGGGTTTATAGTTATTACCTTTTGAGTTACACCAAAAAAATAAAATCAATTTTTTCACAAATTGTGTTTTGCGTAAATTTTACTACTTTTTTTTTCGTGACACTTTCCAAAACTATTGGGAATTTGCAATATAGAACTCTTAAAAGTTACCAACTATTTTCACTTCTCTATTAGAAAATATACTGATGTAAAAAAATAGGAGTATTATTATTACCCAAAATATTTATGACCGACAGAAAAAAAACACACATCATTGTAAATACTAAATACAATACATTTATGGCTCCGCTCAGAAACCCGATAATTTATAGACAAGGCTGGAAAAGTTAAATATTTTTTTTAACTCGTTAAGTTAAGACAATATAGAAAAATGTAAGTTAAAGTGAAAAGTTACCTTTTATTTTTTAACTTGTAAAAGTTACAAGTTTATTAAAAAATAAAAGAAACTTAACTTATAGTTATAACTTATAAATCATTTATTATACGATAATTCTGTAATAATTTATTGTGATTATACTAGAATCAAAAATGTAAGTAAAAGTAAATAAAAATTTCAGGTCATTACGAAATTAAGAATAATATTTTTTGAAATTACAACAAAATAAGTAAATTGCTACTTTTCTTTTAAACATCGAATTTCGGAGAAAGACAAGAACGAGGTCCGATATAGTAAAATAATGTTAATATAGTAAAATGTTCACCCTTGGACTTTGGATATTAAAATTAAAAATGGTATATTTTCTTAACTATACAAAATAGTATTAAAATATTCATGATTTTAACAAACATTAAGTACTTAAAAAAAATTGTCCCCATAAATTTGGGATTAAGAGATAAATTATAGGATCTTGTAAATTATGAAGCTTTTTAAGTTTTTAACCAAGCCATAACATTTTTATCAATAGAAAAAAATAGAAATTCGAA
Source organism: Acyrthosiphon pisum (assembly GCF_005508785.2). Classification (NCBI taxonomy): domain Eukaryota; kingdom Metazoa; phylum Arthropoda; class Insecta; order Hemiptera; family Aphididae; genus Acyrthosiphon; species Acyrthosiphon pisum. The sequence goes on from NC_042493.1 coordinate 46,822,697, forward strand.
AAATACCTTTGTTAAAAATTCCTCCAATTTTTAAAATTACATTATGCCTATAATATGGTAGGTATTATAAATATTTAGGGAAAACTTCAGTGTATGGTAAGGTTATTCATTTTGAAATAAATCAAAAAATAAAATTGATTAATTCGAAAACTTTTGTTGCACATACGATATACATTATAGGTATAATACCTACCCATAATACTTGCATATATTTTTCTAAATTTCCGATTTATTTTGTTAGTTTTGCCCTATTTTTTTAAAATTTAGGTAGGTACTTGGTAATTTTTACCAGTATACAATTTGCTACCAGAAACCATTCTCAAAGTTGAAGTTTGAAGCTATTCGCTGTCCAAAAAATAATATTGCTAAATATATATATTTATTAAAATATTCTTACCTAGACGATTAATTGTTTTTCTTTGTGTCTGTGTACACGATGAGTAGTTAAAATTGTGCTTCGATTTTCAACTTCAGTATCATTTCCGGAGTGAATCCAGTTGGTGCATTAGGGATGTACAATTCCCAACAATTTTCAAAAGCGCCTGGAAAAACAAAAAAAAATTCATTAAAACGGGAATTTTGGTTTATGGTGTAACTATAAAAAAAATTACTGTAGAAATATGAAATGTTCACTGAATTATATAAGCAAGTATATTATTATTAATTTATATGCACCTTAAAAGTTTCGAAACATTGAGAATCTTTTTGAGCTCTATACAGAAATAAGAAAATTATGAATTTTATTAGTTTTATTATTTTTTTTAATTATTGTCGATAAAATATTTTATGCTCGATTAAAATCTTAAAAATTAATACAATGTTCCTCATAAGATTTTGTTACTAAAAATAAAAAAAAACTCTGCGTAAACCCACAATAATTGTTAAATTATAGTAATTAATGCCTAATACTAAAACCAATTACCTACTTTAATCACAATAATATTATAAAATATAACCTACTTACCTATAGTAATATTATATAGGTCTTCGCTCAGAATCGTTTTTCGTATACAAGTAGGTATACAACGAATTTATATCATTGGTTTTAAATTTAACACCATCCATTACATCGATTCCGTTTACATTTGTAACCTATTGTACAGCAGATCGGCATCAACTTACCCGCTGTTTATATTAATATTTTATTTAAAATTTTTATTAAACATTAATATATTTGTTAGCCACAACCGAGGGGGTAGTTATTCCCTTCCCCACGGGTCTAGGTATCATTATATAACGTACTTAATTATTTTTGAATTCCTAAATCCCCACGTCGATATAGGTATACCTACTTATAACTGTTAGGTTACTTATATATAGGTATGGAAAAGAGATAAAAGGAAGACACATATAAATATAAAATGAAATAGATAGGTATATTCGTACACAACAACAATAATTAAACAACACTCATCCATTTATCACTTATTAATTTCACAAACGTTACTTTATCGTTACATAGATATTTAACAGAAGAAAAAATAATTTACCGATACTCGATAGATAACGACAAGTTTGGTGCAACCGAGCAGTAGTTTCGCAAAGCGATGAACTAAAAGGTGAAATCACATAATTTTAAATATTGTGGGCATTATTGTTAAATTCCACGCTACGTACCTACTAAGCCTAACTATTTTATAAATTAACTACATTTTCAATACTACCTAACTAAAAAATGTATGGACAATTCTTATACCGTAAGCTGCACTTAATACATTTGTATAATTCTACCTATAGGTACAGAGATTTAATAAAAAACCAAATTTTTGAAGATGTTCTACTTGGTTGTACCTATACCTACTACCGATATAGGCGTTGGCAACAATATATAGGTATACGATGTACCCAAGTACGTGGCTACGTTGGTATACTTAACGTTGTATCTGCACCAATGACTTCCCAAGGACGCTTCTATACTATATAGCTACTTGATAATAATAAAACATCCTACAGACACATGCGCTACGTTTAATCAACCGAATCCGTAGTGCCGGTTGTGCGTAGTTATAAGGATTTACTGAAATACTTACCATGTCAGGTATAATAATATACATTATGTATATAATTATGTTTTATGTGTGGGAATGTGTTTAATTTTTTTCACTTTTCTGGCGTCAGCCGTGGCCAATTTCTTAACATCCGTCGTTGGAAATCAAAACTATTAAAAGTACATAGTATTTGATATTAATTTTTCTTTCCCGGAATTGTTAAAAATCTTATTTAAAAGCATAATACCTCCCTATGAATATAATATTATATAACTTAAACATTCTAATTGTTCAGCCGACAACCTCACCGGCGTCAAGCATGCGTCAAGCGTGCACGCTCCTTGATAGGGTTGTTATGTTTAAAATATAAATGTAAAACATTTGTTTTAAACGTGTTGTTAATTATTTAAAACGAATAAAACATATGTTTAAAACAGAGTAAAATCCAAGAGAATATTGCGTTTTTTATTTAAAACTGTACTTTTTGTTTTAAACTGTTTTTTCTGTTCAAAATTATGTTTTAAACAATCAAATTATTTGAATTTTAAATTTTAAACATAATGTTTATAACACTGCGTTTAAACTGTCTTAAACTCGAACAATTTGTTTTTTTTAAAACATCGTTTTGAACAGAAAAATATAGTTTAAAACATAAAATTAAGGTTTTTTTTTCAAAAATGAAAAAATACACCGACTCTGCTCCTTCCCAGACAGAAATTTTTTGTTTAATAATATTATTATAACATTATAATAACGAATAATATTAGTATAACGTTATTATAATACTATTATAATATTATCATTACAAAATGCTGTCTGGGTTGGTGAGTGGCTGTACGTTTATTATGTATCATTTTAACCTATAAAATATAAAGATTAAGAAAAACAATATTTAAATTGTTCAGTAGGTTGGTAGTTTTTGTACACGTATAAGAAGAAAACTACTGACAACCCGACGAATGGCTTCGAAAAGATAACAATAACCATTAACCACGTTATTTTCGTAAAGTTTAACTTAGAATTGTTTTTCATTTGCCTTGTATCGGTTCACAAGTTTACTACTCTATAATTCTTATTTCTAAGATACTTACCTGGAAAAATCCCAGACATAATAAGTTAATAACTGAAAATGTTGTCGTGTATAGAAAATTCGAATATAAACAACCAGTGAAGATGTCATCGAAGCAGTTTTACTGCCCCAAACAGTGATGACAGACATAAAAATTTAAAAACAAACACATCAATGTAAAATCAATACATACATCGCTCCGCTCAGAATATAATATGATTTTGTAGTTAAAAATGAATGAAATATTCAATTTTAAAGCTAAGAATTGACAATTTAAAAAAAGATTCCACGTAAGTAGGTTATTCTGTAACAAAAAATCTCAAAAATATAAAACCCAGTTTTTTTATAGTTATTTATGTTCAAATTTGAACGAAATTACATTTTAAATAACAAAGAATAATGATTTTAGTTATTTTGTTGTAATTTTATAATATTAATTCAACTTACCGACTTCCGACTATAATAAGTAATAACAATATACATATAAATATAATAATATATAATATCCACAATGACAAACCGTCTCCGCTCAGAATCGTTTTTCGTATACAATAATATCATTGAATTCAGATTTAATACCATCCATTATACTAATATAATATAAAGCAGAGCGATTCCACTTTCCTGCTTTTTAATTTGTTTAGATTTGTTGGTTACAGTATGAACTACATACGTAGAACCTTGTTTTACATTTTTAAAACAGGCAGTGGAAATTTCATGTACCTAACTACGATTATGTTTTTTAGAAATTTAAAATGTTAACCTTCCGAACGCAACAACTAGATTCACTTTCTCATTAGAAATGATACTAAAGTTTTCATTATATCGATTACTTATCGTGACATAGACACAAAAAAACTATATCATCATTAAACCACTATGCTATGTAAGAATCCAAAACGTCATTGTATGTAGAAAATATAATACTATATAAGATATATAAAAGTTTCGACTTCCCATTAATAATTATTTTTAAACATTAAATTTCGTCCAAATTTGAACTTAAAATATCTATTAAAAAAGTTTTGTTTATATATAAAGCTTTTTGACCCAAAGAAAAAAATTTAATTGACATTTATAGAAAAAGACTAAAATAAATTGAAAATTTTATTGAATAATATGTCAACAATTAATTCAAAAAAATTTAAAATATTTTGAAAATTGGATCATGTATAGAAAAAGATAAATGGTAAATATTTGTTCAAAGTTGCATATACCTAAACTACGGTTATTCCTTTTTGAATTAAAACAAAATAAGGAAATCATTCAAGAGAAACCGTTAATTTACGGGTGCACCGGATACATTTATAGGTGCTTGCATCTACTTCAAATGCGCATAAAAATTTTATATGAATTTCCGGTAAAACGTTTTTGATTCTAAGATGAGCTAAGAATGTATTGATTTTACAATTACCTATGAGTTTTTTTTTGTTATTTTACACGATAAGTAGTCAAACTATTTTGAACTTCATTATCTTCTTTGTTGGTTAAGTGAATCTTGTTAGTAAAAAGCTTCGGGAAAATAAAAAAAATTAAGGGAAAACAGGAATTGGCTAATAATTTTGTTGTAAAAATTTTATAAAATATTCTATTTTCATAGCGATATAAGAGTTGAAAATGTAAAACAATATTCCATAGAGCATAGACGCAAATAGAGGGAGGGGGCTTAGCACCCCCCCAACATTTCTATAGCTACCCAAAAACTAATGATTTCCCACACTATAATTTAAAAGCATCATATATGAGCATCTTATGAGAGAATATCAAGTATAGACCTGAGCTACAGACTCTCCCCAAATTTCAAACACTATTTACGCCTATGGTTCCATGTAAGTAGGTTCATACTGTAACCAAAAAATCTAAAAAGTAAATAAACATAATTGTTTTATAGACATTTTAAGTTATAGTTTGGAAAAAATTAGATATTGAAACAAAAATTAACGATTTAAGTTGTTTTGTTGTGATTTAAAAATATTATTCCTGGGTTCTTGAAACTTTTGAAATATATTCATTTAATTTATACACACAGTATAATAATAAAAATATAAAAATAATTAAAAAATGTACTGTAGTATTAATGCCTAATAGTAATATAAATTACTTCAATCACAATAATATCATAAAATATAATTAGTAATATAGCTGACAGACTGTCTTCGCGAATAGGTTTTCGTATACAATGATTTTAATATTTTAAATCAATGAATTCAAATTTAATAAATCCATTACAGTGACTATTCTTTAGACACCTAATGTACAGCAGAACACTATCCACTTGCCCACGAGGAATCTTGTATTTCATTTTTAAATGTTAGTTATGAAAAAGAAAAATTTTTATGAATTTCTAACAACAAAATAATTTGCAGTTTTTCATGATTTTTACGAAATGTCAAAATTCTAGCTTAATGACGCTTATAAAAAAATATTTTGGGTTCACACTCAACATTTTTTTAATTACACTAATAACATATGAAGAACTTTGTATTCAATTTTCAATGTTTTTGGCCGATTGAAAAATTATTTATCGACAATAATTGGAAAAAAAACTTGAAAAATTAAAAATTTTTCATGGCTATAAAAAGCTCAAATAAAAACAGAATACTTTGTAAATTTCATCATGTATGAAAAATTGTCTTATAAACATTTTGTGATAATTTAAAATATCTTCAATTATTAGTTTTTGTACACCAAAAAATCAAAATTTATTTTGTCAGAAACTGGTTTTGTAGAGTATACGCTGTAAAATGATCTAAGGGTAAAATGAAAGCATGTTTTCCTATTCGTGATAACTGTTTAACTACGAATTTCAAATGAAAACAATATGACACGACACGTTCTCTTTATCTTGTATTATTCTTCACTATCCATCGTTGTGTTTGACTGTTTGAGCTTTGAGCGGTTAAGAAACGTTATAAACGTTATAACGTACTGTTATAGAGTTAAATTGTTGATAAAAATTATAAGTAAAGAAAGTTTGCATATTATTTTGCAGTTAAAAATGTATAATATGTTGAATTTTTATAGCTAAACTTGAAAATGTAAAACATTGTTTTGATAAGTTATAAGTAGAACGCAGATTTATATGCATTTGCATATTTGTTCTGGTTAATTGTATGATATGCCAAGATCGATTATAACCATTGACCATTAACCATTGACATTATTTCAGAAAAAAATTCAAAAAGTATTTATAGTAGTATTCCATAATTTAAAAATATTGTTTTAATTAAATGTTTAAAAAATACAATTTTTTCTAATAATTGTATGCATAATTTTTATATTTCGTGCATATTTCAATATTTTATTATATACATATATTTGTGCATATTTAAGATTTTTTAGTGCTTATTTGATTGGGTTTTAATGCATATAAATCAGCGCTCTAGTTATAAGTATTAATACAAGAGTATTTCATAGTATAAAAAAAAAATTTGAAAAATACATAAACACTGTAGTTTTTTTTAATAGATATTTTAAGTTGAAATTTGGCAAAATTAAGTATTTAAACAAAGCATAACACTTTTAGTTATTTTATTGTAATTAAAAATTATTATTCGTGTGTTCTTGAATTATGAATATTGCCCATCCCTCCTAAAACTTGGACTGCACCTCCTGATGTTTTGGTCTTATTAATTATTATTGACCTGAATCTGTTTATAATATAATAATAAAATCATTGACGCTCTAGTTTCTATGTTAGGTACTATAGGTAATATTATAATATACACGTATAATAGGTTTAGTATGCGTTGGAAACGAAACCCACCACCGTATCTCAGTGCCGTGGTCATTGTTATAGGCATTATGTCGCCGCTAGACGGACCACGGCCATGCAGGCGTGAATGACTATAAATTCCTGGACGCGCGTATACATACATAGGTAGGTACCTACGCCAATCTCATTTGATACGATAGCCTATAATAACGAAATATAATTCACGAAAAAAATTTTAAAAAATACCAGTGAGAGAGAGACGGAGTAACATAAACGATGACAGCGAGACGACGATAATATAATAACGTATAAGCGTATTATATAAAAAAAAAGAATAAAAGAATAAAAAAAAAGAATCTCATTAGAAACCCGTGGGTATCCACGAAAACTGAAACTGTTTGTCCTGAGCAGACGGTAGCCACTACAGTAGCGGACAGGTAGGTATATTACCCATAAATATATATTATATTATTTTATATTATTATTGTTGTTGTTGTTGTTGTTGTTGTATGGTAGTAACCGCTCGACAAAAGAATAAAAAAACTCGTTGTAGATCGTTGAACCTATGCATTATAAGTGTGTAAAAGTATAAATAGGAAAGGTGTGTGCGTGTATAATATTATATATACCTATATTATGCACGTTTATACTATATATAGGTATATATATTATAAGAGTCGACCGTGGCCGCGTTGATTTCGGCAATTCGATACGCACCGAACACAGTCGATTGTCTCACGCCCGCAGTGTATAGGTATTTATATATATTCACACCTGACGTATAGGTATACCTTATGTATCTACAAGTCACAACTATATACATATAAATCAGTATATACCAGTAGTTCTCAAACTGTGGACTCGTGTACCACTGCACATGACTGATGGAATACTTACTGCGTAGATATTTTGATGTAGAATAAACGAAACTACGTAAGCGAATATTGAACGAATGCACGGCAGTCAACAGTTTATATAACATTTAGGTACCTGTTGGGTAAATAGTAATACACAAGTACATTATAATTGTATTGAATTATTTGTATACATTTTATTTTATCTACATCATATCGTGCGATTATGGTGGTTTGAGTGTTGAGTGGCCTGGGAAATTTGAGTTAGGCATATTTTATATAAAATTATAAAAATGAATATACACCGTTGTCCCACAAAAACGCGTTAATTATATTTCGAATTCCATTTAATATCACGTTATCACTTATACACCAAATGTATTTCCATCTTGATAATCCACTGCAGAGATGACGTTAACTATACACTTTAGAATAAACTGATAATATTGACCCAAGTGTACGCTTAAAATAAGTACAATTGAACTCTACTTTTCCTAACTTATTTCAACCATTGTGCAAATGCACTATTCTTATTCTTAAATAATTGTCTTACATAATTATTATTATGAAAAATAATTCTATTAAGTATTAACCATATACAGAGGTACCTACCTAATTAATACAAATAATATTGTTATATTTTTCAATTTTCGTAATATATGCCTAATAGGCATTATAAGCATTGCCTATACTATACTTAAATAATCATAATAGATAATAATAATAATAATAATCATTATTATTAATCATTATGCTTTCAAAATGTATTGTGATTTTGTACTCCTTAAATTATCGATATATAAAATTTAAATTAAATTATTCAATGCATCACACTAAAATAACACCTATCTCAATTAAAACACCATAAGTAACCTATGACAACTCCTCCCACCACCGTTCAATTATCTCTCGATGGCATAAATCTCCATTATAAACAATCAATCCGTCCAGCAGGATGCAATCTCTTACGAGTTATTGTATACGTTTTAAGCTTGCCTATTTCAATCTTATCAATAATTAATAATCGTCAATAAACGCTCCATGACGGCGTATATCCGCAAATTTACTATAGATTGTATATATAGATGCACAATTTATTTTTAATAAAAAGAAAGCTTTTTACTAGTTTACGGTTCTGATTTACTCTGTACTCTGTACACCAATCTGTTACTTTTTGAGCCGTAGTAAGGGTGAGGCAACTAAGGAATTATTGCTTCAGGGGCTCATCGAAATATACGCATTGGGAGCGCTAAACCTTGACAAATTGTTCAAACCATAAATGTCGGTCTATCTTATTTTCAGGTACCTAGCTTTTAAAAAGTCTGACTCCATTTTTTATTTATTATTCAATTATACCTATAATATTATAACTTAAATGCATATTACCCTGTAGCGCGTTTGATCCCAACCGGCAGTCGCTAATCCTTATATGCTGACTTCTCGGTGCTTACCACTACTCGCTAGCAAACATACACACACAGAGCTTTATATCAATCATCACTCATCGAAATATCGGCTATTTAACAGATTATTCTATTTGATAAGTTCTAGGAATCTACTTTAATTTTCTGTGCACTAAAAGAGCGCAACTACGGCTCTATTACTCTGTATCTAATCCCAACGAAATTTTCGTAGGTTAGATATAGGTTAGTGCCTAGGCTAACTTTTTTTAAGTTACCTATATTTAAAAAAAAAATTAGCAAAACACGCACGAGTGGAGTGGTACCTAAAAGTGTGAAGTGAAATAAAAGTTGCACGAACAGCCGTATACTATGTACACAGTACACACTTATAATACCCACTAATTTTAAATACAAGTTGAAACAACATTGTTTAACGTGGATTTTATTTAATATTATTATAGGTACTCACATAACATTATTATGTACATAATATTATTATGTACATAATATTATTATGTGCATAGGCGAAAATAGGGGGGGAGGAGCTTTAGGGGCTAAGCCCCCCAAAAATAATATTTAATAATAATATAATATTATATTTATATTTATTTATTTATATTTTATAATATATGTAATATAATATTTCGTACCTAGATTTGATGATTATGTCTATTCATACCCAAATTTAAAACACAGCTATAGTGCGTTACAACATTGTCGTTATGGTATTATTATACCATTTTATTATTTAGGTATTGTACAATGCGCCTATAATAAAATGTAATATAGGTATACCAGCTATAAACCTTGTAGGTATTACGTATAATATAAGTGTGTTAGGTGTTTATATATATATATAAAAAAAACACATCACCGTGGCATGTTCCTCCAGAGTTGTGTATTAGGTAATGACATAATAATAAAAATAAAAACACAATGGGGGGATATGAAGTGAAAAATCGTACTGGAAAATAAAAGAAATGGTTGACACGCAGCGTGAAATTATTGTTGTATCATATCTGTGCGTAGGTATGTCCGGCTTCTTTATACAGTAGCATAACTATATGGATAAGTATAGGATATAGGTATACCTGTTATATTATTAAATAGACACACTATAATGTATTATATAGATATGGACACCCGACACACAATATATAGGTACTTATGTCGTATAAATGTATAATAGTATTGCACAAAAGACATTTCTTATGCTTAAATCCCAAAACACCAATATTATTATACGAAATATCAATATATTATTATTAGAGTTCGGTAGTTGATGACCTTAAAAATAATAAAAATGACCTAAAAAAAATGTAAATATGACATAAAAATGACAAAAAATGTCCTTTAAAAATGAAATAAAATAATAAAATGTAGGTATTATAATATTCACTACAATGTGACAACGACAAATGTATTAGGCGAGATAAAATCGGAAAGTTACTAACTTAGTCTGTGGTAATTTCCAAGTTTTAAGTTTTCGGCATAATGGTTGACAAGAAACAATAAAAAGTGTGAAATCAGTAAAAATGACTAAAAATGTGGGAAAATTACCTAAAAATGTAAAAAAATGACTTAAAAAGTAATCAACACCAAAAAATGCAAAAAAATGCAAAATAAAAATTAGTTATTCAGATTCACATGCTAATGAAACACATTTGTGGTCAGGAGAGCAACGTCTAAAAAGTTCTAAAAAAAAAATGCAAAATGCATCAACTTTCGAGCCCTAATTATAATATAAGGTACGGTATTGCCGTATATAGCCATATAGGTACAACGAATAAGTAAATACCCTCTCGTATTATACATAACCCTCATAGTAGGTAATACACTTAATAATTCATTGTTATTACTTACTATATTCACATTACCTACATCATTACAATATTACATATCGTATAATATGCACATAAATGAGAATATAGCCAGTAGGTATAGAGTTTAAATAATAAATGTACGAAAGTGAAACAATTTATAGAATATAAATAATACCTATTATACTAATAATAGGTACCTACCGGTAAAAGGCATTTTAGTATTTGCAGGTCTACCGGTAACCCAAAATCCATTATAAAGCATAACTATTGGTTCAAAAAATTAAATTGCAGTGAAAACTTCTTACAGTTTTTAGTAGTGTTCCATCATCGATTTTGGAATTATTGAGATTTGACTGTTGTTATACATGTCATGTTTTATAACTTAACAAATACGTAATAATGATATAGACTATATTATAGTCTAGAGAGAACTACGAATCAGTCAATCACGGTACGATATAAAATATAGTAGGTATTCAAATTCAGCGGTTCTTGACCTTTTCATATTCTAGTTCCAACTACACATTCTGAACATTTTCTCGTACCACATGGTCTAATAACATTTTTTTGTTACTTATTAAAATTGTACAAGTTATTTTATATGTATAGCACCATTTATTAGGAACTACATAGGTAATTATGAAAATATAAGAGTAAACTATTAAATAGTAGTTATATGTATAACAATTATTATTTTTATTGTTATTATAGTGTATATAACTTCAATAAACGATTGGTGTTGTTTTAAATTAATGAGGATGTCCATATCGGGCTCCATGTTGCCATATTGGTACAATCATTGATTATAAATACCAGTTTAAAGGTTGTCTGAAGAACGCCGATATTTAATGTTAAAATGATTCCAATTTTATGTAAGTAGTGATTTCCTTCGCGTACCCCCCTATGAACTTCCCGCGTACTACATGTTGAGAAATGCTATTCTAATGTTTATCGTAAATTCAGGAATAGTAAGTTGTTAAGCATAGGACCACAATATAAATTCGAGGTATTCAGCACGTTCTGCGCCAGTATTTTTTATGTAGAAAATTGTTTTTGTATCATTTGTAGAGTGTTAAATTATCTTAATTTATAAAATTAAAAAATGTCTTCTAAAGTAACTGAAATCGAAAAAAATCATCGAAAATAATATCAAAATTACTATACATACTTAATATTATATTGGGTAGATTTTGGATCTACCCAATGTCTTTGATTGTCCTAGATGGTACTAGTCCTTTGATTTTTTTCTAGCTTCTTTAATTTAACCATCAAATTCAATTCATCACCGCGCTTCTACATAAAATAATGAATAAAACCAATATTAAATACCATGACTGACAAACCGTCTCCGCTCAGAATCGTTTTTCTTATACAATGATATTATATCATTGAATTCAATTTTAATTCAATCCATTATACATTGTACCATTTGTAAAATTGTAACCACTTTACAGCAGAGCGACACCCACTTACCCGCTTTTTTTTACATGTAATCTGAATCAATGCGTATTTTAATTACTCGGAAAAATTAATATTTTTTTTTAGTAATTTATTTTGTATTAGGTATTTGATTTAATTTCGTCACCTTGTAACCACTAAATATATGATTATATATTTTTTTTTACTTTTTAGATTCTAAGGAGAGCATATGTATATTATGGTTTTACATTGTTTTTTTTTGTCTGTCATCGAGTTTTGGTTCAAACAAATTTCGTTTAAACTTCAACATTGAGCGTGGTTTTTATAGCAACCTATAGTTGCAGTTTTGGTAGAAGAAGAGAGATGTCAAAATTATACAAACACTATTCAAAATAGACCAATTCTTAATACTTTTCTTTAAACCTAATTATAAAAAAATATCAGAAAAACAGGAATATTTACGAAACATCAGTTTTCTTCATAATATATTTCCTGTCTTACATTTTTATAGTATTTTTAAACATGACTTGATAATTTTAACGTTTTTAATTTTTAGCAAGATATACTTATGCCATATTAAAAAGTCTTAAGATTATTTGTTATGCTTTATTTTGGCCAAAATGCCCCTCATAATTTTCAACTTTTTAAAACTACTTGTTTTTATGCTTAAAACGATGGTAGAAAAATTGTTATTAAGCTATGTTGTAAACTATTATTTTAGTAGTTATATAGCCGTTTCAAATTGTCAGTTATATACTGATGATATGGTAAGTACTAAAATAGTATAGGTACGACGTATATGCGCGTTTATCATATAACACTACAGCTCACGTAATAGTACTATAATTATAAATCACGTAATTATAAAGGTGATATATAGCTGAACAATTAGAGTATTATAATATATAATAGGTGTAATCAAAACGCAATTTTTACCCTGTGACCTACTTCAGGTGGTGTTGCATACTTGACACTTGTATAGCGAATCGAGCAATATTTTCGGTTTTAATTGTCCGAACGTTACTTCGTGGATAAATTTTGTGTTCGGTAGTTTACTTGTTTAGTTATAATAAAATATATAAAAATATTTAATCGGTAAATAGCACTAAAAGTAATTAACGATATTATAATATAATATATTATTATATAATTTTTATATAATTGTATAATATTGAAAATCATGAGAGTAAAGTGTTTTAGTATTCTACCGGTATTTTGGTTTATTTTATAAGTTTTTATAGATTTATTTAGATTTTGAGTGGAACAGTGATTGTATTTATTTTACAATGATGTGTTTTTCTTTTTTTTGTGCCTGTCATCACCTTTTGGGAAAATAAAATGCTTCGATTTTCAACTTCAGTACCTTGTCCGATGGGCGACGAGAAAGTAAATCTACTTGGTACTTTGGGGGGGGGGGGGGGGGGGTTCAAAAGTAAAAATGTATTTTTCTTAATGATCAGTGTTAAGAGGACGCTACACAGATATAATATATACGCATAACTTACTATAAAATTGAAGTATCGTAAAAAAACCCACATACAAAAGAAAAAAGGACATTTTTACGCAAAATTGGTTTTTGGTATAACTTTAAACGAATTACCGTAGATACATTTAAATGTTCACTAAAAGTTTATCTTAGTATTTTCTATACACCAAACAATATTCAAAATATTTTTACTCATGTTGAGCTATTTACAGACATGAAAATTCGAGTTTTATTCGTTTTTTTAAAACTATATTGTCAATTTAACATTTTTTGATAGATAAAAAAACTTGAAAATGTGATACAAAATGTCTTTTAATATAATGTTAGTTGGAATTAAAAAAAAAAATTATTGTTAATCCACAATAATTTTTATAAAAGTCTGAAGTTAAAATGTTGGCAAAATTCATAAATATCACGGAAATTGATAATTTATTTCTAGTTGGAAATTCATTTTATGTTCTATTTATATCTAAGCTTTAAACAATTAATATAAAATTAAAACAAAAAATTATCAGAATATCTAATTAATTTAACTTTTGATTGAAGCATAGACATATATTGGATATTCACCCGTAACCTACCAAATTTTCAAAACCTAATAACCATAGGTAGGTACTTGACATTTTCATCAAATGTTTATTTTATCATTTTATATACATGATATAAGTTTCAAAATATTTCGACTCGTTTTGAGTTATTTATAGGCATTTGAAATTTTTATTTTTTTTATTCTATTTCAATGTAATTAAACTTTTATTCGTTTTGTCAAAAATTCAATAAAAAAAAATTAAAACAAAGTTACTTATAATAGTTGTTATAATAGCAGTTTTTAAATATTAAGGATCCATAGGCATGATTTTTTTTTTTTTATAATAATTTAAAATTGATCGATCCTCGAAAATGTTCAATTATTGTAATTAAAAAATTATAAAATGTACAATTATTGTAGTTAATGATTGAAAATGTAAAATAAAGAATCTCATAAATAGTTCATACTATAACCAAAGAGTCCAAAAAATAATTATTTTTTACAGACATTTCAAATTAAAATTTGGACGAAACTACATATTAAAACCAAGAATAACGTTTTTAGTTATTTTGTTGCAATTTAAATATATTATTCGGGTACATGAAACTTTAAGGTATATTATTATATTTTATACACACAATACATTTTCAAATGTAATTGTTTTGCAAAAATTGAATTTAACCTAATGTTGTACAACTAAGTTAGTACGTACTAATGCCTAAATAGCCAAATAGTAAAATAAATTACTTTAATTGCAATATTATCATCAAATATACTTGAGTAGTAAAATTGTAGGCTGACATTCTAAAATTATAGGCTGATTGTCTTCTTCGCTCAGAATAATCTTTCGTATACCTACAATGATTTTATATCATTGAATTCAAATTTAACACCATCCATTAGTCATTTCAGTGACACACTTGTAACCTACTGTACAGCAGAGCTACTTTCGCTTATCTACCTACCTACTTTTTTTTTTAAGTTTTAATATTTGTGTAAAAATGGAAAATAGAATAATTACATTATTTTATCAGCTCTGAAATTTGGTTTATTTATTGATATATTTTCTGCTTTTTGATATGAAAGAATTAACATAAAATATTTTATAGAATAATTAATAATAATGATAATATACTATATACAACTATGTAGTGACAACTATATAACAACCCATAAAACCTTCATTATATGATAAGGAAATAGTATGTTTATTTTTGGTTTTAAAAATACTTTATAATGAATTTGTTTTAGTTTAATTTTTGGGCTGATTTGCTTTTTTAAATATTTTACTTTCTTTTGATCGGTATGTAATCGAAATAATTATGGTACAGGCTCCAAAACTGCAGTGATGAAAATAATATAATTTTGTTGATTTTTATAATAAGTGTTTTATCATCCATAAAAGAAATTATTATTCAATAATCTATTAGCATTTATTTTTTTTCGTTATGTATTATCATATCGATCTGTGCGTATTACGCATGTAATAAATGACACGTGTTACTACAGCAGCGTAGACGCAAGACCGTTTATATTATATAATAAAAGTCCGTGGTGTATAGCTCGAAACTCAATGTAATCGCTGTAATCGTTTTCATTTTATCGATTAAACATAAAAATATACGATTACATACATCGTTCAAAATTCAAATGGACGTTCAATAGTATAAATTAAATTTAAAAAATGAAATATTTTATACGAGTCGTGATTCATTTTTTTACCCCTGTAGCAACTAGAACACATCCGCTTCGAATTTGCACTATACATATATATATATAAAATAACTGTACCAGAAACCGTAGCATTAATAAATAGCCGGGAACCGTAGTAGTATATTTCATTGTTGCGGAAATAGTGTTCCGGGTGACAAGAGCATTGACACAGAAGTATTATATAGTGTGGGGTAAACTGTAAATTTAATACTTTCCCATAAAAAATGAACCAAACTACAAAAAAAAAATCTCAATTCACCGGCAAAACCGGAACGCGGAAACGGCTAGGCGAATCTGTCGAATCTCAATTGTGCCACAATGGGATGCGGAGCCCGGTGACGACAATAGGGTTAAAAGGGGTTCCGAAAAAACAACCCCTGCACATACACACACACACACTCATTCGCGTACGACGGTTTGTATAAAGCCTCCGAAATAACGGTCAGCAGCAGGTGAGACGTTAACGAACAAAAAAGAATAATAATAATAAAAAGGGGGCAGGAGATTATATTTAAAAAAAAATATATATTATATATGAATAAAAAAAATTAGAACCTTGGCGAAAGAGAAAGCCGAAGGGAAACAATTCGGTAATAATGTATATAATAGGTATATATGTATTACGCTTTTTTGTTGTTTACAAAAAAATAAACCAAGAGAGGGAAAAGGCGTTAGGTTGTAGCCCATTATATGAACGATCGGAATCATTATTAGAGTGTAAATTGTAAAAAGAAGGGAGTTCGTGTGTAGGTATATAATATAATAGTATACTGGAGCACCTGGATGCCGATCGACGATTTCATTTACTGTTGTAGGACGCGGAAGTGTCGCCAAATCCACGAACTACCTATGTTATTTTTTTTCCTGTTTTTTTTTTTTATTATTATTATTACTACTGTTTCCTTATTCCGTCGATTTCATAACACTTATCGCTTGTCAAGCGCTGGTCCTATGGATTGGCTGTAGTGTAAACATATTATAGGTACCTATATTATATATAATAGATACCTAGGTATATGAAAAGATACCGACGAATTTCTCTTCACATGACATATTGACATGCAGTTAAATGCAATTTGCCATTCTATACGATGCAATAATATTATAATTTAAAGACTATATTTAAATGCACTTATAATTATTAAATATGCATACAATGATGCAAACATGTAATAAAAAGTTACAAAATATGCAGAAAAAATTTTCCTTTTTATTTCATTTTTTTTATTGTATTTCGTAATTTTGAAATGTATAGCATACGCTGAATATGAAACAATTAATTTTTGTTACTGCGTATGAGCAATAATACGTAGGTAGTTAATTACAATTTGTAAACTAAAAAGTACTTACAATAAATTAAGAATACATTTCATTTTTAATTATTAATAACCTGGGACAAGATGGAAATGACTTATAAATTATAATCTAGTAGTATTTATAGTGATATTGATATACAAGTAGGTATACATGCAGTCAAAAAATCCAAGGTGGGGGAATGGCCTCCTCCCTGCGGGCACCCTCGATTGCAAAAATTAAATAAATAGTATTTGGATGATATGTCACATAAATACATGTTATTTTAGACATTTCATCAATAAGATTAGATAAAATAAACATTTAAGTTAATACAGTTAACGCCACGTCTCCACTAAAAGACTCATAATATAATAGGTTCATGGCATCATGGGTATCACGATTCACGGGTAAAACCAAATATTGAAACGTAATCAATTTTTTTCGCCCATTATCTCATTATCATTATCTTTTGGTTCGAAAGGCATATAGTTATGACTTACATACTATTTTTACTCACCTGTGTGACCAAATATGCAAAACTTACAAACATGCACTATCTGACATTGAAATATGCAAAAATACGCAGTATAAACTTATGTTATTTAGTCAATCAAGTAATGATTGTACAGATGTAGAAAATAGAACATACACTTTATGCAAAATCATGTCTTCAATTAAAATATAATAAATAGTTAATAGTTAATACTTAATAGGTATATTATAGTAAGTAAGTAATCAGTGACGTATTTATGGGGATATGCCTAGGGGAAATAGCTGGTGATCGCCTAGGTCTCTTAGGAACTCTTTTATATCCGCATATTCTCGTTTATAATTATTATTCAACCCTCATTTCTAATTAATTTTTTCTGTACTAAACGTTGATGTATTTATGTTTAATTGTCTCCGATTTCAAAGTTATAATATAATAATGATTGTTATTCGATTATTGAACTGTACTATATAATATTGTTTATTTTAATTTATTAAGTTTGTTTTTCCAACATTATTATATAATATATATATATTATAACATGTACACAAATGCTTGAAAATTCGAAACAGGTCTCTGTATAGTACACAGTGTCACAGTGTACCTATTGACTATTAATAACTTAGTTCTAAGCAGTGGCGTAACTAGGGGGTTGCTAGGGGGGCTAGCCCCCTCACTAAGATTTAGTCCCCCCAAAATATCCCTTATTGATTTAGACATAAGCCCTCTATGGGTTATTTTAAATAAGTACCTAGTGTTGTTTTAGACCTAGTGTTGTTAGGTGGGCTGAAGCCCCCTCAGAATTTTTACCCTAGTTGTGCCTATGGTTTTAAGTAGATTACGGGCAGATAATGGGTTTCAATATGAGTCTTTAGATATTCATCTAAAGTCAATCTATCATTTAAATAATGTATAAAATTGTTCATTTGTACTGATTATTATAACATTATATGTGTGACTTGTAAATAATAATAGTTAAAATAGAAATATTTACTTTATTAGACAATTATTATCTGTGGAAGGATTTTCAGCGATTATTAAATTCAAGGAGATGCAGAATAATATATGCAATAGTAAATCTAAAGTTCTGTATAATATATTAATTAATATTATTATTATTATCATTATGAGTTACATAATAACGTTTTGATGGATACGAGAGGTTTATTATTAAACATTTCAAATAATAACGATGATGTAATATTCATGAAATTGAAAACAATTATTTATATTTTACATTGTAATACATTAATACGATATATATATACATTATATCCACAATACGTGTAACAAGTGTTTACGTCTTCAATATAGTTCAATGTAAATGTGCTTGTCATGAATATACCAATAATAGTTGATAACACGTAGATATTATATTATGATAGCTGTTGCAAATAGGTACATTTTAACTTTAAATCACCTATCGTCAAATCACAGCCGTAAATTGAGGGGAGAGCTTACCCCCCATAAAAAATCCTGAATCCTCCCCAAAGTATTTCCTAACTTAACTTCGTAAGTATAATGCATAATATTATAATACATTATGTTGTCACTATAAAACTTAAATAATAACACGCAAACGTGCAAATAAACAGTATAATAGTATATAATATAATTTACTACCTATATGATAAGATAGCATTAGTAAAACAGAGTAAAATATTTCGATCATTTTTCTATTGTATTTTGTGCAAAGTAGGAATATATTATTAAAATTATTATTCGAGAAATAATTTGTCAATGTTTTCTGATATTTTATTTGAGGTTACTCGCATTTATACTTCTTCCGTAGTTCCACGTGACTTTAAAAGGTACAAATATATTATTTTAAATTGCATTATATACCTACTGAATTATTTAAAGTAACTATGTACTCAATACCAATGCTGTATTAAGTAGGTATGTACAGATAATTAATAATAAAATATAGTAGCTATATTCATTTGACAATAAATGTAACTGTCTTTTATATCAGTTAAATACTTAATACTAAAAAAGTAAAATTTATATTATTAATAATATAATAATAGCCTTATGATAATCCAAGGCATGATTTGGTTAATATATTATTGTGTGTATGCGATATTTTCCTTGGCTATCTATAGAATATTGATTACTATTCTACTGCAATGCATACTATCACACTATACACCTATAGTTGTAGACACCTATAGTTACACTCATACTTATACTTAAATCCCCTCGACGATTTCATTGAAACTAACTAATAACATTTTATTACTCGTATAATAATATGCTATCTACCATACATATTTTATCTACTGTTATTCTATGCCGGTTTAATATGCTATATTGCTATCTATACAAATTAAAACTGTCTTCCTTTATAGTTCAGTATTTCTACTTTTATAATAGTGTTTAGGTTATGGAGGTACATACATATACATTTTGTATAATATATATTTATGTATTTCTTATAGATTTATTTGAAATAGGCACTCAATACCCAGAAAAGTTCTACGATACCTCACATATTGTATTGCACTTCTTATTTGTATGTCTAAACGTAAAAAAATATTTATCACCCTTTTATATCTAGGTAGGTACTTACATTACAAATAAATAGCTTTCAAATGTTCCCTTCTGAATCTCGTTTTATACTATTTTTAAGAATTTCTTTAAATTCATCATCACAAATTGTGTTCGTTTTTAATGCTAGCATACATTTGTTCATCAGGTAAAAATCACGTGTTATTAAAAAATCGTTCACATATTTCTTCATTACATTCATTTTGAATGATATGTCGATACAAATAGGTAATAACTTATTGTCGAAACATCAAACATTCATATTAATAATTGGAAATAATAGTAATATAATATTACTAATAACCACAGTTAAGCTTGTATTATCCACACGAGTACTTAATACTCAAAAACACGGAATAATTTTATTTTTGTTGTAAAAAACCTATTCTAAATTTCAAAATTATAAAGTTATTATTATTATTATTATTAAGGTATTATATTTTATAAGGTATTATTAAATTTAGTAGATATAATGAATGGATATTGCCATAATGGTACCTTGTATAGTAGTACGGTAGTACTATACTACTATAGCTAGTCTAATTTTTGTACTACACCACGCCAAACGCATTATTTGCTTGATAAGTATTACAACTTACAATGTACAACTTATTGGACTCTGGAGCACAGAATTAAGTAATTAAAAATTAATGTAATAACACTGTAATATACCTAATGCATTCGCATGTTTATTGTTTGTACTGTGTTATGTGTACTATGTACAATGTACATTATACACTGTAAATCTACAAAGTAATTATGTATATTGCTGACTGCTGTTGTAGTAATTTATTTTACTATTATTAATAAGACGATAGTAGATTGAATTCATTTTTGCGTATACTATATATTTTTATCATATATTAATGTTCTTAACTTTTGAGTCATTACCAACTATAACCATGTACTTAAATCGGCAATAGCTTAAATTAATCTGAATATTTTGAAAATATCATTGTGTATAGATATTGTAATATAAAAATGTTGGTAAAAGTTTTTAGCCTCCACAAATAACATTTTTGAATTACATTATTACAACAAAATAACTAAAACCGATATTCTTAGTTTAAATATCTAATTCCAATCAAATTTAAAGTTAAAATTTCAAACTGAATGGGATTATACTCAGTTTTTTTTTTAATTTATGTAAGCAAAACGTATATTATATGGAATCTTGAACCTTAGCCCTTAGGTATGATTGTATGAATAATACAATTTATTGAAAACTACATGTCTGTAAATAAATAATACATTTAAATATTTAATTAATTTATGATAAATTGTAGTGGAAATTTTAAATTGATATTTTCGATACAAACCATATCTACTTGACAAAATAATGTAATTTTAAAAGTATTACTATCTATATGCAGCAACAATTATTGGTGTTATATAGTTATCTAATACCTATATACTCTGCGGCCTGCAGTCTGCAACGGTCGATTATATTGTATTATATTATAATTTTTGTATAAATTATGGTGCGTATATGAAAAAAGTTTGAACTATGTTAGTCATCTTAGTCAACCTACTGATCCCACGACAATCACGTCCATCGTAAATAGTATATTAAATTAAAGATATAATTATATAAAATATTATATTATGATAGTTATAATTTTAGATATATCTGTAGGCGGGTCAGAGCGGGGGAGGAGGGTTAATATAATAGGGTCACTGCAGCGTATACTTCATGTAGACATATATTATATTATTATATACAATCGACTGACTGTCCCCCTAAACAGTGAGAGGGAAAAAAGAGGGCAGAACAACGTTGTGTATGAGTGTACCGGTTACACGGCGATAGGCTGGTCAGACCGCCATTTCACTGGCCGGTTTCAAATCAGCTTGCCCATTGTCCATATTATTATTTATATATTTTTTTATTTTATAAATATATAATGTGCACTTTCCGGAAAACAGGACGACAAAATATATAGTTTCGCTACTATCATATTATTAGTATCGTTCATTTTTCTTTCTAAAACTTTATGGCACTCAGAAAGTGTGAACACATTAAAATATTATCATAATATAGGTACCTACCTACAATCGGATCTCTTTTGAATTTTGATTCTAGTATATCAACATTTTTAGAACAATATTATCCACTAAGTAATTTATAGTAAAAAAGGGTGGTTTAAATTTGAAAAACTGTAGTTTGTATCTCCATAAAATATACACAAGTTGGAACTTTAAATATTGAAAATATTTGTCAAATTCACGAACATTGGCAAATTATTCGGTAGTTAAAGTTCATGAAATTTTTAATTTTAAAATTCAAACAATAGATTCATCATGAGTTCTTCTAACTGGAATCCATAAATAATTAGATTGGGCATTAACGGTCTATTAAAGGCATTCGTTTTTACTAGCGTTTGAAATTTAGATTTAACGAAATTGGATATTTAAACGAAAAATTACTATTTTTCCTCTAACAGATAAAGTTATTGTTTATAATCGACACTTTTCGTACTTCTTACTTACATTATTTTCTTTTTTTATAAACAATAATTGTAAAAACATTTAGATTAGTTTGTACTACGATCCTATTCACACCGATCTAATAGGTACCTACGCCAGTATTAATAATTTATATATTAATAGCTATCCAACTATAATTATATTGCATTCAATAAAGTTCATACGATAATAATAATAATAATAGCTATCCAGTATCCCGCCCCACATTATCCTGACCAAAGATTTTTATTTTAAATAAATATATTGTACAAAATGTATATAAAATTATAACAATTAAGTATTATGATATATCGAGATATTTTTGGCATAAATTAGTTTGACATGCCGTATTTATAATAAAAAAATAAACTAAATATCCTTACTCCTTAGACATAGTCAATATATTTTAAGATAGGCTGGTAGACCATCTCTGTTCAGAATTGTTTTTCGCGTCCAATGAAATTTATATAGTTGATGTTAAAATTTAACATATATATTACTAGCTACAGTTGCCAATCTCAACGACGAGATACATTCGAAAATTACTGATAAATGATAATGTATTTTAGATTTTCTACTTCATCTAATGGTGTATAAGACATAGGTAATATAGATAGGTACAGTAAAATTCTCGTTAGGTATGTCTAAACTCAAGGGGACCAGAAAAAATTTCGAGATATTGATTTTTATTGTAATGGCAATTATTTCATGGGGATTTCAATTGAGTTCGAGATTACGAAAAATTTGAAAGAATTTCTAGGCAATATTTTTTATAATAATTATAATAATTCTTATAATAAACTATTGTGATAAACAATACATTTAGTCATTGGCTAACAGCGGCTTTAGGCCTCTAGCATATTTCTAAAAACTCTTATTCCTAGGAAATGTAGTTATTTCCTGAATTGTCATCATTGCTGGTAACATATATACATATATATGATGTTCGTGAGGACTTAAAATGTTCACTATTATATTTATTATTATTTACTATACTCAATGACATTTTCAAAATATTTATATTTGTACACGCTGTTGTACTATACATATTACCTACACGATATTAGATTCTGAGCGGAGCGAGGAAGCTATTGGTTTTACAATGGTGTTTATTTTATTTTATTTTTTTTTTTTATTTTTATATCCTGTATACAAAATTTCTTCCAGAAGGAGTGTTTCGATTTCAACATATAGTACCTTATCTTTTAGAAAATTGGATCAAGATGGTACTTTAAAGAGGTCATTTTTTGATTTTCTCAATAGTTATTTAATGCCACGGGAAAAACCACCGGAAAATTACGAAAAAAACGCTAAAAATAGGATTTTAATTTCTAACGCTTTGTTTGTCACCATAGAAACGAATAAAAAATTATAATATTTTAATAATAATTCAACTTACATGATAAAATAAATAATAACAAAATATAAAATATCCAGACTGACAAACCGCCTCCGCTCAGAATCGTTTTTCTTATACAATGATATTATATCATTGAATTCAAGTCTAATACAACCATTATACAATGATCCACTTGTAACCTACTGTACAGCAGAGCGACATCCACTTACCCGCTTTTTGTAATGTATAATTTAAAATTTGAATTATCAAATAAAATATTCTTCGGATATCAAAATAAATAATAGAAAATGTTTTCAGTTCCCACATATGGACATATAAGACAGTAAACTATTACAGAAGAATTTATGGGGGGCTATAGCCCCCTTAGCCCCCACCATTCTACGCCTATGTTCATTACAGTAACTCTATGTATAACTTATATTATAAAATTATATTAAGTATAAGAGACATTTTCGAAAATTTGATTAGGTATATTGAAAATAAAAAAGGGTTTCAATCAAATTTTGGCGGTTTTTATATTTTAGCTTCAAATAACTTAAAAAGTTATTTGACGATTAAAATTCCTGATTTGTTTTTTGGCAATAAGCTAATGAGCCAAATAATTATCATCGATATGTGTCAAATAAAGACCAATATTACTGCACACTTACTACTGTGGGTCACCCAAACATATTTTTAAGAGACATTAAAAAAAAACGTATGTCAAAATCAAAATAATATATATGTTTTGATAGGAATCTTAAAAGTAAAAACTTAATTATTTCCGATATTTTTCGGATTGTTTCCGACAAATGAATTGTCTGAAGTGAATCAAGTTAAAAAAAAAAATGCATCGGACATTATCGAAAGTGGAAACCGAACGAATAAAGAAGCATTAGCTTGTGTATATAAGAATCTGGCATGCGATTTAATCAGGGATTTATTTTTAATATGATTATTACTATATATAAATTTGAAAATATTGCATAGTTTTCTGCACAACGCATTTGTTAGTAGGTATATAAAAGACACAATTAAAACGACGACGATTGAACTTTGTTTTTTTGTTTATTAACCGTACTACCTATTATATCAGTAATAAAATAATGATAGTCTCAAGAATACAATACACATTGTATACCTTACAGAATCGTGGAGTACTATACATTATTTTGCGTTCGAGCAAACATCATCTGCAGCCTTTTGAGTTCGACAGTCCAACCGGAAATCACTGCAGTTTACGTTATCAGCACTAGCGTAAACCGTAGTTAAACAAATCAAAATTAAAAAATATGTGAGTAAAAGCACAAATAATAAAAATATTCTGTCGTATATAAAAATCAATTTGGGGAGACAATCTTTTCGAGTTTTAGATATATATGAAAAAAAACATTATCTCGTAATACATTATATATAAGTACGAAGTAGATAAAATAAAAATCAGAATCAGAATATACTTTTTAAAATTGTTAATGAAAAACTATTTATTCAATATTTGATATTTTCAATCAATAGATGTTTTAGAAAATAATGAGTATAGGTACTGCTACTGATTCTAAAATTAAAAACACCTAGGTAGATAGGATAGGTTGTCGTAAAAAAATGGGAAATTGGGTACCGACCTGCGGTACAGTAGGTTTTCAGATGGGTCGCTGTGTAATGGATACGGATGGGTTAAGTTAGTATTCAATGATATAAAACGATTCTGAGCGAAGATGGTATGTTAGCCTATAATTTAATAAAAATACTTTATTCCTAATACTGTAGGATGAATTGATTTTTGTTGAAATTGTGTGTATAAAATACAATAATAAATACTTTAAAAGTTTCAAGTACCCACCCAGGAATAATATTTTAAACACATAACAAAATAACTAAAATAATTATTCTTCGTTTAAATATCTATAATTTCATTCAAATTTGAACTTAAAATATCTATAAAATAAAACTGTCTTAATATAATATATTTTAGATTTTTCGGTTTCAAAATTTTAAATATTCAATTCTTAGATATAAAAGTTAAACATTTCATAAATGTTTTTTA
Source organism: Acyrthosiphon pisum (assembly GCF_005508785.2). Taxonomy (NCBI): domain Eukaryota; kingdom Metazoa; phylum Arthropoda; class Insecta; order Hemiptera; family Aphididae; genus Acyrthosiphon; species Acyrthosiphon pisum. Next base: position 46,848,881 of record NC_042493.1, read on the forward strand.
CTTTGGACGTTCTTAAAAAAATATTATGTATTTACATTCAACTATTTTTTTAATTTCCACCACCAACAACTATAATGATAAGTCTTGTATTAAATTTTCAAGCTTATGACAAAAAAAAATAATGACTTAACAATAATAATTGAAAAAAAAAACTAATAATAATCGAAAATGTATTATGGCTATAAATAGCTCATTAAGAGTCAAAATATTGTGAAATATTTTATGATGTATAAAAAAATCTTATTATAAACTTTCAATGTAAATTTCATGTACCTACAATTATTTTTTTTTTAGTTACACAAAAACAAAAAATTAAATAATTTTGTAAAAAATTGGTTTTGCGTAAAAATCTCTGTTGTTCCCTAATTTTTTTTTTGTTTTTCCCAACCCTTTTAAAAATTTCTCGGAATTTTCAATTTGACTTTTCAAAATTACCAGCTAAATTTACTTTCCCACCTGAAAAAATACTGAAGTAAAAAATAAAATTATTATTTTGACTACTTATTGTGTAAACAGACAATAAAAAAGTAAAAACACACATCATTGTAAAATCAATACATTCATCGCTCAGGATCTACAATGGAATGTTAATAAATTTGATACCTAGCATAATATTATTTATGTAGCAAAATATAAAATAATGTTATGTAATATTATAATGAAATAAGAAAATATAGTTGCAAGTTTATTTTTGTAAAGCAAATAGACATAGGCGCAAATAGGTGGGGGCTTGGGGGGACTTAGTCCCCCCACATTTCTGCCAAGTTCCCCCAATTCACTAGTCGGTAATTAGTACTGAGCATATATCATTTTTAGAAAATATTATAGGAGGGGCTTTAGTCCCCCCCCCCCAAAATAATTTATCTATTTGCGCCTATGCAAATAGAGGAAATTAATAATTATATTATTTAACATGTTTTAATTAATGTAGGTATATCATACCTTGTATCATGACTCATAAACCATAATCGTGATTCTGTCTCTCTATAATATTTTATATTAAGTATATTATTAATACATTTTTCAGTCAGCTTGAATTTATTTTGTAAGAATATTTTGAATTTATTTTTACTAGCTACCTACTATTTTTCTATTAGTCTTACAGTAGGTTTATCAGTTATTTCATATTAAATGTTTCATATTAAAAATTAAGAAAGATCTAATTATAATAGATAAACCAAATCACATTACGTCATTATCGCATTAACCAAGGCCTTAAATGAATAATGTAGGTAATTATTATTTTGAAAAATTGGGCAAATATATACGATTGAACTTTTATAAATGTTTATAGGTACCTAGATAGTAGATAAGTTGATGTTCTATAACGTGTGTACAAATTAGGCAGTTTTCAAATATACTGATGTTTAAATAAATATTTAACTAAGTTTTTAATTGTTATGAAAAGGCCCTGTATGCGTGGGATAGGACTTGTGAGGGTGAACTGTGAATGTGCTTACGACTCTCTAATAGCCTTCTCGGCATTCTACAGACTATACATGATAATAATGTTGGTAGGTATAATATGCCTACTCACACATGAGCATGTTATTTTTATATAAACTAATAAATAATAATTGAACACTAAACGTGATACCAGTCGATTGTACAACATCCATGCAGCAACAACGGAAATTAGATGTATAGGTACCCAATTTAAATTAGTTATGGTGTCATGACGGTGTGTCATGGTTAATGTACCTATATTGTATATCATAGTAGGTATATAAAGGTACCTATAACTACTTGGTCTGCCCGTGTGTATTCCAGAACAACGTGAACGCGCACGCCGATATTTCGTTCGGCATTCCTCATCAGCTACCGCTATAGAGTTTCTCTTTTTTTTCCTTATTCTTTTTAAATTTATTCTATTCTCAACGACGTATCAATGGAAGAATTATAATAGTTTTCATTTATATGTAGTACCCGAATAACAAGGCTACAACGAACAGCCATCCGATCTCAAATAACCCATCTTACCTATTATATTATATTATACAGGGTGATTCTTTAATCAGTTTAATAATTTAATCACAAAATAGTCATATTCTTATAAAGTTTTATTTTTTAAAACATTTATTTTATAATATGTATGGTAGTCATTAACACACATTTTAGATACTAATCAGAGGGCGATCGTTAAAGATGATAACTTTTTTTTTTATCTGAAGGCCCAGCAGAAAAATTTAACAATTTTCAATTTCCTAAAGAAAACATACACAGTCCACAGTACTTTTAAAAAAATAATCTGGAAAAACAAAAAATAAATAAAGATGGAAAATACTTACGCAACGGTTTTGTTTTTTATTGTAATTTAATAATAAATATAACCGTAGTTATTTAAAATGTTCTCCTTGAGGTGAAATCTCCCTGATTTTACCATAGTCTAAAAAAAATTCAAAAATAGCCACTTTGTAGAGTTATTGATATATAGATAATATAAAGAAAATAAGAAATGTTAATCTGATAGGTAATAAAGAAAAAAATTGTTGAAATAATATGTACAACTTTTTATTTATATAACTGTTCAATTTATCCACCATGAAATTCTATGCACAAGCCAGTTTTATAGGCCAATGTATTTTGTAAAAAATTTGAGCAATAATTAAAAAATGTGCAAAATATTCCAAGTGACAAATTAATTTTGTTACAAAAACCATGGGCCTATACAATTGACTTGTGCAGTTGTGCATAACAGTTTATGTTGGATATTATATTGAACGATATAATAAAACAAATAAAAAATATTACATACAATAATATTAACGAGTAGGTAGTGTGTTTTTTATTACATATTGGATTAGCATTAGTTATTCAATTGTGAATAACTGAAAAAAGGGAAAACCATACAATTTAATTTACTAACATTATTCTATATTTTTGAAACTATAAGTGGTTTTTATTCATTCAAAATTCAACCGATTCCAGAGTTGTTTTTATCTCCATGCTATAAATAAATGAATCTACAAAATAAAGATTTTAGAATATAAAAAAAAACCTGGACCATGGTTAAGGAAGGCTATTAGTCACATATTACTATATTAGATTAAAAGAACCTTCACTAGAATACCTACATTATATTTTGAATTAGAGCTACTGACTTTCCAATTAATTAACATAGGTAGTTCCCTACTATATAATATTAACCGTGAACTGGTCGATTATCGATGTATGACGTTAATTATTATGGTACCTACCTATTATAGAACAATAGAACTGTATACAATTATTAAGGTATTTGATTTAGACAATCATCATTTCATATTCAGTTTGTTCAAAAAATTATATTATTATACATTGAATTATTATTTTACATTTGTATATCTTTTTAAATGTTGTAATTAAAAGAAATAACAATTATTCTTAAACGGATAAAAGGAAAAAAAAGTGGACAAGTAGGTGTCGCTCTGCTGTACAGTAGGTTACAATTGAATCACTGTACTGAATGGTATTAAATTTGAATTCAATTATATAGCCATATAGATACTAATGTACTATCATTGTATACGAAAAACGATTCTGAGCGAAGACCTATATGATATTACTATAAGTATATTTGATGATATTATTGTGAATAAAGTAATTTATTTACATATTTACGTGGAACCTTATTTTAAATTTTCATTTATTCAAATTTTCTAAATTTTTACTACAATATAATTTTTAAATTTGATACATTTCAGAAAAAATTGAACTTTAAATGCTTATAAAAAGAAATTGTGACAATGTATTTTGAATATTTTTTAACTGCTATAGTAAAAATATATCAGAAGCCTTGTATTAATTTTCAAGCTTTTTACCCACAATATAAAATTTTATTGACATTTAAAGAAAAAAAAAAAAACTAAACAAATTAAAAATGGAAATTGTCCGTAAACAGGTCAAAAAAGTAAAAATATTTTGAAAATGTTATCAAAAATGGAAATTTATAAAATAAATATATGGTGTAAACTGGTTTTTGAATAACAACTAAATAACAAAACCGCTACATGAGACATCGAGTGAATATCCAATGTTGTAAAAGTTTGAACTTCAAACGCTCATAAAAATGTAATATGATTTTCTTGTAGACATTTTTTTTGATGAATGTAGACAATTTATTGAGGAATCTTGTATTGCATTTTTAAATCTTAGATTTATAAAGAAAAATTTTTATGAATTTCTAACATTTTCGTGATTCAAACTTTAAATGCTTATAAAAAAAACTGTAACTGTATTTATATTTTTCAACTGTCAATGTAATAATATATTAGAAGCTTTGTATTAAATTGTCAAGCTTTTTAACCCAACGAATAAATTGAAATTTATCAAAAACCATTACAAAAAAAAAATTGGAAACTGAAAATGTCCGTAAACCGCTCAAAACAATTCAAAATATTTTGAAAATTATATCGGGTATAGGAAACGCTATATAAAAATTTGGTAAAAATGTCATGTATCTATCGTTATTTGTTTTTGAATTACACCAAAAACTAAAATCGATTTATTATTTAATTATTGTCGATAATACATATTTCCCTCGGTATACGAACTTGGAAATGTAATACAAGGTTCTTTATAAGTTTTTATAGGTGTATTTAAAAAAAATTTAAAACGTAAATTAAAAATAATTTAAAATTATTATCGTCTAAAGTTTCAATTTTGACAAAATTTATCAAAACCACGAAAATGTGCAAATTATATTGAGTTAGAAATTCATAAAAAATTTTCTTTTTATTTCTAAGATTTGAAAAGTACAGTCCTTTCAAAACATAAACTTTTGGTTATATCTTATATTCATATTATAACCTCTTTGCATGACGCGTAAACATTTTAGATTCTGAGTGGAACGATGAATGTATTGATTTTACAATGATGTGTGTTTTTTTAATTTTTTTTTAAATTTTTTTTGTGTCTGTGTACACGATAAGTAGTCGAAATAATGCTACGATTTTCAACTTCAGTATCTTGTTCGATCAGAAAGTGAATATCGTTGGTGCATTGGGGAGGTCAAAATTTAAATTTCCCAGTAGTTTTCAAAAGCGCCGGGAAAAACAAAAGAAAAATTAAGGAAAAACGGGAATTTTTACGCAAAATTGATTTTTCACAAAA
>NC_042493.1:46854021-46892162 GCF_005508785.2 Acyrthosiphon pisum
ATAATCTAGTTGTTGCGTAGATCCCTGTACAGTGGCATTTACCTTGCCGTGATCAATAGTGATTATTATTGATTTGTTATTACATTTTTTTATTCTAATTTTATTTTAGTATAAAAATTATTATTTATATTGCAATCTAAATACCAAAGTTCCGGGACTAATAAAAGTGATAAAATGATAAATACGTTCAGAATCCAAAATAGTGCAGGCGATTGACATATTCAGAATTCAAATACCTATTATTCGTATGACCTACGTGGCCACGTAGTTTGAACCAAGTTTGAAAATTATAATTTGATCATACATATTATTATGCAATGTATACTCCACATAGGTAAAATATAGGTGCTAATTTTTTTTATTTTAATCCACCACGGCATCACCTAATACCTTTCGTAATACCTACATAGTAATAATATTACCACCTACTTACAAAGATAAGTCCCTAACTGCCATTAGCTTACATATAACTATATAAGTGATAAAAGTATTATTTCAAAGCATAAATTATAAAGTATTCGAATTATATTTGGTGTATAAATGTAGCTATATTGTCCTTGTGACCATGTGTATGGTGTATCCATATTTCATGTCAACATATTACATAGGTAATGTATTATTGTTTTCGATATTTATGTACCTATGTAATATTCTCTAACCATGCACTATACACAGGGTAACAGGAAGACCTGACCAAAAAAAAAAATTATGTTACTTAAACGTAGGTATGACAAAAATTGTGAGAAATATATGGTATTCAATAAATATACAGATATACTTATTATGTTAATTAATTCATACGAATATTATAGAAATTACCAAAAATAGTATATTAAAAAAAAATGTTACGTTCTAAATTAATTTATTCAAAAAAAAATTGATGTTTTAAAAAATACTAAAAAATAAACTACTTAACTTAGATAAATATTTTTACTATAAAAATTAATTATTTGTTCTTATAATTAGATTTACAAATTGGTTATTTCAACATTTCCCTTTTTTTTATATTACACGTGTATAGCGCAAATGACTAAAAAATATATAAAAAAAATGTTAATAGAGATTAGAACTAAAGTTACTTTATCTGTCATGTGTTACACTTTGTATATTATAGTATCATACATATTACATATTTTAATATTTTGCAACCATTGGCTAATACTCTAATATATTGTATTATTAATATTTTTAAATTTTAATCATGACTCGTACAGATATGCATACAAAATATGTAGCTAAATGCTAATACATTTTTCTTATAAACACTTATACAAACAAATATTAGTATTGCTACTATTTCCTTAAAGAAATAAACATAAATACCTAATTCATTAACTTGTGAAGTTGTAACTTTAAAATATGTAACAAATTACAAAGTTACTGTAGTCTGTAATATGTTACAAGTTAAAACTAATCGAGTAACATGCTCATCCCTGAAGTCATGATTATATATATATATATTATATACCTATACCTATCTTGTACCTACCTAAATAGTCAAATGTTGAAACTAATTAATTAATTATTTTTTGTTTAGTAATAGTATAATAGGTACAATTATATTTTGTATAATATGATTTTTAATATAAATAATTTATTTAATAAATATTTGACACAAACATTTAACTGTCTGAACCGGAGCTTCTTAAGTTCTTACGTTTTTGTAAATAACGGACCCCTGATGAAAGATTTTTAGACCTAACCAAATTTTTTTCGAATACCTTTTTTATACAAAACATCTCATGTTATCATAACCAATGGCTACCCTATATGGCCAACATAGAACTCTCTCACATAAGGAGACAAATCTGAAAAAAGTGTGCTATAAAAGAAAAGGACAAAATAGATAAACACCAGGAGTTGTCAATACATAAAGACGGAATTGTTAACCCGAGGCTTAAGTCACGAAAACCGTTCTTGCTAAGAGCTCAAATCATCACTGAGGTGAGGATTAATACCCCAGATGCATGGCAAGCTGAATGGCAGAGAGAGAGAGAGAGACTCGGAGGCATCCAAAAAGATAACATGCGCACTCCAGTCTTAGGGATGGACCTCCCCAAAAAAACTTGCGTTAGACTCAACAGAATACGCGCAGGGCAAGGTAGATTTAATGAACTCATGCACAAATGGAAGTTTAGAGATTGGCGCAAAAATACAATCAATGCAGCATTTAATTCTGGATGGCCAATTGAGAAGTTACGATGGTGATCTAGAGGACTTCTTCAAAGTGACCCCTGAGGCAGTGGCCTGGTTAGAGGCCTTGGATGTAGACATCTAAACTAACTAAATTTAACTCAATTGAATGTGATGCTTATTGTGATATTTGTTCTGTTTTGCTTTATTAGGGTACTTACTTTGTACCTTAAAATGTTTATTTATATTAGTTATAAATTTATAATAATAATAGTAATAATTTAATTTAATCTATTATGTATCTAATAAGAAAATATTTTAGTGCTGCCACACGGAAAAAAATAACTCAATGAATTTTAACAAAACAGTTATGTTAAATATAAATCTGTATTGTTAATCATACCTAATTCAGTTGATAGAACAAAAAAAATGTATAACATACCTAAGTGAATAACAACACCAAACCGTTGTCCATTCCTGACTCGTCCCTTCTGTGTTTAAATTTAAATATTTTATAGTATTAACAAAATAATTATGGCTGATTCTGACGTCATAGACATGCTTCATGCTTGGGGATTATCGAGCTGCATTGACGTTTTCAAAGGTACGTATTCATATCTTATTTAATTATTTATTCTTTTACCAAACACATTATTTTTATGAAGCGATATAGACTACCTATATAGGAATATACCCAGGTTAGACTATAATATAAGTGTATGGTAGGCGGAAAAAAAGCCCAGAAAATAAAACCTAACGGAAAAAAAGTCCAGAAATATAAATATAAAAGTTTTAATAAAAATTAATTGTTAATTGTATAAAATATAGATTGTAAATCTAACAAAAAAATAAATATGAACACAGTATGATATATTGTGTTATAAGTTATAAGTAAAAAACATAAGTCTTAGGTATACTACTATTTTTGTATGGAATTTTGAATGAATATCTTAATTTGGCATTAGGTACATAAGTAACTAAGTAAGTTTTAGTTTGAAGTACTTTATTATTATTTGATTATTAATTTTTTTTTTCAGCAAGTGAAGAAGCATCAGCTATAGCCACATTTTCAATTTTGCCATTTCTTTTCAGTCCAGCTTCATGAAAAAATAGTTCTTGGAAACCTTCGAAGATTGAGATGAAAGATGGCTTTATAACGCATTTTAAATCTTACAGTGAACTACAGGAAACAGTATCAAGAAGAAAAAACAAGTATGCTCAACTAGGTTGCACCTTACAGCCTTTTATCATAATTGTAGGCCCTAGCATCAATGAAATTGCACAGTTTTATGTTTATGTTGATAACACTTAATATTTTCTAAACTCAATTGTTGGGGCAATTGATTGTTGTACCTACCCATTTTGAAACAGGTCCTCCCAAGCTCCTGAGTGACTTAGAATTGGAAGTTTTAAAAAATGTTTCACAATTTAGTTCTGTAAAATCTTTGTTAAGTGTCTTTGGTTGTCTATAAAAGGTACCAAATATAAGCCAAAGCTAGTACTCACATTAGATATACATGAAAATGATCTTCCTATTTTTGGAATAATAGAAGATATTGTTTTATTTAATGATATTTTGTTAATTTTTAAGTGTAAGCGTAATAATACTGTTGCATTTGATGATCATGTATTTTCATATGAGGTAAAACTAAATGACGAATGTACATTTTTGTATCACCATGCAATATGCATTATTTTTTTATATTCCAAATAACATTAGTGTATTATCAAATGGATGTAATTATGTAACTCTTAGAAGCAGTATTTAGATTGTTATATAGGTACTTATATTGTATTTTTACTATTTATTTATCACATATGAGTTCATATAATTGTATATTATGTTATGCTAATATAGATATAAATTATAAATATTTTGAGTTAATTTGTATTATTTATTATGTACTATATTAAATAAACGTTTTATAATTTAATTTTTTGTTTTCCAAATTATTTTTTATATGATTAATTCCTTGATTTTATTACTCATCAGTCATCATTATTGGAAGTATTCAGGTGCATATTATTATATTGTGTATTTTCTACAATTATTACCTACGATACCTACCTATACATAATAATAATTGTAACATTAACAAAATAATTTTTAATTACTTCAATTGTATAGCTAGTACAAGTTACAAATTGAAAAGTAAAATTTACATTTATTTATGTGTCATTGCAACACAACGTAATGTCATATCAACAACTATTCTAGTAGTTGTTACTGTAAAGACTTTTTTATAGCCACTGAACTATTGCTACAATCACTGTAGATGTATCTTTGTTTCAACCAAACTGCTAATTATCTACAACAGAGATCATTTGTGGAGACAACGACTATATAAGTAATAACTACATAATACTGTATTGTTATTTTAATAACTCATTTGGTAATATTGTAACCAAATACAGTTTACCAAAGATTTACTGTAATATCAACTAACCATATTGTTGTCACGGGTGTAACCAAAAATTCTGGTGGTATGAATCATATATTTTGGTAATTATAACCATGTTTTTTTTCGTGCGCTCATTATACAAGTCATACGAATAAATAAATAAATGAATAAACCAAAATTATTATAATTATTTTATATTGCAAATTATATAAGTAGACATAACAAAACATACACATTTATAATTATTTTTATTACAATTAATTTTTTATAAAAATTTAATATAAAACTAAAATTGAGTACGATACTACGATCGATCAACTGCACATAGTGGCAGTAAATATAAGACTTCCGAGACTATGCAGTGCTGTACGCATGTACATTTTGTATGGACAAGAAACACTGATTACTTAGTAAATATTAATATTACAATCATTTGGTGTAGAATCTACATATTATAGATGAAAAATAATATTAATAATCCAACAATATTGTAATAATGCACTCATGTCACTTATTGACGTATGTTATGCGCGTTAAGGCTGCCGACATGAGTATCGCGGACAACAGGTTAAGAGCCGCTGTTCTAAACTAATAATGTGCAATAAGAAAGTTGAATGCACGTTTAACAGAATGTTTCGTTGTTACTAGCGTGCATTTTCACGTGAACTCGTCATGATTTACCCCATGATCGCATCGGTCTCAGTTTTTGTTTTAATTGCAATTTCTACTGTATAATGTAAACCGTACAAACATTTAACGACCACTATCACTATGTAGGTACTGTTTTATATACTATGTAATATAATATTGTAGGTTACTGATGTTATTCTAACTTAAGACTGAAAATATTACCTACATAGGTCTTCTACTCTTCTGTAAATATATATAATACACGACCGTCATGCACGTCGTATAAATTCCAATCCTGCGAGAACCTGATAAAAAACAATAAATTTTTTACGATAATTGTATTATCCTCAGAGGTCTAATTATCTATATAATTAGGATATTGGTGGAATAATCACCTATGAGTCCGTCCAACTGTCCAAGTCCATTCTAGAAATTAAGACTTTTGGTGATCATTAACTTTATGCACATTTTTTGCACCTGCACATTCATAAGTTCATAACTTTAATAACCTAATGCATTTAAAATAATTTTAATTTAAGTTAAAATAATACGGCTTGAGATTTAAAATCAAACATATTAGTATAGGTACTTACTACTAAACTACTTACCTATAAAGTCTAAGCTATGCCCCATATAAACTATAAGACAATTTAAACGTATAAACATGGTATAATGATGGTACAATGTCCATCAGGCACGTTAAAGACGTGGCTCGCTGCTAATTTTTTTTATGGCTCAGCTGCCTGCAATATTAAATGTAAGAAAAAAAATTAATAATAAAAAAAAAATGTATACAATTTTCATTTCATCATAACTATGTTAGAGTAAAAGTCTTAAAAGTGGCTTCATCCAATAAAATTTCACTCAAAATAGAAAAGTTAGCGACAGATAATTGAGATTTCAAAAATGGTAAACATCAAAAAGGAATTATTAGTTTGATTTTTTTTTGTAATTTTATTTATACCTATATCTCATAAATAATTAATTTGATTTTTTGTAGTTTAAATAATAAATAACAATAGATTTAATTGTACCTGATGTGTTCGTAATGGCTAATGTGAGTAATGAATAAAATTAAAAATGTGTATTATACAATGTTTTTTTTTTTCGATGAATTTTTATGTGTGACATGCATTTTTATAACTATTCAATATATTTGGCCCGGTTAATACTTTGAGTTTGGCATGCCTGCTTTACAAATTATGATTTAATAAACCAGACTGTAATAGTTGAGCTTGGTCATTGCCTAATGGACAAGTTAAATATTTCTAAAGAAATTAAATTGTTATGTTATAATAAGTATTGTATTTAAAATAAATCTAAAAACAAAATTTGTTTTTTAATCGCGAGTCAGGGAGTCCCTACTCATGGAACATGTTTTATGTGTAAGCATCTAAACGTTTTCCGCGTTAAACAGGTTATACCTATTATATTGTTTAAAAAATTGAAAATATGCCATATTAATTCAACCAATGGCAACCATAATTTATACAGTTTGTTAATTATCTGGAAGCTCTAATTTTAAATATTATAATGCAAATATCGAAATGCAAGATGTAGGTAATATATAACTAATAGCATCCCGTTTACCAAAGTATATGAAAAAAAATTCAAAAAACTTAAAACAATTTTTTCAGTTTAAAAAAATTGTAAAACAGCCATTTTGTGAGTTTTTTATTTATAGTATGGAGAACATTAGACCATATAGTAAAATGAATACTATCACATTAAATAAAACGCACTACAATATCTGCGTTACTTATATTTCAAATTAGAGCTACTGACATCCCAACTAATTAACATAGGTAGGTAGATAAATCAGTTTCGTATTTCGTGAGGCAATACGAAATTCACGTGGGAGACTGTGAGCCATCTTATAGCATCATAATATATGTGTTGAAAAAGAAGCTAAAAACATAATCCCAGTCTCCAGGAATCCAAATCTATTGATATAACTTTTATTACAATTCTTCAAGTAGTTTCTGAGATTGATCTTTAGCGATTCTTATATGTGTTCGTTTTGGTAACGCCTTTTAGTTTGTTTACACATAATTATTACAGCCATACATATTCTGGGAAAGGGCACGTAAACATTTTTAAATTTTACCTAGGTACACTTAAAAATTATAGCACTATAACAACTTACAGATATTATTATATTTTTATATCGTAAATCAAGATTTAATTCTTAATATTGTGAAGACATATTTGGTACATAAAAAATAAGCTGCCTATATAGTTTAACTTGAACCCAGAGACTTGATCTTTCTAAAATGTAGTAATCCCCCCCCCCCCCCAAAAAAAAAAAAACAATTAAGAACGAATTCATTGTTTTACAATCTAGATCATTGATTTAAGTATATTATACCTATAAGGTATATTACTTATATATATTATAATTTATACATCCATACGACTATTACTCATCAAACTTTTACAATTATTTATCAATGGTTGATAGCTTTAAAAAAATAATAATTTCAAAAGCAAAATAAATAAATAAAATTGTATCCTACTATTTTTCTATAATAACGATACTGCCACTCGTGGTACCTATTCTTAGGTGCCTAATAGTATGTTTTTTGTTCTTCTTGAAATTCAACATAATATCAAGAATCTCCAGCTACTTTATAATTTATTAATAAATAATATTTTTCGTCTTCGCTTATACTAATTTAATATCCTACGTGATAAAATGTGAACCGTGATAAATCGTATTACGTGATCATGTTGATAGAAGCCTGTGACCAGAGTTTAGATTTAAAGAAAATCCAAACGCAGTAAGATTTTTCTGTTTCATATACTATTTTTTAGAACTCAAAATATAATATTTTATTTATAATAATGTATCAGATCATTTATTCGATTTCAGAACGTTTTATCAAATATTCAGATTATATATAAAAAATTATTGAAAATGGATACAATTATTATTTATTCTACATTTCCTTGGAGATTAATAATTTGCGTCCCGTCCCGAAAAATCGGGTAACCTGCACAGTAAACAATTTAAAGGATGCGCACGATATAATAATTAATATATTAACCAAATTAATTGCGCATGCGTAGCCAAATTAGCGTATTAATCTTATTATTTATTAATTACTATATTATGGAAATGCTGAAAAATTCCAAAGCTAGTACCTACCTAATACCTATCTATATCTGTATCAATATGGTGTTATATATATTATATATTGAAAAATATTATAAAAATACATTTAGTTTGTTTTTAATATTTAATATGCAAACATAATTTTCCAACGGCAAAGGCGAATATAATAATATTGCATTGTTTATCGTGATTAATTATTACGAAAATGCATACACGCGTCGAGGAATCAATCACTCATTTCAGGCCTATAAAGCGCGTCTTTTTGTAGCACGTCTTTTTGAAATTGCTGATATAGGTATATAGTCACCTATACACAATATGTTTCAACGCGTGCATGTATATATAGGTACGTATATAATATGCCAACGTCATATGTCAGGTTAATCGAAGTTTTTGTCGACCGATTCGACAATAGCCGTCAAAAACTTAAATGGGCCCGGCGTACTTGGTCCCCGACACACCAAGAGAATGGTTTTTTTTATTTATTTTTTGTCCGTATCGTACATTTGGGTAATCGTGTATACGGTTGCTTCAAAAACGAACGGAACGAAAAAAAAAATAACACATCGTACCTGGCCCTCCGTGGTAGCCGAACCATTAATCTTAAGTAAGGGGGTTTTCCTGCTACAGCGATGTCAATATACTGCAGTGAGAGGGAACTATCGCAGTACGCGGGTTTATACGTATACCTATATACATATAGGCTATAGAATAGGAACACGATACAATATAATATATACCTAACCAGAACGGATCCGGTCCACGTAACAATTCGTAACAACCAATTTGATGCACCAGCTGAAAGCCACCAATACCTATATATGTATTGTATTGTACATTTTTTCCTCGGCTGCTATTCTTTTTTTCTATTTTTTATTATTAATAATACATTTTTTGATTCACGGTTTCTAGACTAAAAAACTACGTGGGCGAACATATGGACTTGAATGATATTGAAAATAAATGTTTATTGGGCACCTATAAAAAAATCGAAAACTCGTCGAATACGATATTATAATTCTTTTGAAATATATTAACTTTGAATAAGAGAACGTATGCAGGTTTACAACAATCGTTTACAAAACGTATATAATATATAATATAGAAAAGATTTGTGTTTGTATTATAACTTAAAATATTATAGGCATTATAATCAAAATTATAGTAATTTTTAGTTATGACCTAAAAATAAACAATGATTTTATGCAAAATAAGTATTGATATAAGTTATTGTGTGTAACAAATGTTTCGTGTTTGTATATTTTGCGGTCATATAATAAGAAACGCACCAAATATAGGTAATTATAGCACTTCTATATAGACTAGATACCAGGGCCGGACTGGGTCAAAAATGTCTACTGGGAAAATAAAAAAAATCGGCCCACTTAGGTATACCTATAAAAACAACCTTATAAAAACATATATTTTCATATAAAATTATTATGTATTATTTTGAGAATTTCAACACTTACCTAATATTATTATTAAAAATTAAAAATTGGTTAGTACAAAGAAATGTTATCATTTTTATTTAAAATACATATGTTTAGACTCCAGAATATACATTAATACATATTAAGCAATTTGTTAAGGTTTGAGCTCTTTTGCGAAATTGTGTCCACCGAGCTCATCATTATACCTTAATGCAGCCACTACAGTGGCACCGTAATAGGTGGACGTTAGTGTTATTATAATTGTAGCACATTTTAGGCGGTGCAGACGTGGGATACGATAAGGTAGGAATTACCGATTAACGAAGACAATAATATGACACAACACGGAAGCATCTTTTTTTGACAATTTATACATTTTTTTATATCTATTTTGAGGAATTTACTTAATTTTAAATAGTTGTCTAATACAATCGACAAGATGAGCCTTAACCGATAAACCTAAAAAGCAAAACGTTCCTACGAGTACAAGCGGCCCAATTCAAACAAGCAGCCCACCGGGGAAACTCCCGGTATCCCGCCTGTCCAGTTTGCCCCTGCTAGATACTGATCACAAACTGTAGAAATCATACTCTAAAAAAAATTCATTGAAACTCTAAGAAAGAGTTAAAAATGTTATGTATACAATATATATACCTACGCAGTACGCACTACACCTATATGTACGATTGTTCAAATTTAAAAATATTAAGCTATTATTTATAAAATAACTCTAATAGACGTTCTAAGATAGCAAACAAAGATAGTAATATCCTACAACTTTTAGACCACTTATCGATTTATATAACATGTTATAAATGTTATAAACTTGCTTTGTCTTATATAAATTATTAAACTATATGAATAATAATATGTTACTTGAAATTATAACCTTATAATTATATGCTATTATATAGATACCGTTACCTACCTAACTTCAGTAGTAGGTACCTCTTTTCTATAAATATGTTTCAAAAAATCTATTATTCGTTACCTATCTAAATTATATTATTATTTATGTCCTTCTTAAAAAATACATACATGATGAATTTAATATTTTTTTTTTCAATTTGAACCGACGACATCGTGGGAACTAGTTTCCCTCGAATACTTCCACCATCGTTTATTAAATGATAATAATAGTAATAACTAACATAGTAAGCATACTCTCTCATGAACCCTCTTCAAGCAACCACGACAGTTTAACACTATAAGTGTTTTACAGTTGAAATACCACTTGGGAGCGATCGCCACGCCATTGAAGTTATTATAAAAAACCTAGTGGTTTAATAATAATTATAAAACAATAGCAAAGTCAATATAATAGGTATATTTTTTATCATAAAATCTATTTAGCAGATAGCAATTATTTAAGTCATGCATAATGCAACATTATCTAACGCCAAATTAAAAGTACACATTCAGTCACTTAATAAGAAGGTTTTAAACCATTTTTAGTCCATAATGATTAGAGAATCGCAAAAATCTTCTATGGCTAAATGTATGACTAAATTTACTGTCTTAGTCACGACAATGACTAAATGTATGACTAAAACTTTTAGAGAATCGCCCTGCTGGAGTCTTATTCCATTGTCCTATCCCTGGTTAGGTGTGGCGTACCAGAAAACTTAAAATATTGTTCATGATCTGCTATGATCATCGTCCCCCTAGGTAGTTCGTACCATGGAGGCCGGATGGGTTGGAACAGCATGATCGGTGGCACCTTCGATATACTCGCGCAGCGCGATCTCTGAGCTTGGTGTTTCATTTCATCCTGCTTCTTGGTAGTCAGTATCAGATCGACCATCCTTATCAGCTCGTTTCAGTTGACCGTGGCCTGAAGCAGGAAAATTATTATTCTGTTTGGGTCGTTGGTCAGACTGCCGACCGTCAGGAGGAGCTCTTGGACATCATCGGTGTTTGGAGGTTTTTGGAGTAGGACTGTTAACCGGGACTACTTGTCGTCCAATTGGTTGCAGATAAATACCGTGTGTCAGAAGCTGTCCTAATCCGGGAAACAGCCGTGTCCGAGCTTTACCTGGACCTTACTTCAGATAAAACACAATACACAATGCATTTACGACTTAGAATTTTAGAACATTTCGAATAATTAAAAGTCAAAATAATTCATAGAACCTACAGGTTAAAAATAGTATAGTAGGAATAGTATATATTGTAATTGTGATATTACAATTACAAAAACTCATTAATTAAAAAAATATTTATTATTTTGGAAATTTTCTGACTGGACGATTTAAAACCATCGATTTTTATCATTTTATATGCTATTATTTTTCCATTCTTATATTCGTAAGCAAAACCACATTCAATTTTTGATTAGATTTTTAAAATAATGAGTACTTAGGCAGGTATTCTGGTTTTCATTGTTAAAAAAATCATCCTGTATAATATTATAGGCACTCTGTAATCTGTATATCTTTATAAATTTAGGGTCAATCCACTCAATCCATACATAATAGCGTCCTACTCGTATTTATACAAATTATAATATATTTTTGTATTATTATTCGTCTACACTTTTTATTGTCACTCATTGGTTAATAGTTATGAGAAGTTATGTCTCCTTAAAATTTAATTTTAATTTAAATTATATTAACTACTATAATATGTATTGATATTAATTGTATTAATTTTATTAAATTATATTTTATCCTTATTGTATTTGAACTTTAAGGTAGGTATTAAAAAGTTCAAACAATATATTTTCTCTCTCTTCATCAATGTATATAATATAAAATATTCATAAAATATATTTTTACAATGACCAGTTGAAAAGTATTAAAAATACAGTCACAATTTTTTTTTATAAGCATTAAAAGTTTGAATTTTGACGAAATACGTAAAAATCACGAAAATGTGCAAATGATTTTGAGTCTATATTCATAAAATGTTTTTCTTTTTAAATCTAAGATTTGAAAATTTAATTCAAGATTCCTCATAAGTTTGTCTACCTTTATCGAAAAAATTATATTTATCTGAAAGTAAAATTATATTTTTGTCACGCCTGCACTGAAAGTTTAGTTTTCGATGACGGTTGAAGCGTTGGAAAGCGATCTTTTTCCGTCCAGCGGGCGGTAAAGTGGGAATCCCAAAAAGTGCTAGACGCTTATATCACACGTATCCCCTGCACAACCAGACACTGAATGCACTATATGCACTATATGCATATATAACCTCCTTACATGACGCGTAAACGTTTTTATTTCATGAAATTGTTTTCGTAGATAAATCTGATTGTTGCATAGATTCCTGTATAGTTCATTGCATTACCTTTGCCGTGATAACATTTTTTTATTTTTATTTTATTTTAATATATTTATTATTATTGCCGCACACATCGCCCGTGACTGAAATAGCTCATTTCCCATCCTTGCTACACAATTACTATTTTATAAACTTTGAAGTTTAAATTTTTACAAGATTGAATATTCACTAGAATTCCAAGTATCGATTTTCTTATTTTGCTATAATTTAAAAACAAAACTGTAGACATACTTTAAATTTACACTTTATGTTTATTTTATCAATTCCTACACTTGATAATATTTTCAAAATATTTTGACTCATTTTGAACTGTTTACGGACATTTTTAATTTTTTTAATTTTTTTTTTTATATACCTAGGTTAAAAATGGTGAAAATTCAATACAAGCTTCCTGATAAACTGTTTCAATAGCAGTTGAAAAATATTAAAAATACATAGGTACAACTTTTCTTTATAAGCATTTAAAGTTCGAATTTTCACAAAAATTACCAAATTTAAAACTAAAACTATTTCTTACAAAAAAGTGAAAACAAGAAACGAGTATTAAAAATAATAAGTTTATTATATTATAAAATATGTTAAAGAACAACACATATTGATTTTAATTTTTAACAAAGGATTCCTTAATATTGTTTAAAATGTTTAAATTAGACATTTTAAGTGTTATATACTATACAAATATGTTATTCAACAAATGTATGAATGACAATAAACAATCATAATTTATTGTGACAATTGCGAATAATAATAATTTAAAAAAAAAATTTGTTTTTCAAATATTTTAAACAAGAATTCAAATTTTAGTGGCATTTCAGCATTATTCCGAGCTCTATATAGCAATGTCCATCATTAAAATGTTTTATTTGTATACTTAAAATGCATTAGGTATGCAATAACATTATTATATTTATCATATTATTATATGGCATTAATATCGAGTAGGTATAATTTATTTTAATAATAAAATTTAAATGAACATTTGTGTGAAAGTTATATCATAAAAATATTATATTCTAAACGGACGAAATATGGTAGGTATGAATGTATGATATAGGTACCCAATATTTTGTATTAATTATACATAGAAACATATATTTTCTTAACGTATTTTCTAACGAAGCAGGTTTCACTGTGAAAAAATAAATGATATACTGAAATATCAAATACTACGAATTTATTTTAAAAAGAAAAAAATACTGTCGAAAAGAGTCGAGTTTCACGTTTTTATGATATTTGATCGAGTGTACACGAATGCGGAATCCCTCTGGTTATATATTATTATATAATAACCGTTTTGATATTCCTATACTTATATACATACATATTATACTTAAAAGGGGTGCACCTTATAACATTATACATTTATCGGTTTTCCTGCGTTTTACTCATATACTACGACCGCGACAGCGATGTTCATTTAATTGACCCCGTTATACCAGTATGAGTGTTTGTACGAGTTTAAGTGTATATAAATATATATATTATATATATAATATTAGGTATAGTGCACACACTACATGACATTGTCATTTTACCCGGAATCGACAAAAAAAAGAGAGAAAAAAATTTGTAAAACAGGAATTATATAAACGGAAAGAGCTTCAGGATATAATATAATATTGTATTGTGGAGAAACCCCTTTTATATTTTTCGTTACCCATAGGAATATAATGTGATGTATATTACATATATAGCTATAGCAGCGTGGTGTGAGACACCCTAAAAAAATAAAATAAAAAGGGTTTAAACCAGTATTTCGTCATCCCTTTCTGTTTCGGGGACGTACTCACACACGATCACACATCACCCTCCAGCTGGTCGACCCCGCCACATCATCCGCGACAACCGTCCCCGCGGATGATGTGCTTCTCGGCGGCGTGCATGTCACTCCCGGAGGAACACCACCTTTTATATCCACGTGTGTTTGTTTTACGAATAATATTGAATAACGTTGCGTGGCGGTGAAATTCAATTTTGACAAATACTTACTATCCCGAGATGTAACGCCAATATGAATATAATATATACGTACACATAAACATACCTTATACCTAAACAGTATCACAGTGTAATATATGGTACAATCTAGTTGACCTATATAATGGCTCATCATACCTCAGTATACCTACGTTTTTCGTGAATGATATATTAAGTGACAAAAAACCAGAACCGGAAGTTTCCCGTAAGGTGTGGGGTCATAATATATATTTTTGTCTTCTGTGTTATACTTATATACTATTACTGATATATGACTATTACTCTATATGATTGTTAAATATAGGTTTTACCCATTATTAAAATTGACAATAATGATTTTGCATTGTATATTTAGGTAGGTATATCATATGTCAATGATACGTAATTATACTCAAATTTAGAAAGGTAATCTATGATTTTATACAATCCAATATTTCGATATCTTTAATTTTTAAACTATACTTAATGCTATATAATTCATAATTACTACTAAATATTATATTAAATAATATACATTTAGCACTCTCTCGAAACCGAAAAAATTGACAAAAAGAAACTTCGAGAGAGTTTGAGATAGAGAAGTTCTATTTTATTAATATTATACTCAATCGCACATGGTACATTAATATAATATGCGAGAACATTGTAAGACATATCCATGTAACTTGATGTTTGAACCATCTGTTACAAAAAGTAATAATCCAAATTTTACTTTGGAAGATTTCAAGTCAACCTAAATATATAATGCTGTAAAAAGTTTCAAGTCCCTAAGAATAATATTTTTGAAATTCCACAAAATAACTAAAATCTTATGATGAACCTTGTATTAAATGTTCAAACTTTTTGACCATACATGAAAATTATTTATTTAAATTTCAACATTCAGAGAAAAAAAAACTCTAAGATTTGAAATACTTAAAATTTGTTAATATTTTACCTATCGAACAAAATGGTTGCCGCGTTGGTATAATTGCAGCGAATTCACCCCGTTTGTGTAAATAGTTAATCTGTTAACCCATATATCAAGTTCTGCATATACCTATAATACTCCGTACCAAATAAGAGCGCACCGGGCGGCCACGGGCAAAACCGGTTTTGTTACGTAAATTTGGTGCGCTCTTATTTGGTACAGCGTATAGCTGGGTAGACGTTAGGGGGAGTACATTTTTAAGGGTAGACATACGGGTAGTTATCGTGACTGGATGCATATAATATACAAATATACCCATATCATGTGATGTGAAAATAAAATGTCAGACGAGTAAATAGCGCGACACACCTATCACATAATATTATATATTATTACAAAACTGTGATGAATACTGAACTGTATCATAAAGTCCTTTTTGACGAACAATTTCTGTACATATAATATATTGTATATTTGTGTACCTGTAGACTGTAGTACCCATCTACTTTATACTTATTATTACTCTTCATAGGCTAGCGGCCCAAAGAAAATGCAATTTAATTTAAAGATTTTTTTATCATTAGAACCTATACGTTATCCGCGTCCCAGCCGTTTCCGCGTACACCTATATTAACTATTAGTTTATTACCTACGGCCTATGAATTATGATAACATAACATAATGATAAAAGTAATCTAGCCTACAAGCAAAGACATTTTCTTCGGGATAATATCGGTATTATACTTTCATTGTTTTGGTATCTACTCAAATATGAGCTTATATTCATATTACATATATACATGCATTGAAAATAATAATGTAATAATATGAAATAAATATATCATATCAAATAAAATATAAAATATTTATATTATAATAATGTGACACTGCCACGGTGTTATAATTATAATACCAACTTAGTATTATCTACCAAATTTGTTTTCGCATTAAGTTTTTCTTTTCGTTTTCTATTTTTACTATTAAATATAAATTATAATATAAGTAGGTATCTATTAGAATTTAAATTAATAAATCAAGTGCTATTGGCTCCTAATTGAACATTTACTGCGTCTTTATTATTTCATATCCGCAGCTCTTCATTGCATCTAATTTTCGTTATCTACAGTCTAACACACTATTAAAGAACATAATGCGACACGTCACACGGGAGTGGTCAGATTTACTTGTCACTCGAGATTGTCGAGTGCAGGTTAATTTCAAACTTTTAGAGTTAAATATTATATTATTTGTTAACAATATAAACTTATTTAAGTTAGGTAACGTTATAATTTTGGCTTAACTATAAGCTAAATCTAGTTCATGTTTTCCCATTTACATATTTGCTCGCCATATTTGATTATAAGTAAATTATAAAAAACATATATAGGTATATTTAGTATAATATATTATTACCTATGTACAAAATCCATTTAATCTCTTTAATCTATTTAAAATTTTAAAAAGCGTGCTATATGGATGAAAGAAGCTAATATTTATATCGTCGGACACTCTATCAATGATTGCACACGCAACACCATCACATAGGTACAATAGTCTTGTATTATAATATATATAGGTACCTAAATAATTAATACCACGTACCACTTTGTATTTACACACACTGACACACTTCAACACTTAAGTAGGTACCTACTAACTAGTGTACTATGCTATTCATATATTTATTATTATTATTATTATAGATATTGTTGTAATATACGACGTCCGACATCGTTCTCCGACTATTATTACATTCGTTGACGAATGTCATAAAGGTAGGTACCTAGTTATTGTATACATTGTGTGTGTGTGTGTGTGTGTGTGTGTGCGTGTATGCAGGTCCGTACACAAAACATCCCTTCCGCGAAGCCCTTTCTAACGTGAGTAGGTATATATATATATTATTTGTTTTATATTATATACATATATAATATAATATTCTATTGTCGTCGGCGATGCGTCAACGTCGTATTATTATTATTGTTGTAACATCGTTACGGGTAAAATGTAAGAGTGAATCATAATAATAATAATACGGTCGAAAGAGAAATATACGCGCCATTTTGAGCGCACGTTGTATATCGTGTGCGGGTAGGGCGGCTGGAAGGAAGAGCGGGTAAGTCACGCGTACGAGTGTACGACACGGTCCACCGCCACGGCGGACAGGACAGCGCGGCGGCGGTGGGAGGTAGTGTTTGACGGCTGGTGGTGGTATGGCCACGTTTTCGGCGGCGTGGGGGTGGTGTCGCAGTCGGTGGCGTCGTCAGCGGGGTGGAACAGTGGAAGGGGCGACGGTAGACGCGCGGTCGCTCCGTCGGCGCTCCGTCGATTCGTCCGTCGTCGGTGCGGCGGGACGGACGCACGAGCGCACGCCAACGGTACGCGCGGGGGTGGGTGGGGTCTGTAGGGGTTGCGGACTCGTTGCGGGCCGCTGCCGTCGAGGCGTCGTTGTCGTGTCCCGTCGCTGTTTTATAAAGTATAACCGCCGGCGCGGCCTGTCCATTTCGCGTGCCGTCGCGCCATCGTCCTGTGTGCGCCGATCATTCCGCCGCGGTGACCCGCACTTACATAATACTCTCATTATTTTTTAACAGTACAAGTAAACTCGGTCTTTAATAGGGTATTACTTATTATTACGTTCAACATTTGTTCGGTCATATTCCTATATTTTAACCGTGGACTCGAGTGCCGTACGACGAGCACAGAGGAACCGTTTCCGCGACCATGTCAAGTAAGTATATTATGATATAAATATTATTACCCATAAATTCTTTTGAATTTTATTTTATTTTTTTTTTTTAATAAAATTGCGAATTGCCCGTTATACAATATAATATACAGACAGAGGTAAAAATTTATAAATTCCAATAATATGATCAATAAGAAGAGAGAGAACGGCAGTCGCTAATGTAACTAAGAATGTTTCGTTTTCGAAATACCTATTACGATTACCTTTTTATATTATATTATCATATGGACGCACAGTATTATTATTATCGTTATTATTATTATCATTATTTTTATTAATCAACTAAATATCACTCGGAAGCTATTGTTACTATATTTGTACTTTATGGAACTTGCTCCATATTATAGATTTTTTACATAATTGTGTCGTTTTTACCTACGTATAATAAATTGTATATTAATAGTATAACATAGGTAAAGGTAATATCTATTATAATTTATAATATATGATATATAAATTATAGGTAGGGATGTCATTCGCTCCGATATATACCTATTCGTATTCATTGTTGCAGTAAGTACTAAGTATAATATAAACAATTTTAAATTATAACCGTAATTGTAGATGCTCATGTAGGCACCTAGGTAGTCAATTAGGTAGATACCTAAGGGCCGCGGTGCCATTTAAATTGCTTAGGTAACATTTGTATGTGTCAATAAATAAACCTCATTACAACCCTAGTAAATAAAGTGTGAGTAAAATTAAGATAGTAAATAAAAAAAAAATAATAAACTCGAATTAACATTCAAAGTAAATAAAGTTAATTAAGTTAATATGGTGAAAAATATTATTAGGTAGGTACCTACTTATATATATATCATATAATATGTAATATAAAATAAAATTATAATATAAGTATAATATAAGTATTACAAGTATAATCCAAATAATATATAAAATATAAAGTATATTCCCAAGTATTAAAACGTAAAAATATAGGCACAATAATATTTGGTATATTTTATTATGCCTATAACATATTATTATATATATATATATATATATTTGTAATATTATTAATTTAAATTTCGTATTATGTGAAAAAAATGGTAAGCCATTCTTTTTAATTGAATAAAAATAAAAAATACAATTTTATTTATAGATAGGCACTTATTGGTTCAGTTTAAAATAGATACCATGGTGATGCTATAATATCTAGCCCTTTGCAATATTAACAGTTATGTTTCGTGAAATGCATAGTGCGAAGTGCCTATTCTGTGTAAAACATATTTTGATTTATTTAATTACAACGAAATATAGAACAGGTACATAGGTATTACTTAAAGATAAGGTCTGTATAAGACAATTTTTAGGATTAATGCCAAGAACAGATACATCTGTAAATATTAATATGTTTGATTTGGTAATTATGTCTTAGGTATCTTCTCAAGTTATAGATATAGATTAGATTCAAACTTCCAATGTACCATATTATGTTAAATTAGCTAATTGGCAGTGCTATAATATAAATATTTAAAATTATTTAATACTCAATTGTATAGACAATAGAGATTGAATTATAGCTATTCTACTTTGAATCCATACAAAACAAAGCTATTCTAATGAAAAGTACCTATATTTACCGTCAACTGTAATACCTCCGGGCCTTTTTTCGTGGTTTTTTTAAAAAAAATTATGACTGACATATATTAAAGTTAAAATTTCAAATAAATTATTTCATCATATATTTACATCTACACTATAACATATTTAAAACATATTAAAACTAAAATGTATCTTCATCAACGAACTTTTAAAAAAAGTTAAAAGTCAACAGGACACAAACATATTTTTACATAAAATCTTATTCAAATTTGTATTAGTTGACTTCGGGCAATATAGATATTTAAAAAAAATATATAATAAATTGAAATAAAAAAAATCATTAATGTATCACAAATAAAACATGATTTATTTAATATCAAAAAAAAATAATTCTTTACTTTTCTAGAAAATTGTGAACTTAAAATTAATTTTTTTTCTTTTCTGTTTTTGCTTATCGTATTATCATTCTTTTTTTATATCTTACAACATCAACTACATTTTTAATTTCATTAGTATTATAATAATTCTCATATGAATGCCTTCCTACATTTTTAAAAATTTGATCTGGGCGTAGTAAATGTGTTGTTTGAAGTCAACCCAAGTCTTGTAATAATTAAGACGATTCGACAGTATGAGATCAACTAACTTTACAATTTGCACATATATCAATTAACACAGACAAGTTAACGAGTAGATTACCGAAAACCGCAATCAAATATTATGTCTACTTGTTGTTGTACTACAGTTGTTATAAGTTATATAATTTAATAATCCAAAAATAGAATATTTTGTATTTACCTCCATAACGTGTGATATGATAACATTATTCCATCAATAATTAATATTATTTTCTATTGAGGTTATTTATAGATATTAGGTAACGTTAAGTATCAGTTTTCAACTTGTTAAATGTGTACCTATTCTAAAATGATAAGATAACTACAAAAACATGGTACTGTCCAAATTCAACCCATGTGTCCGAAGTCATCCAATTTTATGGTACGCCTAATAATATAGCCTATTATACCTATTATTACTAAATTAAAATTAGTAAATAATTTTTCTATTATTACCAAATTTGGAGGGTTGAAGTAATTTTTGCAAAATACAACGCATATAATATAATATTATATAATATTAATTCTTAAAATATTATACCGTACCTATCATTATTACCTAATTGTTAATTTAAGTCAATACTCAATACCACTAACGATAAAACGCTGTGACTAGATTTGGGGTAACTATGATTTTATTGAACTACAAGATAATAATTAAAATTGTTAGAAGAAAATTTTTTTTATTGTTTATATAATATATAGGTACCCAGTCTTGTCAAAATTATAACTATATTATTTAATCATATAAACATACTTATTTTATTTTTAAATACACATGAATTTAATATCTTAAAATAATCATTGTTGCTAATATTTTTATAATTTGAATTACTTAAATTACTTAAATAATTCTAAATTTTTGTAATAACAAAAATCACATCAAACGTCTATATAAATTATTAGTTTTTAAGTGTTTGTACTTGGAACAATAAAATTATGAAATTTACACTTTTAGTCGTATTATATATGTTTTGTCTCGTTCATTGAAACTGCTTTTGGACGACATAATGTGTGATGTGCTATATAGGATATACTATTATGCGTATTGATGTGTTTTTTAATGTATATGTAGGTAGGTATTATATATATGACCATTAACTGATCATCAGAATTTAATTTTTAAAAATTTATATTTTAAAACATACTCAGAAAAGTAATAGGTACCTACTTACCTACCACATTTCTGCTAAGATATTTGGTAATATGTAATATATCTATTTAACTATTTAGCCCATTCCACCGATACGGTCGTCGTTCGTGCCAAGTGGGAAATGTTCAATATTTTTCTCATCACGGGACCTAATAATCTAACATATTATCAGCAATTATAATTTATTAAAACTATAATAGTGCCACGTGAATTCGAATTTTACACATTTACACAACGTGTATAATAATTAATAATGATAATCTATGACACTCCTACTTTTGTTGATAGACAACAAAATGCAGTATAGTTTATATATTTATAGGAATATTATAAATTAAAAATTATTGTTCAATATTATTTTGAAATTTGGGTGTAGTATTCCTTGACTCCCTCTTACTATAAATTAGCCACTTGTGCTTCAAGACTTACGTGTGTGGTTCAGTCACGTTTTGCATTTGGCCAGGATCAGTTTGTTAACAAACCTATTACAAATTATTATACTCAGCGTGAATTATTTAAGTGTTTTTTTTTTTATTCCCGAACACACTTCATCCCCATTTCAGCAGCGTTTGTTCCAGAGCCGATATGTATTTTTACCTATACCTTCCTACATATATAGGTACCTATCTCACCCCTCATAATATTACTTCCACTTCCTGCTACTGTTGAATAGTGAATTAATTCACCCTTAAAAAAAAAATCACAACCCTACTAACGGTTCTTATAACATAATATACCTACCCTTTTTTACCATTAACCCGGGAAAAGAGCTATAAGTTGTGTCAGTGTGCCCACTGTATTATAGGTACCGCTAGCACATATACTACCTATATAGTAGATATAAGTGTATAATGTACCTAAATGTATTAGCTGCAGCATCTATGCATATATATATAATATATTATATGTTACCTACGTACTAAGTCCGAAATAGTTAAATATATATCGTAATCTGTACGGTTGTACAGTAATGTTTGTAAACATTGCGAAGTGTACAATGTTGCTGTATAAAGTACATAGATTGTACAAATCATATTGTACAACAACCACTGTATAAATAACGAAATGTCAAAATGTACTGTACAGGTACAAATCGTATTTGAAGGGGCCGGTTGCCGGTTTTTTTTTTTAATATTTCACAATTATAGTTTTCGCACAGTTTTATTTTCATAAAAAAAAGTAGTAAAACATTTAAAAAGTGTATCTATATACCAAGTAATATTTTTATACATACCTATTATTTAATTTTGAGCACTTTAAAATGAACATTTATAAAACTACATTTTAGTAGACATTTTATTTTAATGCAATATTTTTTATCGGACGATACTTTAAAAAATGTTTCTGTAGTTTGCTTAAGATGTATTTTATAAACAAAGTATCATAACTATCGCACGTTGACATAATTTACAAATTAAACAAAATTATATTTTATTTGAGTAGGTACCTACCTACACAATATTTATAATAATATTTTATATATCAAATCTATAAAATATGTAATTTTTTAATACTACATATTTTTATGTACCTGCTTAAAAAAAGAAAATTTGACTTCTATTTTATGTGAATTAAACTGCATGGACGTTGTTAAAACGCGATTTGTACAATCTGTATCTGTTTTCTACAGCAAAATAAGAAAAATCATTATAGATATTACGAATTTAAGTATTTAGGACTTAGTACGTAACATAATATGAATAATAATATATTAGTATATTACATTATTTTTTTTGTAAATTGATCATGAAGTCCGGCAACTATGTCCATTAGTTGTTTTTTTTTTTGTTTGTAGGGGAGGAAATTGTAGGTTTGTAAACACGTGTGTATTTGGTTTGGCAGATTTTTTAGTGGGCACCCGTAGGTATATGCCATACCCGGGTGGTGGATGATGACACTTCTCTCCGGACACCGTGACTTACTGGAAGAAAAATGTCATGACTAAATAAACAGACATGATCACTGAAAAACCAATTTTTCCTATCACTGCACATTTTTCCCAGACATGGAAAAAACAGTATAATTCCTATATAATTGCAATGTAAAGAACATTTTTTTCTATAATATTAGTGTTTCTTCCAAATCTGGGGAAGTATAATGTGTATAAAATATGCGTGCAGTAATCTAGCGATCATGCCTGTTTATTTAGTCAGAAGAATGCAACCCGCGGCCGAGTTCGAACCGGATACATTTTACCTTTACTATTTATATTCTACATTCGTTGTATAAAGTATTTTTTAAAATTAAAAAAAAAAATTTTATTTAGCTTCCAATATTTAAATTAATATAACTCAACAGTCAGAGATAAAAACATAACTGAACAATATAGAATATTAGTTGCTTACAAAGATAACGTATTTATATAGCTGTATATAATCATAAATAATAATATAGACATTTTAATATTATCAATATTATACATTTAACATTATGACTTGTCCACTTATGTTATAAATTAATTATATATTATAAAAAAAATTAGTAAAATGTAAATGCAGTCTAAATCGTAAGGATGGTTTCTATAATGTTTTTAAATAAATTTAAGACTGTATAATCAATAATTCAATTATATGAACAGTAACCGGCAGAATAAGTTATAGACGGGTACAATATTATATTATATATAGGTACTTTTTTTTCGAAACTACTAACTAGGTATTTCAGTGGAATTGATAAATCCTTATTAAAACAAAATCTGTGTTAGTTATCAATAAAAAGAAAACCAAAATTAAATTATATTTAAAAAAAAATAGAAAGATTTTTAGAGCTATTTCAGTACAATATTTGGTTATTTTTTAGATCATAATATTTACATGGTTTTTTGGAACTAGAAGTCTCTAATCATGGCTTATCATACATAATTTTTATATTTTTACCACTTCTACTACTTTATAATACACGACAATATCTACATAATTTAATTAAATTTATCTCTGTTCCATTAAGTATTTAATATCCTCACTGTATAAGTACGTCTGCAGTATGCTAGTGTATAAAATGTTATAATGATTCAGGGTTATTAGGGTTTACAGGTATCCTGTATTAGAGTAGAAAAAATTATTAAATAATCGAAAAAACCAACAAAAAAAAATTACGAAAAACAGAAGTTTTACTTTTGTATATTAGTTTTTGGCAAAATTTCTTGTATTTTATGTTGTAATTAAAAAGGCAATTACCATTTAAAATTCAACACATTTAATACAGAGAACTACTCAATTATGACGAAGTAAGTACACTCGAAATTTACTATACTGCTGATCGACTTCCCTCATGTTTTAGTATCAGTACCTATCTCAAATTTATTTTTAATAATAAACTACCTTATATTGATCAAAAAGTATGATATACTAGTATACAGATACATATTTGTATACTTGTATTAAAATTTTATTTTTCTACTAACATAACTTTCGTAATATTTCCAAACTGGTTAGTTGTGTTGGTTTTAAAAATTATTAGGTACATTATACGTCATATGTATATTATGATATTAATTTAATAAATAATAATAAAAAATAATAGCATAATATTATACATATTATTATAAACGTAAATTATTTTGTAGTATTTGTAGTAGGTAGTTAGGTATGCATGAACTATAATCAGGGTCGGGCATATCATAGTTAGGTACATATACCTAACTAATTTACATAACTCGGTAATTTTTGTAACTTATAACTAGTTACACATTTCCCTGTAACTTTATATGAAAGTTACAAGTTAAAATTAAAAGTTACATTGTGATTATTGTGCTTTGATAATTCATAAGTGGGTCTGAAAATGCAAAAACAAACACTTTTAATTCGTCCATTTTAGGTTTTCACAATTACTCTGGCCAGAGGTTATACAATTATGGTTGGTAGGTTCATATTTTTATTTTCCCAACAAGTTATTATGTGTATGGGAGAAGTAATGTCCCTGAAGCAATCTCTGTTTCAACATGAAAAAATCTAAAATGTGTATAAACTATAAAGAAACGAATAACATAATGAAATTAATAACTAAAAATATGGAATTTTAGAATTAAATATACTGGTATATACAGTTGCAGTGTTGCACATAAAACAAAATATTTATTAAAGACCAGTGTACCTAGGTAACAATTATTGCGTTCCTTTTTTTTATGGTCAGTATGACAGTATACCAATATTGTATTCCTATTACATTTAACTAACAGTAAACCAATTAGTTTAAATAGTTTAACCTTCAGGTATGAAAAATATGTTTTTCTTCAATCTAATTCCATCAACATTGAATTATCATACACAAACTATGTATATTGAAATAATTGAAAATAGACACATAGGCTCCATATAGACTCCTCTAATTTAACTATAGGTACTGTATAAAATACGTACAGAGACTGCGTGTATCTTTGACGGTTCAACTGAATTTATACAGTCGGAAAAAGGTACCGTGTCAACTGAGTGCTCGTTGTCACGCGATAAAATGTTTCGATTAGATAAAACACTGTATGTCCGTATCTGGAAGGCTTATCCATTCTATGATCGATTTGTTTTCTATAACGTTTAATATCCGATAATTTCGGTGTAAACCGCATTATTTTTAGCCATAATTGTATTAAATAAAAGACACAAGTGCCAATTTTCAAAATGTTCAGCAATATTTTCTGTTCTATGACATAAGTACCGTGTAGGTACCTTAAAACCATATTTAAATATTAATTTTTTAATATTCAGATTTTAAGATTTTAAAAATATGAATATAAATTAACAGTGAAATTAAATTACTTCATAATATATATTATTATTAGTATTTTGATTGTCGGTCGATTGTCCACCACCCCTCGGCATACCTACAGGGGAAATAAATACATACAATTATAAATACTATCTTACAGTGCTTATTAATTATTACTAAAACAGTACTAACCTAACCTATGGTACTATGTTAAATAATACGAAATTATGAGAATATTATATTGTATGTATTGTACTTAGTAGGTTGCAAGACTGCAAGACTACCTAACTATGAAGTATTAACTATATAAATTAGGTAAGTATATACCTAATGCTATTGTTATGCTATGTAGATATTGTATAGTCGTACCTACCTATGACACAGTCACAGTCGGTAATGAGTTGAAAATGTGTAGGTATAAGTATTTAATTTGTATTAAATTCTTCGTTTTACTTATTTTGTCATTACAGAATTATTAATTAATTATAATAAAATATATTATTATTAAAACATATAATATGTAGGACGTAGGTATATATATTATATTTTTTTTACAGGGTACTTCAAATGTTTTTTTATTTGGGTTTGTTGGTTTATTTAAACCTGCATTTTTTATTCGTTGGATATTTTTACAGGACATGTCTTTGTATATTTTGACCTAAATTCATATGGTCATACCTCATAATCCATAGGGTATAGACCATCTTATCTTAGCCCCAAGTGTTTTTTTTATTTTTTCATTTTATAATTTTGTTATTTTTAAACTGTAAGTAGTTCGTGTATGTTTATAAGAATATATTATGGTTGTGATTAGGATTTAATAAACTATCATAGTAATATTGTTCTTTATCATTAAATTAAAAAATACTTTCAAGTCTTGCCTTCCTATTATGCAATGAAATTTTACTAAATTTTTCTTAAAAAAAACTTAATTAAATAAGAAATAAAAAGTTCAGAAATATAACTTTTGCATGGTAAATAAAATAAAGTTTTCCCTAAAATACGACACATTCAATATTACTAGTAGGTACCATCTAATCGACCTGTATAGATACCACGGCTTATTGATCGACGGATAGTGCTTTTATTCAGATTTCAGAGTCTATTCTAATTCTGGCATAAGGTGGGAAAAAATTCTAGGGGGGTTTAAAGGTTTTCTAAAGAGAACTTGTGAAGAGAAAAGTTTTAAGCGTTCCATATATAATTTTATGTATAATGTCTATGTCTAATATGTAATGATGTAATGTATAAACAGTGATTGGGTAAGCATACTCATCCCACTTTTAACCCTGAATAATGTTAATCCAAACTTGTTAAACCGCCGTCTGAATTAGGGGGACCGAGTAATCAATTAACGTTTCATAAATTACTGTTGCCCGTTATTTTCGCTCGATCACAATTTTTCGGAAAGCTAGTATTACGAGAATTTGTTCAATATTACCAGGCACTCAAATTTATTACTGAGAGCCTTTAAATATTTATCAATTAAATCATTTCCAAGTAATTGCAACTAATTTGAAGTAACTTTACATCACTTTTGTTAAATCATTTTAAGAAAACTCATCCTATTTTTTCATTTAATTTGTCAATCTATTGAATTTCTGCTATATTTCTTATATAGCCATATAAGTAAATGAGGATTATCAAAATTAAGTCGTATGCATGTTCACCTAATGTATTTCCACTATACTTATAACCCCCCCACCCCTTAAACATTCTAATAATTCATTTGAATGATATTTTAAATTATTAATGATACACATTTTCAACATATCTATGAAATTTTTCATACCTTAGTTTAATATCTAGTTAAAAAGTTATAGTTTTAACTTTTTTTGCAGAAAATTACCTACTGTTTTATTCAATAATTGTATATGCCCGAGGTGACTGGTAAATTTTAATAAATCCTTAAGAGGAATTATTTTTAGAGTATTGGCACCGAATAGAAGGGTTCAAAAGTATTACTGCTGGATAATTACTTTTAACTTCCTTCGCAATTATATATTATAAATTAATTATACTACACATACATAGTCTTACTTACATAGGCATGCTTATTATTTACAGATTTTATATTTCAAATAAATATAAAAAAAAAGTGTGTCGTATAAAATTAAGATTACGCACGTAGTACAATACTACGAGAAAAAAAATAACTTTATATTTTATAGGTAGGTAACAAAAATAATAAATTCATTAAAATTTTTGATTTGTTTCAGATTTGTTGTGATTTTCCAAACAGACAGCCAAAAGGACATTTTTTCTCCAGATTAATTATTTGCAGTCTGTAGACGCTAGCTCTAAATGATTTTGATTGTTGCTCAGAAAGCCTTTCATATATTGTACGGTGGCTTTCTAGCAATAATCATGACCACAAAAGAGCATTACCTACTCCAACGTCACCTATATGTTGTAATTCACCTACAGCGACTGTATACAGACCATAGACGACGTATAAACTAATGGACAGCGTTTTTCACTCCACCCTACCCTAAGGCTTTGTGATCAAGTAAACGAGAGAGCAACAACCCAGAGTACTAGTATTAGTAAATTATGGATGAATTATTTCATCCTACATAATTATTTAACTTTTTTCTTTTCATTTCCGTTATCAAGCATAGACATCGTCTATAGGTATAAGTCACAGATGTAATATAAAACAACAAGATAGCCGGCCCTCTATAATAGTAGATTATACAATTATTGTATATGATGCATAGCTCTTGCCGCCACTTGTCACTCTGGCCAGCAGAGGCGGTTTGAATATATTATACGTCTTGGTGGTGCAAGACAATATATAGACACCCACCCACCCACCCCTTTTCATCTTAGAAATTATAAATACGCTTTCAACAGTTTCAGCTACGATTATCATTGATCAAATTTCAATGATTAGGTACTTCATTACTTTATTAAACATTAAAATTAAACATTGCGGTAAGCACATACTCAACCAAGACCACCCACCCACCCACCCACCTAATATTGGTGGTGCAGTGCACCAAAAACAGTATAGGTACTCAAATCGCCTCTGCTGGCCAGTAACGTATCTAGGACTTTTTCACGTTGGGGGGCCGTGGAAATGGACCTATAAATCTTATGAACATGGATAGAGCATTCACAATATTTTGAGGCTTATGTTGTTTTGCGGTCCTGAACTGATAAGAATTTAAGGCCGTATGTTTACATTTTTGTATGATATGATTGTATAATATATGATATATGTATAATGTATATATATATATATTGACAATCAATAGGTACTCGATATAGTATACTTTTTTGGCCTCAATTTGAATCACTTGATTACCGTCGATAAGGCCGTTATGTCCTATCCACGGACTATGATAGAATTGACTAGACACTGGAAGCGACATGGTTGGCTGGGTCGAGAGACGGCCACCAAAATGTTCCTTAGTATCTTATAGTCTGTGTATCATCTTATACAAATGGCGTTGTAAGCTCTCGGTTCCCATTGCGACCCCGCACTTGTCTTTTGTAACATACATTCGTGGCAACTAATAAGCTGCTCGTTTCCCGTCCATAATATCAACGGACTACGATATACCGGACTATTACCTTATCAGTTGTCCTCTAATTCGAAAGCCACCGTAAAGTACAGCTAGGAGTAAAAGCACCGTCTATAACACGTGTCATATATAACACAATGATAATAATAATAAAATTGTTCTATGTAAAAACCGAATATACAATATCAGTTATGTACGTTATTTGTTACCAATAGCGATTTTACCCCTACTTGTACCTACCTATGGTTGAGCGTAGTGTCGAAACATTTGAGGACCGTTCCTCTACTACCTGCCAACCATGTCGATACCAGTCCAGTATAATATCCACGGACTAAGATATAATGGACTGGAAACGAGTAGATAATCAGTGACCTCGACGCTCGAATGTATGTACAAAAGGCAAATACAGAGTGTCGCAATGCCGCCTGTATAAAATACGGACTAAGATGCAAATATGACTCCAAATAAAACCACCATTAGCGCTGAAAACATTCAATACCCAGTATTGTTGATAACAGAGGAATCTTTTGCGGGCCGTCACCTGCCCACTTTGTCAGTTCTAGACATTTTATCTTAGTCCGTGATTATCTAAATCTTAGCACAGATTTTTATATACATAATATTAGATAGCGAACTCTCACTATCAGCAAAAGCCTGGATATCTCGTTGCTCGTCGGCATTGCATGGAATTTTGTATAGTATAGGTATATTCATTATGTTGTATTGTGTTTTATTTTTACACCCGTTGTTTAAAAAAATATATTTTACATTTGTTATTTTATTTTACCATTAAAAACTATGTTATTTTTAATTGCGTATAGTTAATGAAATGTTTTGCCAACCAAAAACATGGCAGCCTTGCTTCATGGATAATAATATGAATTATATAGGAGTACCTTATCCAGTGTAATATATAAGTTTGTGTATTTTAGTCATATTTTCTATATGGTACTAGATAGCGAACTCCCGCCATAAGTTGAAGTCTGGTCGTCACGTTAGTGTTTTATGGTATTTCATATGGCAAATAAGATTAATTATGTATATTGTATTGTATACCTATTACTATTTCTATACCCGTTGTTTAAAAAAAATATAAATTTTACGTAAATCATTTTACATTTATTATTTTATTTTACCATTTTAAATAGTGTTATTCCTAATACATTTTGTAAACTGAATTAACTGAATGTTTTGCATACTGACAAAATGGTGGCTGCCGACAACTGATCCATACAATATATTTTTTATATACTTTTTTTTTACACTGGTGGCACTTCATCTCATAATATTTCTGATCATATAAAGTCTGTATTTGAAAATATTGATAGAACATTTTCCAATTTAACACGGATTATAAACGTATTAATATTATACAGAGAAGGGTTCATATAATATACCACTTTATGAGTATGTTGTGAGTATGATAATACTAATAAAAATACTTTTTCAATTATTCCAACTAGTTGTACAACTCAATTTATCCCAACAAGGCATGTTTTGAAAACATTTTTTGAAATGAAAAATATTCTATCTGACACTTTTTTATTATATGAATGAAATAAAAACGTGTGATTATACCATTTTAATGAATTTTATCCAAGCTTTTGGCAAAATACAATTTTGAAGAACATGATAAAAATCAAATAGTATTACCAATATATTTGTTAGTATATTTTTCATCGTCAAACTTCACTGAATAATATGTTTTTAACTTAATTGTTCCATTCTCCTGACAGACAATAATTTTAAATTATATTATATTTAGACAATTAGACCACTTATCGATGAATTAAACTAATACTGATAAGTTTGAGCGGAATATTAAGTTTGAATTAGTTCTCATTTGTAGAGGACAATCTTGGAGTTCATAGCATAACTGGTTTTGTAGAAAGTTTTTCGTCTAATTACCCTTGCAGAATGTGTAAAATTCGCAAGAAGTTGAGAACAATATAACTTCGATGTAAGCGAAGGTGGTATTACTAGAAGTGGTATAAAAGGGGCTTGTGTTTGGCCTGATGTAAAAAGTTTTAGAGTATTAGATCAAGTAGGAGTAGGTATAATGCATGATCTAGGGGGTTGTAAATATGATATGTCCATTTTAGTATTCTATTATGTTAATGATTAAAAACTATTCTTCTTGGAAGTACTCAATAACAGAATGGTTAATTTTGATTATGGGCCGGATAAAGGCAGCAAACTTTCTGTATCAAATATAAAAACTAGCTTATCCCGTGCATTTCGTTGCCCGTTAAATGTACCAACTCTATATGACTCAAACTTAGTTCAATTCGTAATTTAATATTAGGTGTATGATGTTCAAAAGTTAGGTAACCTAACCTAACTTTTCCGTGACCCGGTAAAAAATTCTGGTTGTTCAACTTTTTTTGGGTGTAACACACTGTGGAAGCAATGTCTATTTAAAAGTTAATTATATTATATTTTGATGTATAGCCATCTCGGCCGGTGTTGTCCGTTATATTCACATCAGTACATTATCAGGTAGGTAATATATGTGCTGTTTGTATGTAAGTGTATAGTTCAGCTCTAAAGTATCAACGTTATACCAAGTTTGTCGTTTTTACTAATTCCACTTACGGTGGATTAATATAATCAATTAGGTAATACGAAATCCTCACCTAACCTAACCATACTAAAATCTGATGAATAAATAAAAACCAAATTTAACCCTTTTTAGATTAGCCTCTTCTTTCCAGAGGTCTGATCTACACACAAACATTCATTTATA
Source organism: Acyrthosiphon pisum (assembly GCF_005508785.2). Lineage (NCBI taxonomy): Eukaryota > Metazoa > Arthropoda > Insecta > Hemiptera > Aphididae > Acyrthosiphon > Acyrthosiphon pisum. Next base: position 46,886,945 of record NC_042493.1, read on the forward strand.
TATATAAAAAATAATACACTATTATTATTTTAATCTGTAACAATAAACTAATTTTTTTATTATTTAGTTTATTTTTTTCTGGACAGATGGCGCCACTGTTGTATTTTTAACATCCAGATTTCCTACTTTTCCGGTGGATTTTCCAAAAATGTTCTTTGATAAGAACCTTGTCTTGACAATTACGAACACAACAAAATTAGAATCAGCCAAATCGGCCGAGTCATTCTCAATTGATGAATTACTATACATTTTTCACACCATTTTTAGACAGTGTAACAGAAAGAACTGACAAAAAAAAAAAAATTGATGCTACTTAAAAGTATGACAAAAATTGATAACATTTTATGATTAGTAAATAGTTAAAAAAATATACTGATGTTGACCAATTTTCAAAAATAATATTTTTAAAAAAGTTATTGCGTTCCAAATAAATTTTAACAAAAAAATATTGATATTTCAAAAAATTCTAAAAAATAAACTACTTGACCAATATAAATAATTTTTCCATCCAAATCGTTCTTAAAATCAGATTCACAAATTGGCTATTTTGAATAAATTCAAAAACATTTAAATCAAATTTAAAGTTTTTTATTTTCATTATTAAAAAATTAAAATATGTGTAGTGCAAATGGCTATAAATTATATCTATAAAAAAAATTTTAAAATATTGATTAGAACAAAAGTTATTCCAAAAGTCAGTTCTATTTGTTACACCCTGTATATATAGGTGTTTGTGAGCACATTATTCATTAATCTGCATCTGAAATGATGACATTAGTTCGTTACTTTGGTTTATTCATTGGAGATTTTATTCCAAGAAATCCAGTCTGGTACCTTTATATGCTTTTTTGCCAAATTCTTGACCTAATAACTTCTTTGTCACTTCAAAAAGGGAGTTGTGAACTTCTACAAACTCTTATTGCTAAACACCATGATTTATATCTAAAACATATCAATTTGTGTCTTGAGCAAAATACCATTTCTTATTGCATCATCATACATTATTGAAAAAGTTTGGGCTCCTTGTATCTTTCTGGTCAATGCGATTTGAAGCAAAACATCGAATATCAAAAATATCTGCAAACACTTCAAGCAACAGATGTGACATATGTAAAAAACTTGCAATTAAGCATAAGTTGCAATTAAAATATGTTCCTCAAAGGACCTTTAAGTAATGAAATTTAAATAGGACCATCTAAATTAATAAATGATATGGAGATGGAGGAAATAAAAAATGAAGATCGACTCAATAGACTTGTTATTAAGTCTCCATGCATTTCTATAAAAGGTACTAAATACAAACCTAAAATGGTACTAACTCTTAGTATAGAAGAAAATAAACTTCCTAAATTTTGTAAAATAGATCACATTTTTCTATATACTTAATAATAAATATGTCATGTTTAAGTGTCCAGAACTTGATACAATTATGTTTGATGAGGTAAAAGTAGAGAATAGTAATAAATATGTGTACCATCATAATATGTTGCCTTCCTTTATTCCAAATAATATTACCCAATGAATCTAATTATGTAACAGTTGGAAGTAACATTTAAGTACATTTTTTTTATATATTTTGAATTATTTTAGATTCTGAGCGGAGCGAGGAAGCTAGTGGTTTTACAATGGTGTTTTTTTTATATATATCCTGTATACAAAATATCTACCAGAAGGAGTGCTTTAATTTCAACATATGGTACTTTATCTTTTAGAAAATTGGATCAAGATGGTTCCTTATAAAGGTCATTTTTCGATTTTCTCAATAGTTTTTTAATGCCACAAGAAAAACCACAAAAAATAGAATTTAAATTTCCAACGTTTTATTTATCACCATACAAACGAATAAAAGATAATAATACCTATTATAATATAAATTCAACTTACAGGATAATATAATAAATCATAACAATATCCAGACTGACAATTGACAAACCGTCTCCGCTCAGAATCGTTTTTCTTGTACAATGATATTATATTATTGAATTCAAGTTTAATACAATCCATTAAACATTGACCCACTTGTAACCTACTGTACACCAGAGCGACATCCACTTACCCACGTTTTATAAATTAAATAATTAAATAATTTAATACTTACCCATTGATAATCTACACAATAATTTTATGCGTTTAATTTTATAAGGTTATATTAATGTTCAATGAGTCTGATACATCGCCAAAGTGTTATACACAATGGTATGACCCGTCAACCAAACTATGTGAGAATGCACCAGGGATAAATGATTGTCATAAGACAGCTGCCTTTTGCGTAATATGTGATCAATTTGTGTTTGTTATGGGCAGTGTGAGTGGAAGAAGTTCTAATTCTGTTAGTATGCTTGATGTACTTCACAATCGCCCTTTTGGGTTTCAATGGTTGACATGTTAGTTAGTCGACATGGATTAAGAGTTGAGGTATTGAATGATTGTATATATGCTGTAAGTTAAATCAATATTTTACTTATTTTATATTAAAATGTATATTATTTGTTATTCTAGGTTGGCGGACGTGACGGTAACAGTGTATTAAATAGTGTTGAAATATTTGATGTCAGTACCCTAAAATGGAGAATGGTGTCTAATATGACAATTGAGAGAAGTCATTCTGGTGTTGGTATACTCAACAATCGTTTATACCAGGGTTGGCAAAAACCCGGGCTTTTTAGAAAAAACCCAAAAACCCGATGGGTTTTAATGTAAAAGTAATAATGGGTGGTTTTATTGGGTTTTTTTCAGAAAAAACCCATCCAAAAACCCTGTGGGTTTTATTGCAAAATATTAATGGGCGGTTTGAAGAGAATGTTTTTTTATAATTAGTATCGACTATTTTCAAATAAAATAAATACTCTATAAAGTTATTTATATTGCATGTAATATATTTATACTGCAGTATATCAATTATCAGTAAAATGTTATCTACTATTCAAATCATATCCTTTGAATGATAATTTTTTTTGATTTTTCAATGATATCTTTCTTTTAGTGTGTGTGTAGTGTGCACACATTCAAAAGGTACTTGACATTTTTACCAAACGTTTATTTTATCATTTTACATATGTGACAAAATATTTTGACTCATATTGGGCTATTTAGTATTTATAGATATTTTTAATTTTTTTTTTTTTATTTTACTTTCTATAAATTTAGTTAAAAATGTTACTGTTGGGTCAAAAATCTTGGATATTTAATATACAGATAATTTAAATTCTAAAATTACTATTTAGTATTATTGGGATCAACTAACAATAACGTAAGAAATAGTACATTTTAAGGCAGTTTAACAGAAACAAACGGGTAATGTATATTTCTTACAATATAACTAAGATAATATTGATATATAAAATTATTAATTACGCCTTAAATATGTGCATTTGTCAAAAAATAAGGAAGACTGTAAGATAATTTGTTTAATATTAATATTTTTATACGAATACTTTATAAGGTACCTACATACCAACTTACTGCTTACTTACTCGGTTAGTAGTCTTATTTCCTTAATAATCATTAGTAAATATTTAAATAAAAAATGTTAAGCAATTGAAATGGATCATCATTGAATATTAACTGGTGTCTATTGTAAAAATTTGGCCCAATTGATCCATCGTACATGATGTGAAAAATTAGTATATTTTGCCAAATTAGCATATCGAGTTAATCTTTGCGACGTATTGTTGGAAATAGAGTAATCAAATAGGACTGAAAAATAAACATTTTTAATTCATTACGGTAAATATGTATATTGATTTTATATTAAACTATTATATTTTTCCCTCCAAACTGTTATCAAACCAGATATTTGGTGCTGTTGCACAAATCCTTGTCCCATGGGCACCCGTTTTCCCGTGCGTAAGCTATAAGCAGTCCAGGTGACCCTTCTTTTCGGCGCTGAAGCATGTCCTCTCGTTCCAGGGGCACCAGTTTTCCCGAGCGTAAACCAGACAGTCCAAATGACCGTGCATAGCAGCAAAGGCACATGTATTCTCGTCCCATCTACATCCATTTTCCCGTGCGTAAACCTATAGGCTTGATACGATCTCCTGTGTTGTTAAAAAGTGAACAGTCGATTGTCTAGCTATCAGTCATCAAATCACATAGGTAGGGAATCGAATCGCGGACATAATGAGAAGCGTACCTATATCACCAGGTATGCAATCCACCTACAGTGGACTGCCGACCTTGTTGGTTGCGTAGGTATACCTAAAGAATGGAAAATATAGTTCGACCCCCGGGCCCCCCGTGTTAGTTGTAAGTGAATACTGATTTTGGAGACACAGTCGAATTATAAATGCCACACTTATAAAGAAAGAGATTTTGTGATAAGAATTTCTGATAAGGCCTGGCTCTATGGTGGTCTCGTTTCGTAGACGGGAAAGTTTAAAAGTCGAGTTTCAATGTCTAGAAATCTCCCATGGCCCATGAAAATCGACAATTCAATGATACTATCCCCCAGCGTATGTCCGGTGCTTTTTTGTATGTGAAAAAAAGTTTAAATTCGAAAACCCGCATGTTAGAGTGTCTAGCAAGTCAGTCATCACCCGTCTAAGACAAAACCAAAATAAGCAATCCACCTGCGGTGGATAGAGTGATGTATGCCGTCGCATGTCCGGTGCTTTTTCTAATGTAAAAAGTGTAAAGTCGAAAACCGTGTTGGAGTGTCTAGCAAGTCAAAATCGATTACCTAACTTTCAAGTTAGCCACTTAGGTAAGCAATCCGACTCTGTCGGATCGCTGACAATATGCAACAGCAAATCAGGTAGACAATCCACCGCAGGTTGCATACCCGATGACGAACGGCTAGAAGTGAAAACCCTATCATACAACATACGAAATAATTTAGGAAAAATACAAACAAATATAATATGTATTTATATAATTATATATAACAATGAATATTCTAGGAAATGTGCAATTATAATTCCTAATAAAATAAATAACATATAGATACATAATATAATAATAATAATAATAATTTCTATATTACCAAATTTTACAATTTACAATTTATTACAAGGTACTTAAAAAATAAATTATTAACATATTAATTATTAATATTATTATATTATTATTAATATTATTATATTATTATTAAATATTAATATTATTAATATATTAACCAATAAAATACAAAAAAACATATAACTGTGGTGTATAATATATATTTATATGAAAAAAAAACGTGAAAAAAATGCAAAAACCTGCACGAAACCAAATGAGCAAT
>NC_042493.1:46892805-46897915 GCF_005508785.2 Acyrthosiphon pisum
TCTGATATCGAAATAATACGTGAAAATAATAAATTACAAAATTTCGGCCACGTGAATGTGGAAACATCGCATAAAATATTTTATGCTCAATTATTTTATGGCTTTATGCTTAATCGTGCTTTACCGTACTCAACATACGAAATAATTTATGAAAAATACAAACTATATAATATACAAACAAATATAATATAATATAATATAACAATGGACATTTTGAGTAATGTGCAATTATAATTCCTAATAAAATTAATAACATATAGAATATAGATACACAATATATTAACCTAACCTGTAGTATATATATAAAATGTATATTTAATATGTATATATTATAATATGTAATTAATATAAAAAAAACGTGAAAAAAATCGAAAAAGAAACGCAAAAAATTCGAGATTATGGGCGGCCATGCAATTCTAATGCACGGAGCAGTCGCCGCCCGGAAGAGCATACGACGGAATCAAACTCGAACCTACCTATATAAGTAGTTAGTAGATATACTGATCTTTAAATGTATAAATTAATAAATCGTGTAAAATGATTACTTAAAATAATGAAATTGTGCCATAATTTATATAATAATCTATTATGGCATAATGATTAAACATAATATAATATATTTAATTGATATATTATGTAGAAAGATACTGAAGTAGGTAGTACATATTAGGTACTCATCTATAGGTAGGTATAACCACCTACCTCTACTTACAGCCCATGGCAGGTACATAATACATATTTAAAATATTTTAGTTTATAATTAATATAATAATATACCCTGTGTGCATAAAGAAGAACTTACTGTCCATGTGCCGTCTGTTTTTATTCTCAAAAGTGACGGTACATTGTAACTTATATTATAATGTACCTTCAAATATCCGTATAAGAATAAAATGTCATTATGATACCGATATATAACTTCTTGCCGTAGCTGTATATGAGAATTCCATATGTAATATCACATAGAAGTTACTATTGAGAAGTTAAAATGATTGATAATTTGTGACTTAACCGAGAGGTTACATTAGTTACGTATAAATAATTGTTATATACATTTTCGCAACTAGGGGGGTGGGCTAGTGGGCTTAGTCCCCCTGACTAAGATTTATCCCCCCCCCCCAAAAATATCCCTCATTGAATAATGGACTTTTGTTCATATTATTTGTCCAATAATTGGACTTTTAAATATATGTAATATACATAATATATAATACTAATCCATAGGCGTGCGCAGACTTTTTTCGTAGGGTATGCCGGTATTTTTAAACATATTTAGCTCAATACAAAAAATAACTCCCCAAAAACTCTTAATACGTACAAATAATTTGCCATATAATGCGAAAAGAAATTAGCATGCATTTTATTTAGCTAATTTATTGGTTTTAGATATTTTAATTTGAAAAGTATGTACCAGTGGCGAATTCTCCAGGTATGCTCAGCATGCACCGCATGCTTAACAATAAAAACGTAATTAATAAAAGTTCAAAAATAATTGTACATCAATAATTTAATATTATGTACTGTGATTTCATTCCAATAAAGTAACAGTATAAAAACCTACAGACATTTGATCATATTATAATAATATAATAATGAAAAAAATTGATAATCTAATCAATCGAAATTCTTTTTTTCGAAGTTGTAGGTAGTATGAAAATAAGCAATAACCGCAGGGGCTTGAATGTTCTGGTGGCAAAACCCGCAATTATTCTCATGAAAATGGTGGAATTTGATTTCAATTATATTATCATGAGTTAGCAATCTGTTTTACTATTTCTAGGTAGGTACCTGTGATGATTATGAAAATAATATAATTATGAAATCAAATTAATATTTGAATCTCAATATTTTATTATAAGAAAATATATAAAAAATTATTCAAAATATTTAAATTATTGAACTAAGATACGGTAGGTTCATGATTCTAATTTATAATCAAAACATTTACAACTAAAAACTATATGGTTATAATAACCCTGCAGGGGATGCCATGGCATACCCGGCATCCCCCCTGCGCACGCCTATGTACTAATCTATATATTATTACACATTATTATATTAATATACATATAATACTATATCATTTTACTATCTTTTTTAATTTTTTTATTTTTTTACACCGCATAATACCTACATAATATTATTATTACTACATGACTACATTCATTAATTTTAGGCATAAACATTGTGTAATATCAAATGTTTACAATTCATCATAGTATGATATGCATTTTTGTCTGTTTTCATTTATTCTTAACAATAATATCGGGCCAAATTATAGTATTAATGTTTTAAAAAATATTTTTCACGTGGTTTCAAAACAACGTTGTTATTAAAAATTATATTTTTAAATAAGACTTAAAACTATTAAAAAAATATTTTCAAAAGCATTAATACTTTTTGAAATAATGAGTATTTCAAATAAAGTATTTCAGATAAAAGAATCACCTTGTATAGGTACAATCCTACAATCCTTATTAGTTATTGCTGTAGGTACCACAAAATGGGGGGGGGGGGGATACGTGGAGTTAGTGATAATGCGAAAAAGTTACCTACTATTACATTATATATCTTCTGACTGCTTATATATTTTATAAATGTCCATCATTGTAGGGGTAGCCGGTTCGAATCTTCGTGAATCAATCGGCGGACAAGTTACATTATATACCTACATTTTTTTGCTTTTTTTTTCTTAGACTTTGTGCACTTTATGCGAATTCTACATGATATCTCAAACTGATTTCTCATGGAAGTTACAATGTGATGAAACATAGATGATTATTTTGCGATATCTCATGCACTAACTTCGCAAAACCGGGCATTTAGCGTCACGGTAGTGTCTCAGAGTAGTCTCTAAGTCATAATTATTAACTTCACATGTCTCAATGTGACTAATATGTAATATCTATGAGAAAATATTTTGCTGTACAGTGTGTCTCAGATGTCCCGTATCACCCTTAGTATCTCCGTGGAAAATCAATATATTTAAATGCAGTTTTTTTTACAGGAATAAGTATCGAAATTCTAATTGAATAGCATAATATTCGTATTTTTTTAGAAAAATAAAATATTAAAATTTAGTGAAAACCGCTCAAGTTAGGACTAATTATTATTTTTAATTTTAGCCGAAAATTCAGCGTGATTGTAATAATTAACATGCGAATCGTAATTTGCTAATGCCGTATGCTTAGGAACTATTATTCTTAGAAATCCACAATAATAATTAGCTCTAACTTAAACAATTTTCTTCAAATTTTGATTTTTTTAATTTTTTTTAACTGTTTTAAAAAATACTGTAAAGAAAACTGCATTTAAATATATTGATTTTCCACGGAGATAATAAGGACAATACGGGACTTCTGGGACATACTATATAGGAACCAGCTGGTATCTATTAAGTTTAAAGTACAACATTGAAATGTAATAAGTACATTATTTATCGGATTTATCGGATTTGAAGGTAAATGCCTTTCTTTTATTAACTATAATAGAAAAATAATTTTTATACATAAATGTGTTTCATTTAATTTCTTAGACGATGGATGCATTTTTGTTTTGCCCTTTTTTACCTTTTTACTTATAAATGCCTTTTTGCCTTTTTTTTGCATTTTGTACTTATAAATGCCCTTTTTGTGTTTAATTTTCAGTTGATTTTATAATTTTATATATTTAGATCCTTTTCGATGTATAAAAATATTTTGAGCCCAAACCGTGACCGTTTTTCTGAAGACAGCTTATCAAAATATATGGAAGTCAATTTTTTTTTAATACCAACTAGTTTATTTTGCATTAAAATAACTGGTATAACTGAAGTAAGTTAATTTTTAAAATTGTTCTTAACTAATTCTTAGGACAAACCTGGTTAAAGAAAAATGTAATATATTTATACAAAATAGCATAAACATAATGTAGTTTAGTATTCATGCTCATTTTTAATTTGTATTTTTCTCAAAATGTGTGCATTTGAAAGAGTTTAAAAAATGTTCACTATTTTATTGTGTAGTATATTTATGAATTGCCTTTTTATATAAATTAAATGCCTTTTTTTTGCCTTTTTTTTACATTTTAAATGCTTTTTTTATTGATTATATTGCTTTCAAATCCGAATCCTATTTATCACATATATAAATATATTATTATATAGCATACCTTCTAAATCGTATCTACGCCGCTGGGAGCAACTGTTCGTTCTATTTTATACAAAATGTTTGATGATAACCTATTAATGTTATTCTCATAGATTGGGCATAAAAAAAAACAATTTTTAACATTAAAATTCTAATAGTGTATTTGGTAAATGTGTGCTGTATATACTATTTTATTATAATAATTTAAATATTCTTTTATGTTTAAATAATTAATTCAACCAATGAATCACAGTACTTATAAAATACAAATATTAAAATAATGTTTAACCTACCTATCTAATATATAGTAAATAATAATAATTAATAAATATCTAAATCATCATTAAATTTATAAACTATAAATATTTTATTGTTTGTCTAACCAATTTAAATAATTTTTATACTTTATAGATGCTGTTAGAAGAATATTCAAACATCAAAATGTGAACAAGAAATAACCAACCCAATAAAACTACATTTGGCACAAACAAAGGCCTGCCTTGAAAAAAAAACATAATAAAAAAAGGTGGGTAAGTGGATGTCGCTCTGCTGTGCAGTAGTTTACAAGTGAGTAACTGTATAATGGATAGTATTAAATTTGAATTCAATGATATAATAATATCACTGTATAAGAAAAACGATTCTGAGCGGAGACGATTTGTCAGTCTAGTTATTAGACATACATATTATAGGTATACTTATCTATAGTAATAAAAAAATATTGACCTATAATAGGTACCTATCAACAATAAATTCCAAATGAATCATATCACAATATCCATTAGGTAACGCGTTATACATCAACAACAAACCGTGGTACTATCATAGATATATAATATAGTATACTTTAGAAGTTTCAAGTACCCACAAATAATATTATACAATCACAACAAAATAGGTAACTAAAATAGTTATTCCAGGTTTTTTAATATGTAATTTCGTCCAAATTTGAACTTAAAATTACTATAAAAATAAACTGTGCT
>NC_042493.1:46900371-46928456 GCF_005508785.2 Acyrthosiphon pisum
TTTTTCAATGTCATTGTAACAATATAGTAGGAGCCTTGTATTAAATTTTCAAGTATTTTTACTCAACAAATAAAGTTTTATTGACATTCATAGAAAAAAAACTAATTAAATTGGAAACTGAAATTGTCCGTAAACAGCTCAAAACAAATCAAAATATTTTGAAAATTTTGAAAATTTTATCATGTATAGAAAATGGAAATTTAAACAACCAGTAAAAATTTCATGTATCTACAGTCATTTGTTTTAAAGTAACACCAAAAACCAAAATAAATTTTTTCGAAAACAGATTTTGCGTAAAAATTCCCGTTTTTCCTTAATTTTTCTTATTTTTTTCACGGCGCTTTTGAAAACTATTGGAAAAATTTTACTTTTGACCCCCCAAAGTACCAACTAGATTCACTTTCCTATCAGAAAAGGTTCTGTTGAAGAAAATTCAAGCACTTTTACTGTCCTAAAAGGTGATGACAGACACAAAAAAAAAAATAAGAAAATTCTGATTCGTAGCACTATACCTATTAGCTGAATTACCCGGCTTCGCCCGAGTGAAACATAGGTATTTGTTTATCACCTCCCCGTCACCGAACTCATCCTGTCGGGGCAAAAAATTCTCCTGAACAGAACCGTCACCCTACTGATAGGACGGTGTGAATAAAAAATAATTAAATAAAACATATATAAGCACTTAAAAGTAAGTAATCACTTTATTGTTAATCATGCCAATCATAATTATTAACAAAAATTGTAAATTGTTCAACTACCAAATCATTATAATTTTAATCGTTCATTATCAGAGAGCTCACAAATAATCGACCATCATAGATGACGTTCTTGATCAGTGATTACATTGCCATGGAGACGATCAATATTATATTATCCATATTAGTAAGGGCTGTTTTAAAAAGAAAATGGCTGTTTTTAGGGTCTTCCCAGCAATTATTCGAATTTTTCTCGCTGTAAAAACCATCCTTGGACTTCAGCGAACATTAAAAATAATAATTAGCCAAATTGGTCCAGGCGTTGTTGAATTATGCGCTTACCAACACATTTTGTGATTCATTTTTATATTATAGATTTAAAAAAATATTGTTAAAAATATTACTTTGCTGGCCAAAAAATGTTTTTAAAATGTTTTTAAGACATTTAAAAACGTCCTGACAACGTAATGAAAGCCATTCAAAAACATTTTCGTTTCTTGGAAAATGTTTTGAAAATATATTTAAAATATTAATTTGCTATATGGGATATTTTATATTTTACTAACAAAATAAAAAGTTTATATAAGATTTAAATGTTTCTTTTTATTTTTAGACTCGCTGCTTCAGTGTTTGGTAAACTATGTACCTAAAATGCGTCAAACCACGAAACAGTAATAAAATAAATGTTGTATGGAACTTTTAGTTCAATGCTGCGACGAGGCACGTAGCTAAGGGGGGCAGGGTGTGCCTGGCTCACCCTATTATGGGTCCGGCCTTACGCCAGCCCATCAAAGTAGTCAGAGGGGCCCATTATTATATGATGGCTTTTAATTTTCACCAAATTTTTCATATTGCCAAATATAATGCAAATACAACCAAATATATCGGGTTTAGATGGAAATTTAAAATGTTTAGCTGCATCTCCAAATGGACTAATATACAATGATAGTGTCGTTGAAATTAAATGTTCAGCGTTTACTAAGAGTTTTACTACAGAAGAAAGAATTTTAATGAAAAAAATAAAAAGTTGCACTATTGAAAACATTAAACTACGTCTGAAAAGAAATGACTTTTAAATTTTAATGTTTCAATCCCCCCCCCCCCCCCCCCCCGACACACACAAAACAAACATGAACAAATTACGCCACACCTAGGTATACATAACACGCAAAATGTTATTTTTTATTTTAGTATCTGGACATCTAAAGCTTAGAGGTAATAAAACGTATTGAATTAATACGATTTTAATTGAAATGTATAAAAAATAAGTTATTTGTAAACATGTATCAAAAAATTAAAAAGGACGTTGATTTGAAAAATATGAACACGACTAACAACGTTTGCAGGGCTGCAAATATATAGGGTATAAATAAAAAGTGGTAAAAGTGACTCAATTATAGAATTCAGTGACAAAAGTGACTTATTATTTACTTAGTATTTGTGTTTAATAATGCAAAAATATACAAATATAACTCAACATTTTAAACTTTTTAATTTCTACCCATTAATAATATTAAGTAATTACATATATTATAATAGTTAATTATAATAATAATAGTAAATAGTAATAAACAAATAAATAATACTTTTAAACTTTTTAATTTATAACTATTAATAGTAATATTATAAGTAATAACATATATTATAAAAGGCAGTGGTGTAGCCATAATTATGAAATGGGTGGGGGGGGGGGGTTAAGTATAGATTAAAATCAAGTTTTTACAGTTTTCGTATATAAATAAATTAAGGGTTCAGAATTTGACTTGTTCCACTAAAAATTATCGAAATATGCGGTCAAAATTCTCAAAATATGCTTAAATATATGTACCTACTATGTAGCAACATTTTTATATTATTTTTGAAAAATCATAAAACATATTGCAATTTTTGTAATAAAAAACTAAAAAATAAGTAGGTATTACGGTCACGTAAATACGGTAAATATCATCAATATTAATATCAGAAAATGATTTTGGTATTTCATTTAATTTACAAATAAAATAAAATTATTTTTTCCAATAATGTTTTAATAAGATTACACAATTCTCACTATACATGATATGAACTAAAGGTTCTTCTTTTTGCATATGACCTGTAAACTTGATAAGCACTTTTGCACTAGAGCTAACAAATAAAACCTCACACTTGATTGTGGGTATTATTAATAAACTTCTAATTTTTTGGTAACTTCTGGTACTTAGAATAGCTTGTTTTTCTTTTGGTATAAACGTTAAAAAATATTTTTCAATTCCATTCCAGTTTTGTAATAGTCTTTCAGCTGTATTTTGTAATGTTAACCATCTAGAAGTGACATGTTTGATTAAATGTTTTGTAGATAGTTCAAGATCGTTTAAGATACTTACAAATTCCTCCCAATGGGATTATGAAAATCCATCAAAATAATGATAAATTAACAAAATCAAATCTGATGCATCTTCTCCAAATTTACTTAAACCTTTTAAATATGCATTGTGTACTATATGTATATTACATGTACCTATGTCAATTAAACTTTTTTCCCTACAAAGCAATAGTTGCTCGTTCATTTTTCTATAAACTGCTTTATTAACATTAGGGCCATCTGATCCAAGCATCAAAATATTTGACAATGGTAAATGTGAGTTATCAAGAGCTAGAACTAATTTTTCTAAAATAATTATTGCTGTTGCTTTACCAATAAAAAATGTTTCCAAGTGTTGGGAAACTATTTTTTCTTTTTCTTTGGAATAATAACGTATTAATACTCGCAGTTCTTTTTTGCCTCTAGAGTTGGTAGTTTCATCATAAATAAGACTATAATAAACACCATTTAAATCTTTAATAAGTTGACTTTTAAAAAAAGGCCCCAAAGCATCTATTATAAGATATCTTAATTTCTCCCTACTTAACGAAAATCCTTTAGGTAAAGAATCAGGAAACATTGTTTTAAATACATCAACTATGTCATTACAAGAAGTAAACGAGTAGTTACTAGCTACACATTTGAGTGTCCAAACAATTTCGGCAACCACAGCTCTGTCACTGATATTATACAAATGTAAACTTGAATTTAATGTGTCTGGATTAGTTCTGGATTCTATTATAGACTATAGTGTTTAGGTATACTTTGTACAGTATTTCCATATACGTTAGATTCAAATGATATACATTTTTAACTTTAAACAATTTACGATACATACTTTTTGACATGAAAAAGAAATAGACTGAAATAGTGAAATATAATCTAGTTAAAAACAAAATAAATTAACTTAACATACTTCTTAAAATGAAAAATTAACTCATTCATTTCACGTTAATTGAAAAAGAAGTTAAGTAAGTTAACAGTTAAGTTAATGAAAAGCCAAAAGTTAAAATTAAATTAACTTTTTAACTCGTTAACGACCAGCCTTGGTAATAAGTATGTAATATTATTAAGGGGGGCTGGAGCGTAATTCATTCTAAGGAGTAAAAACTAGGAATTTTATATTGCAGTTATATGACCGAGTCTTGAGAATGTGTTGAAAGTAAATGAACATTAGTGTGTGTACCGACTACCGATCACGTTGTATAGGGGCACCATAGTGACCGAATATGTACCTACGTCTGTAATTATACATACACGCATGCACAAGTCCACAAACATTACTTCATAAAACTACAAACTTTTTTTTTGAAAAAATACTGCCAGTGACTTCAAACACTACGCTCAGTAGGATATTCCAATTTAAATTTTGAAAACAGATATTCTCCTCTAAATTGTCTATGCTTTAACTGTCGCGCATTTTTCATATTCTATATTAATATATTTAAATTTATATTATGAATTTGATCTATTTTTACTATTTTTGTTAGTAAATTTCTAAGCAAAAAAAAATAAAAATCAGAAAAATAAAATTTTCAAAGCATGGATAATTTAGTGAAAAATTCAAATCTGCTTTCAAAATTAATATCGGAACATTATATTGAGCGTAGTGATTGAAGTCGTGAGCTATGTTTTCTAACGAAAATGAATCACGCTCCAGCCCCCTTAAAATCAAACTGATTGTAGTTTAAATTATATGCATAACAATTATTTGGGATATAGGTACTCTAAATAAAAAATGTGCAATAGTTATTTTAGTTTGTTTTATATCAATTAATTAAAATATTAAAAAATTTAAAAGGTAAATTGTGTTTACAAAAAAGAATATAATATACATATATATATATATTATATAAAGGGCCGTTAGTATACTGAGGGCCTCTAAAATTATGATTTTCCCAGGCTGTTTTTTCTCCCAGTTAACCACTGCCAATATGTCCATCTTTTTATAATTATTTTGTAGTTAAAAATTGATAAAATGTTCAACTTGTATAGCTAAGGATTGAAAATTTAACAAGGTTCCCCGTAAATAGGTTATATATAAATTACTCTATTCACAATAATATCATCAAATTTAATTGGTAATACCATAGGCCAGAGGTGTCCAACCCGCGGCGCATGGTAGTTTTTAATGCGGCCCTTATTTCAATTTAAGAACCATTAATTAGTTGTATATAAGTATATAACACATTAATATTACAAGAAAAAAATTACTTTAAGAATATAAAACTACAAAATATTAAACATCAAAGAAAGATAAACTTTGTTAGTGTTTTATCTTTATTGGCTCCGATACCAATACCTATTTGGTGTCATTTATCAACAAAAATATTTCTGCTTATTATTCGCTATAGTAAAATTATAAAAAAATGTAGTGTTGTATTAATGTATAATAGAATATAATTTAATCATTCAATTTAAATTTAAAATTATTATTAAAAAGTATTTGGCCCAGTCATCACAAAAGGTTGGACACCCCTGTCATAGGCTGACTGACTGTCTTCGCTCAGAATCGTTTTTCTTATACAATGATATTGTATCATTGAATTCAAATTTAACACCGGTGACCCATTTTTAATCTACTGTACAGTAGACTGCAGAGTGACACCTAGCTACTTGTCCATCACGTTGGTTAAATAATTGGTACCTAATTTATATATAATAATTAATAAATATTAAATAACAATGAGAAAAATGATTACGTATATTTTACGTGAAAACGTAAAATACTGCCATGGCAACTTTTCATATAATTCAGTTTTATGCAGTTATTAAAATATTGAGCATCGTTATTGTTTGAAATTTTGTGGAAATTCACGGCTCACACGCATTATCGTTTATAGTATGCGTGTGAAATGTAATTTCACACACATAGGTATACGCCACTAGACTAGTAATTTAGAAAGATTGCCTATACACAACTCCTTAGAAATTGTAGTGCTGCAGCCAAGGGGGCTTGTATGGACATAATGCACGATTTATTAGAAGGCGTTTTTAATTATGATTTAGCACTTATATTAGATCACATAATATATTATATTTTTATTATAATATATTTCGTTAGAAAATTTAAATTATAATATTGAAACATTAAGTTATATTCCCCCTTAATTAATTCCTACAAAATTGGTCCTTACATTTATTGTTAAAAGCAATTTTAGATATACCATTAGGCATTAAGTAAAAATGTTCAGCCAGGGGATGCGATTTCACTTAAAAATGTAATTTCTGATCATCATGAGCTATATTTAAAATTATTTAATGTGCACTTGAAACTAAAACAATACCACATGGTCCGCTATCCATTAATTATCGATAAGTCAGGTCCTTTATCTCCTTTTTTGGTCAATGCGTTTTTAAGTGAAACATAGGAAGCTTGCAAATAATATCAATGGTTAGTTCGATTTTGTAGTTAATTATTTGTTTAATAATAACAATAATTGGACATTTTGTTAAAAAATTAAAAATTAAAAAAAAAATATCTAATAAAAATAACTGTAAAAAAATTATGTTTTTTCTAAACTATTAAACACCTGTATTAACCAATATTAACCCGAATAATAACGGTTATTAACACCCAAACGTTTGTTTAAATTTGTACTCTGGTGATTGAACACCAATGTACGTGCAGCACCCAAAACCCGAATAAATCATTTGCAAAGCCCTGCATTGACTATCAAAATAGTTGTTTTATATATATAACTATAAATTACAGTTAACGTGACAATATTTTTAAAATTGTCTACTGCTGTTGTTACAATACATTCGGAGCCTTATACTTTCAAGCTTTCTGACCCAACGAATAACATTTTATTGGCATTTGTCATTTATAGAAAAAAAAACTAAAAAACTTAGAAACTTAAAATGTCATTAAATAGCTCAAAACAAGTCAAAATATTTTGAAAATTTATGGTACATAGAAGATTGGATTAACATTCAGTGAACATTTCATGTAACTACAGTTATTTGTTTTAGAGTTACACTGAAAACCAAAATCGATTCTGTCAAAAACAGTTTTTTTTATTTTTTATTTTTTGTTTTTCTAAGCATTTTTGAAAACTATTGCGGGAATTTTAAATGTTGACCTCCCCGACATACTAACTAGATTCACTTTCCCATCGGAAAAGATACTGAAGTTGAAAATCTAAGGATTATTTCGACTAATTATCATGTGCACACATAAAAAAAATACAATATTGTAAAATGCATTCATCAGAATCAAAAAATATAAACATATAAAGTACTCTAAAGACAATACAATAAATTATGTAGATGATAGGTATTTTGTTAAATTTTTTTTTACAATACATAGTTTTAGTTATGGTCATTACATACCTTTAGTGTATTTCTTACTGAATTATAAAGAGTGCAAATCATTTTATATTATAGGTATTAAAAAATTGAATGTTTTAAATTAAATTTATGTTGTTTTCCAGAATACATATTTACCGATTTTAAATTATCTATTTATCTTGGAATGTTAAAAGTTTAGGCCACCATAGGTGGTTACTAATAACTATTAAAGGATGTCGCTTCCAATTAAGAAAACATGTTGGTGTCACATTCAAAATTTAGGGTTGAGTAAATTGTATCAAAATCAAACAGAAATAGGTTTATTTTGAAAAATAAATTTGGATTAACATTATTAAATTAAGAAGACGTAGAGACATGTTTTGTTGAAGATTTTATATCTAAAATGCCGGTTGCCGTAACATCAAAGTTCAACGAATTTATGGAGTTTTAATAATTTATAGAAAATTATAGATTTTGGATCAAAATTTGGTATTTCTATGTGGGCTGAAATGTAACCAGTATATCTTAAACCGTGCTAATGAGTAGTAGTTCTGAAATGATAACAAATGCTTGTGAAAGTTTTAATTTCAAGTACAATTTGTTATTTTAAACACACCACCCATATATATATATACCTATATATTTGGAACTATTAAAAAAAAATCAAATCTACATTAAAATAGAAATCCGAACGGCCACACAAACAACAAGAAAACAAAAAGGAAGTACATGGAAGAACATTTATCTAAGACAATATAAATTAATTTCAAAATAATAAAATGTCAAGACTAGATTTTTTCAAAATAATTAAGATAAAATATTATATTATGTGGCAAGGGTGGATAATGTCCTTCCCAAGCGAGACGCACTACTATTTTATTGTCACACCTATCGTGTCTGGCGATAATCCACAGTGAACTTACTGTTCTCGCCATTCTCAAATTCACCAAACTGTTTCATATACAGATATAACTCATCTATAAGCGTACGTTCATGTATAAGTCTGATTTTGACAGTAACTTTTCTGACTAGGT
Source organism: Acyrthosiphon pisum (assembly GCF_005508785.2). Lineage (NCBI taxonomy): Eukaryota > Metazoa > Arthropoda > Insecta > Hemiptera > Aphididae > Acyrthosiphon > Acyrthosiphon pisum. The sequence continues at coordinate 46,908,735 of NC_042493.1, forward strand.
ACTATAGTAGGCAGAAAACCATGCGCTCAATATATGTCATACGTCATATAAGTTTACAAAAAAATAGGGTTTTATTTCAGAAGCCACAAACACAACTAGTTAATATCTATTTTCTTTTAATCTTAATTATTTGTTACTTAGTATTTCAAATTATTAATTCACTTTTATACTTATTATATCTTCTCATTTTCACATTGCACGTAATTATTATTATTATTTTAATCAACTTACTATATTTTACAGGTTCATAACTTCGACTAAAGTATCTTTTTATTGTTTGTTTTAAATATGTCCTAAATGTAGTTGTGTGAAGTTGCCCCCCAACCCCCAATTTTTTGTATTGGAAGGGGGAACTTCATTTTTTAATAGTCAAAATAAAACAGATTAAAAAACTCGTCACGTCTGCCTAACATATCAGTGTTAAGCAAACAAATGGAAAATATCTCTCTTGTATATTATAATTGCAATAAAAATAACAAGGTGTTGAATATATATATTTAATATGAAATATTGAACAATTTAAAAACAAATTTATAAAAATTACACAGGACTTGCCAGTTTCCTGGATGCAAAACGTGTAGTGTTGGAAACTTTTATTATGTTGAAAAGAAAACAACACACACTTCATCTTGTCCCTCTTCGTGTAGTGTATTCAAGGTAAAAAGGTGTCTTAAAATCTTAAACACAAGGATGTAGATATTCATGAGATGAATTTCTAGAAACCTTTAATATAACAAGTGTAAGGATACATTTACAACAGTTATTTTCTAGGTTGAAGAAGTTTGGCATACTTAATAAATTAACTATCAATTACTTCCCAGGTACTTACATGGATAAAATAGTTCTTAATATGTGCTGTGATTTGACAAACCTACAAGTACCTATTATAAAGCAATATTTTATTTAAAATCATTTCATATTTTATAAATTTAATTGTCACCCAGTATATTTAGATTTTAGATTATAAATAAGTTACTTACATAATATCTCATTAAAACTTTTAATACATTTTAGTCCTACTTACATATTTTGTATTATTTATTGGCACATATCAATTTGTGTTATATTTTATAATTAGGTACAACAAACTCATTTATAATTTAAATAAATGCTTAATTTTTATTATATATTGATAATGTTGTAGGTATGTTCAATGTTGTAAGTCTTAATTATTTTAAATACAAACTGATAAATAAATCCAATAATAAAAATGTTAATTTTTTGCTATTTTAACTGATAAAAATTGTGCTTTCTTAGTAATAAACAATAACACTGGTTTAATATTGTTGTAGATAAAAAAAATTCATTTGTTTAACACTGTAGACTGTAGAGGATATTAATATTTGGTACTGTGTGCAGTATATATGACTTTTTTTAAGACTGATTTTTCCGTCAAAAATTTTCAAATAACTTAAATTAGGTACATTAGTAATAGAATTAATAATCTTTTCATTTAATGTCCAAAACTATTTATGGTAGCTTATACTATAATAAACTATAACCATACTATCTTGTATAGCATAAATCCAAGGTTTCTTTATATGAATGACTAGTTCACATTTTAGTGCCATTAAGTTAGCCATCTTGAAATAAATTTGAAAAAGCTTCATTTTTAGTTTGTAGTCCATAAGTTACATTTACAGAAGCTTTTCCTATTAATGGTTTGTTATTACTTATTATATAAACTTTATGCTAGTAATGTATCTGTCAAGGTTTTTGAAGTTTTTATTTCATAAGTTTTATTACTGGCTGAAATTCTAAATTTTCTATTTTCTAACCAAACTTTACCAGTTGTTTCTAGATTCTAATAAAAGTTTGTTTTATATCTTCTGCAAAAACATGAATGTAATCAAAAAAAATTCTGATGATTTTTAAGTCCAGAGGAAAGTTAAAAAACAATAGATATCAAATAATTTTTCCTTGCATCTGATCAAATTTAAGTGTCAATTATAAAAGTAAAAATAAATTGTTCCTTAAACATGATTAATGATAATTTGTATAATATCTTCACATACAATTTCTACTTGTGTTTGTTTCAATTTTCAAATTATAACTCGATGGACAAGATAATGACAACAGATTGGAATATTCAATAAAATAGTTTTTGTCTAACTAATTGTATTCCCGCACGGGAGTCTATAGCTAATAAATAAAATGTTTTGTACATTTTCAAGACTCAAGCTTGTTTTAAAATATTCTACAATAAATTTAGAAAAATTACCATAGGAATGCCGATTAATTTTTTTACTTAATTGTAAATCATTTCTAAATACAAAATTTTTTTTGTATATTAATGAATCCAGTTTTGGAACTTTAACTAAGCAATTTTTGTAATTTTTGATTTTTAGATCATTTATTTTATTTTTCATTTAAATTATAAGGAAGTTCCAATTACTTATTTTTGATATCTTATTCATATTTCATGCAAATAAAACTATATTAAGTGTATTAATTTCAGAGCTAATAATACTAATAATTAGTGTTGGGCAACGATATAATTTTCTGTATCGATATCGTTTAGATTTTTCCAATATTGTATCGCGATATCGTTATTTCTACGATATCGATATCGTATCGTAAATATAATTTTATGTTTACCTAAACAATTAAAAATAACTTTTCGTATTCATTTAACTAAATATATATCACACTAAGGAATTTATTTTATTAAGCTAATTAATATGTATTATTTATTATTGGTACACCGACATCGTACACATTTAACATACATACTTATTAGTTATTACTTATTTTTATTTATAATAAATTTGCTATACATTTTGTTACATTTGTTTTACATTTTTATATTTTATGTTAACCCTTCTTGACTTCTCCTTAAATGTATTTCAACCCCGATAGCTGTATCCTAGAAAATAAAATCATAATTATTTTAATATTGTCTTGAATTCAAATTTGAAAAATTAAAATGTATGTTCTTACCAAGTGTGGTCTGACGTCCTAATGGATTTATACCTAAGAGTTCAAAAGAGAAGATTGTTAACTCGATCTGGAGATAGTCTACTCCTTTGAAGTTATATTGCCAGCCTCACTAAACAGACGTTCACATTGGACACTAGTTGCGACCATCGACAAGTATTTTTTTGCCAATTTTGAGACTTCTGGATATAAATTTGAATTTTCTTTCCACCATTTAAGTGGATCTTCATCACGATGGCTATTATTATTTATTAATTTATTATAGTTTAAAACCTACAAATGTCAATACCATGTATTTTTCGATATCACGATATATCATACAATACAAAATGATATCGATGTCTGAAATTTGTCACAATATTGATATTGTATCGAATTATCGATATCGTTGCCCATCACTACTAATAATTAGGGCTCGGATTTATATGTAAATACATATTTTTACTGTGACTTGATATATTAATTTAGGTAAGTGATAAATTCGTTTCAAGGGATTTCCATTGTAATGAACTATATTTTATTTACATATTTTTACATATTTTGTCATAAGTACATATTTTTACATATTTCTCAATAATTCCATTTTTCCCTACATATTTCGACAATTTACGATTTATTAATAGTTGTATACGATGTATACGATTTCCCATGTTTCAAAAAGTAAAACCGTAATCTACGGTCGATATAATATTATGTTCGACATTTGTGACCTCGATGAATGATAGATAACGATTTATTAATGCATAGAACAAGTACAAGGACCCTTGGGGAGTTGCAGTAAAAGAAAAAATGCACAGCGTATTACAAAAAAATCCTGGTTTAGACTGCCTAAAATTAATTAGAGATACACATTGCGAAATTAATGGGGTAATGTTTTCGGCTGAACTCACTGCTTTGGACATTGCAAATATGAAATTTGCACCCGTTACCTCGGTGGAAGTCAAGTGCTCCTTCAGTCGGTACAAATCTGTGTTTCGACCGAATCGTAGATCATTTAACTTTGACAATTTGAGCATGTATATGGTATCTCATTGCTTTCAAGATCAAGATGAAGATGAATAATGGTAGTAAAATAAGTAAATTATAGATAATAATGTCATTTATAAAGCAATGTTTTATATTTTTTTGTAATTTTTTTATATTCCATATTTTCATTTTTTAATCACATATATAGTGATTTATTATTACATATATATTTACATATTTTGGTTTTTTTAATACATATAAATCCGAGCCCTACTAATAATACTTGTTATTTTAAATATATTTCTGAGTCTTGAGAAAACATGGATAACAACACCTTCTAATGAAAAAACAAATTAATGTTCAAAGGTCTACTACCGATTAAGCTGAAAAATGTGAAAAATGGTTTGACGCTTGAATTACTTATAGTTGATATTTCTGAAAGTGCTTTCAAAGGTTTCTAATATTTTCCAGTCTTTTAATGTTAATAAATTGGTTAAATTAATATATCATAAATCATCAAATCTGTACATACTTAAGGACTATAATTTTTACATTTGTAAAGAACCATATTAATTACTTAGCACTAATTCATAAATAATTAGAGGTAGTTATTCTTATAATCTTCTACATATTATATATCTGAGATGGGCCACTCAATGCTTCTAGATGGCCAGTTTTATATGTGCAAAATTCTAGCGGGTCAGAGAACAAAGAAAGCGAAAAAAAAAACCTAATGTTAACTTACTATACCCCTATAAATAATATAATATTATTTACATTTAAAAGTTAAATACTAGATAAGAATTTATATCTATGTTTTACGATAAACATTTTTTTTTGATTTTAATAATTTTATAAATATAATAAAATAAAATACAGAAAAAATCTTAAAATTTTCTATTTTTATAAACTAAATTGAAATGTAGCATGGACCAGTGAAAAATGGTCGGCTGGATGCAGTCCACAGGTCGCCAGTTGCCCATCCCTGATATATATAAATGGTGCAAAAAATGTATAGTAATTCATCAATTGAAAACGGCTTGACTCATTTTGATGAAATTTTTTGTGAGTATTTGAGTGGTTCCCTGGATGGTTCGGATTTACAATTGGACCCAGTAGATCCAATTCGAAGAGATGCTCAAACAGGAATTTTGATATTTACGATGGACATTTTTGTTTATAAATGGTTGCAATTGGATATAGGAGAAATAATTATTAGAAATTAGTATTTATTATTTTATTGGTTGCCATTGATTATCGGGCAGATCAGGTACAAACATGCATCATATCAAATTTTCGCACATTGCATACAAAGGTGGTTAAGATGCTCATCGGCGTATCTTCAAGTGGATTGCCTATTTGATATGGTGTCACACATTGTCCAAAATCCACATAGTTGTATTGCCTACAAGGGTGTCTGAGTTGCACTTACTGCAACGAGTTATACCCAAAAGGAATTGAACAGTCACAATTTTTTTAATAGTTGTAATTTTATACAGGCAACAAATTATGCAGGATCAGCTAGTATTTTATAATTATGCCATAACTAAATTATGAAGCAAATTATATTTTTAATTGTAATAAAAAAATAGTAAATCACATTGCAATTATTTGAAATAACTATAATCAGTAATATATTATAAGTATTTATAAATTAAATATAAATAAAAACTAACCAGTAGTATTTTTTTAATTAAAAGTTATTCCATGACTCTTGAGTTTATCTGATAATAATGTTTTAAAGTCACGTTCAGTTCCCAGCTCTTTAACAGTAAACTGTAAATTAATCAAAACCAAACAATTATTTTCATTAAATCATTATTTACAAAATTATAATAGTAGTTTGATTATTGATATCAAAATACCTAGATGGATATAATAATATTAATTAGGAATTTTGCATTTAAAAATGTCTATATTTATCTTTGAAGTGCATATTTTACAACAAATTGTTATTTTTTACATATATTAATTTCCATTACATACATGGTGATCATTGGGAGATGTTTATGTAGATATGATTATAATATTGGCCATTAAACAGAAAAAATATAACCAGGAACACAAAAGAGTATACATTATCAAAACCTACTGTAATAAAATACATTAATAATAAATAGGAGTAATTTGTATTTTAAGTTGGAGGTCGGTGTTAGTTATATATAAATTTTTCTATCAAAAAGAAAATATTCAGATTTAAATGCAATGTTGGATACTTTAAGTACTGTTATCAATGTTATGTGTACTATTAGTGCCCTCAGTATAACTATAGTTTAAAATTAATTACTATAGACTTTTATCTGTAAAGTAGTGACCAATTGTGAATGAAAATGTATAAAATGAATGTACTGCCATACAATTATTATTTTTACTGTTCAATCAACAAAGAAGTACATAACCATATCAAAAATGTTTATTACAATTTACAACATAACATAAGTATTTAATTGTTATTAAAATAATTATTTAATTTCCATCTCAAACATTACATTATTTAATATACAAAATAGTTTCAAAGAACTATAAATCTAGTTTAGTGCCCATTCAACATTTTTCAATTCTTTTTTGGAAATGTATAACAACCAGTTACGAATGATGGTGCAAAAATCTTTAATTTTTATAGCATAATGCTATGAAATTGATGATTTTCAGCGTATTACGCATAGGAGCAATGCAATAGCTGACCATATTTATATAAAATGTTAAATTTTTTTTTTGCTGAACACTAGGTAAATACTTATTAATTGGTTTTAAAAAAATTATTTTACATCTCACAAATTATAAAAAATAATTTTTAAGAACTTAATAACATCAGTTTAACAAATTATATAAAATACTCTTTTTATACTTAACAAATATTAATAAAAAAACATTTAGATTAGTTAACAGATACATCATGAAGTAATAGGAACCTATAATTTGCTAAATTATTTTTTTTTTTGTTTTTTTTTGTGATTACTACAACACTGACATTGATAATATGAATGGACAAAACGATACGTTTTATAAACTATCACAACTCTATGAATAACCGAATATATAGGAGGTATAATTTCAATATTGTGTTTATATTGTATTTTCTTTATTATATATGAGTTGAAATAACACTGCTACCACAAAGGTGAATACTGATTCTGTTATACTATCATCAGGTGTATGGTTTTCGCGATCTCGACTGAAATGTTGCATAAACAAATCTTTTACCAGGTTAAATGAGAAAGCACCCCTTTTTTATAAAAACTAATTTGAACTGGTATTAACACTTGAAAAAAGTACTTTAGAGACTTAAACTTAAAAAAGTGACAATGTAGAGACTATGTTCAAAAAAGTGACTAGTACCTAAAAAGAAACTAAATGGGAGCACTAATAAACAAAATAATAAATTATTATTATTATTATTATTATTATTAATAAAAAAGTGTACCGTAATACTATAGAATTATGTTAACACAAACTCTTACCAAAATAGGCTCATAGCCAAGTTTCTTTAGTTGCCTGATTTTACAAGATGTTAAGCCATTGTATTCATTGCTATAATAAAGTACTGAATTTCTTACAAGTGCCATTACTGCAAACCATTTTCCTAATTCTGGTGGTTTCTGGAAATCATTGAATACAGTTCTATTTTTCATTGTTTCAGGAATAGCCACTGGTTTACCATTAGTATCGATGCAAAATAATATATCTAATAAAAATAATTGAAAATTAATAATGTAACAACAATTAAATTAGAAACTAAATATATACACAAAATTACCAGATTTCGGATGATGAGGAAGAGGGTAACATACGTGTAAATAGGACGACTCGTTTTTAAATAGGCTTAGAAGTTCCATGTAAAGTTTAATAAAGTTTTTGTCATTTGTACCTAATTTAGCCATAGTACTTGAAGTAGGTATATGCCATGCTAAATGCTAAAATATGAAACACAATAAGATTAAAATTGAAACATCCGTTAAATCTCAAAAAGTTACACTAGAATCTTATTTTTGTAAATAATAATATTGAAAACATTTGAGCTTGCGTTTAATTTTAATTGTAGTAGGAAAAAAACTATATAGACTAATTCTATAACTTGGAATCGATAAATATCAATAAAAATACACTAATTATATTTAAAAATACCAAAGGTTTAAGTTTATGTGTTATTGATGTGATAAAAAATAAAATTTGACTATAAAAAAAAAACAGTTAATAAAATTCATCATAGTATATAAGAAATAATACTTATTAATAATAATAATTTTCCATGATTCATTTATCTAAAACTTATTTTTATTAATGAATAAATAAATTTAAATACTTTAAATTAAATTGACCCATGTATAGGTATTAACAATTTGAATTAGTGTGTAATATTTAACATTTATTATTGAAATTTACAAATTTTAAATTATATTAGGTATATAATTTGTGTACATTTCTTCTGTACCTATATATGTATATTTTTTTATTATGGCATATAACAGGAATTCCAGCGAGAATAGACTCAAGAACCACAAAGAGTGAACCATTTTATTCAAGAGCTAAAAAAAATATTCTCGATTGTCCAGTGCTCAGGGAAAATACATGACACATAGTTGACTAATAATTATTATAGATGAGATATAAAATGTATAATATAAAAGGATATTTTATTTATAAATTGTTTAATATAATAATTTTGATTAAAATAAAGATATTTTAAATTAGTTAAAATTGTTCCCATCTTACAGGAATAAGACATGAGCCACAATTGTAGACCCTAATTCTAATTTTTAATAATTTAAATACTTTTGTAAAAATGTATTAAAGAACTGTAAATATAATAATAATTAATTTTGAATTTCTTTAAAAACAAAATATATACTTATAAGTTATAAAATAGGCAATAATTTACTTATTTATTAATATTTTTCATAAAAAACTAACTTAACTCTTTGAGACCAAACGACGCAGATGTGCGTTCTGGCAAAAGCACTCCATTAGTGCTAGCAAAGCACATATGCAATTTCACTTTTATCAACCAGAATACGGTATATCATTCATAATGGTTAAGTTAATAATGCCATAAAATACGTTTTTTTTATTTAATAATACTATTGTATGAAAGTAATTTTTAACAATTTTCTACAAGTTTGATTTATGTAAATTACTATATAAGATTTTTAAATATTTTCAGTGCTTAAATGAAAATAAATCTATTTAGTTATTTACTTTTAAAACTATCTTGAATTTACAAAAAACTGTCCAGAAAGATTACCTATTTATATTTATAATATAATAAGTAACTATGTGTTACATATAAAAGTATGTAATTGAATATATTCACATCATTAGGTATTTTTAACCTAACCAATATTACAAATTGTTTAAATGAATAAATTACACATTTAAAATTTTAAGGATACATATATGGGTATTGGGTAGCTTACCTCATTGCAAGACTCTTTTAATTTATCTGGTAATAATGAACCAGAATAGTCCGGGCATTCTATTAGCACACTATTGTTTAAACTTACAATATCACGTGATATATTAAATCTGGATAATCTTTTTCCTAAAAATGTTACACATATTATTTAATATATTTTATTAATGCTAAGTAATAAATTAACTATGTTAGAATTATTTAAATGATAAAATAATATTATTACTCAATTTATATTGAATTAATCAAATATTAACACTATAAAATATATTATAATTTACATATATTCATGATCTATTGATATCAATCAGTAATTTTAGTTGGTTAGTTCTTAAATGTCTTGTTAAGAAATATTTAATTTGAATTGATATAAGAGTACCTTTACTTATTATCTACACAATCAATAATATAAAAAAGTCATACAATGCAATAACAAATAATAGCTATTCAGAAATAGTTAGGTAATAAAAAGTAAGTAAAATAAAGAATTTAAAATATTATAAAGGTAGTGTACTATGGGAATAATAATTAAAAAAAAAATTAAATTACAGATATAACTTATTTATACAAATCCAAAAAGTCTGATAATTTTTCCTGTGCAGTCATTCACATTTTAATCATATGATTTATTTTACTTATTCAATTTTTTTTTTTTTTTTTAAGGTATAATAGTGTTTTTGAGTAAATTAGTTTAGAACATAAAAACTTTTTCAATTCTCGGGAATTTCCTGACAGTCAATCTTAAATTATTTATAAACCATATCATTTTCACAATTTTTTTAATACGTTTATAAGTAGTATCATTTTTTTTCTAAGGTCTTCCTGTTACACCGTGTATATACTTTTATTTTATTGTAACTTACCAAAACATTTATTAAGTGTTTCAATTTTTAAAGCTTTTGAAATACAATCTTTAGGATAAATATTATTCACAGCTAAGTATGACAAAGTGTAAATATAACATCTAGTGTGTTCTTCAAATTCAATATTTCTTGTATCACTCTGAAGTTCGTTAACAACCATTTTGAATATACATGGTGTTGTTTGTGGATTATAATTCAACATAGTTAAAGCCAAAGTTATTCTTTCTAAATCCTAAAAATAAAAAAATTAATTAAATTAAATTTATGTATAGAAATTAAATCTGTAAAAAAAATTTATCACCTTAATTCTTGCTAGAGATATTTCACCAACTATGCGCTGTGAAATTTTTTTCAAAAGATCTTCATGTTTAATTAATAAATTTGTACCCAATAAAGCCATATGAACACAGCATACTAATTTTACTTCATCAACTTTATTTTTTAAGGCATCCATTAATTTGTACATATAATCAGCATGTTGATGCTTTGAGCAATATCTAAATATCTAAATTTAAATTTAAATTAATAAGTGAGACTTGATTTTTATGATAACAAAAAGGATGCAAATTTATAGATTTCATTCTGAATTCTAAATAAGTGAGATACAGATTAGATTCAAGACATTACCAATCTAAATTAAAAAATATTTTAAATGTGCATATTTCCCCATAAACTGTTTTTTTTTTTATTATTAATATTATAGCATATTTGGAAACAATTTATGGATTTTTGTTTCATACTAATACATAATAATATAAAAATATAAATATTTTTTGTACAATTTTAAAACTTAAATAATATCATTCAACGGTACCTTTCAAGACATAAAAAAAATTATTATTTTGACACAATTCTGAATTTATTTAATCAAGTATATTTTGTATATTATTGCATATTTTGGAATTTTTAGTGCATATTATAAGTGATGAGTTAAATACTGATTTTTTTTATATCCAACCGAATTTTGAATTATTTTTTTAAACCCGAACCGAACTGGACATTCTTATTTTCTACCAAACAGAACATAGAATTATTTTAGGTAGAACTTAACTCAATATTTTTTATCATGTTCAAATTAAAACAACCATACATCATAATTAAAATTATATTTTGAGTTTTTGTATTACCAATTATAGAAACAGAACATAAATTGTAAACATGTTTTTAATTTTTTATCATCAAATCAGCCACGGTATCGGATTATTACCACGAGTTTACCCAAAACAGATTCCCGCTACAATAAATATGATAAAAACAAAAATAGCAATTAATGTAGGTACGCGGCTTCTAATAATCTAATTAGTAATTACTTATAAATAGTAAATATTCATTACTCATTAAACATTTTTTTAAATAACTTTTGAAGAATTTTATAGGGGCTAGAAAATCTGGTTCAACAAATATTTAAAGTTTGATTTTCGAACAGTAAAAGATGCTTGATAGTTCGGTTCCAGAGTTCAAATTTCAAACTGAATCAAACGTATTCTATCGCTGGACAGATTATAGGATTTATATTTAAATTATTAAAGAATTTTAAGTACCTTTAAAAATGCAGCCAACTCTATGCTGTTAATGTTTTCAATATCTTTGATAACAGAGTTGTATAGATTTTTTACAAGCTCCTGATTACGTATAGGTGTTTGAGTTTTAAAGAATCCTAAAGACATTATGCCCAATTCTTTAATATTGAAGTCATTGTAATAAGAACATATTTCTTGTTCAATATCATACATTGGTAATGTTGGTAAAAACTTTCTACTTGTGTTAGCATAAAACATCATTTGAACTAACTGCTTGGGAGTCAACCTGAAATAAATAAAATTTATTATTTTTAAATTAATATTTCAAAAATATTATAAATAACTTAAAATAATAGAGATTTTTATAATATATTGTTTTTTTCCCACCAGTGTAGTGTACATGGAAGCACTGCTTACACTTGAAAAAAGAAAAAAGAAAGTGTTTTCAATAAAATCAAGTCAAATATAAAATAATTAATTTAATAAAAGTTATCAGTTATTAGGACACATAACATGTTTGATAGCTGCTTACACGGTAGGGTATTACAGGCCTCCGCGCTACCACCCAACACTGTTGCACATAGTCAACGCCTACAATAATTGTCAGCAATTTATTTTCTCATTGCATTATTTATACTCTATACAATATATAGTAGGAGGCATGCACTTATTATTAGACAGATGTAAACATTCATCATAATGCATATGCTACACCGTTAAATTTTTATTTTATTATAGAACCATCGAATGGAATTGTGCCGTGCGTCTGCATTATAGCTATACACTAATATTAATAGCCTATTATAAAAAAATGGGCTCTTCAGGTAATAACGATTGTGATTGTATAATGGAAAAATAACTACTAAAACCGTTTGGATGAAATAATAAGATGTAATTGACTATTTCACTAAAACACAAAAAGAATCTATTTGAATATTAATAAAAATTTTTTATTAAAAATGTATTAAGGAAAAAAAATTGTAAAATGTATAACTAATTTAACTTGTGCGTATTGGTAGTGGTTGGGTTAGTTAATATGTACCACTGCTTACACTCGCTCACAACCTACACCATGCTACTGATTCCCGCCAATAACTAACCTTTCAATATTTAAATATTTATAAAATCTGTGATTGGATTCTCATGCACTTAATAACATTTAAACATGCACATAAAAAACTTAAAGAAATGAAAAATATTTAAAATTATGTGCAAATTATAACTATGGATTTTGAGTAGTTTTAATTATGTTTATGAAATCATAGTTTATGTAATAATGAAATCTAATCATACATAATAAAACAAATAAATTCTTTTATATTTAATTATATAATCTATTTAAAATTATATTATCTATTTATAGCTGATATATTTTAGAAAATAAAACTATTACACAATTTTAGTGCGGTAGAAACATTCAGTTCATTAAAAATAAGTACACAAAAGTATGTCACAATATTAAATTATACTTTTAACAAATATTATGATTTCTATGTTTAGTAATGTTATGTTGTCGGTTTTTTATAAATGAATATTAGTATATTTAATATCATCAATTATAATATATTAAATACAAATATTTATGTACCTAATATAGAGGTAGATGCATAATTATTTATATCTAATGTTCTTTCAACATTATCCTCTGACTTGACATAGTCAATGTCTGTTTGTAACATATTGTATTATCATAACACATAAATGTACCCCTATAATACACATATTAAATATTAACTAATGAAGAACATTTAATTTGAGACTACTAAATCAATTATCAATATACCTTGATGGCTTCCGTGCTAGCTTCCTGACTCCCATCCACACAAAATTGCTTAATCTAGACAGCTTCATAAAGTACCAGTGGTCCATGAATAGTAAAAGTTTGTTAAGAGTCCAACGCCTGTGCCTTTCAATACACTGTCGGTCAAACTCAGACCACAGACGAAGGTAAGCGGGATCCTTAGCATCTTTGGTGTCCCACAGAGGTATAAGAACAAGCACAGACAGCAGCTGCTCATCAGTCATCTGTGGCAGGACGGCAACCAGACGGTCCCGGAGACCATCATACACCGAATCAGCAAGCCGGTAGTCTCTGCCTCCAGCGTATGAGCTGATTGCTGTAAAGTCATTGCACACCTCGTCAGCCGTCCTAATACTAAAGTCCTGGCCGATGAGCGCGTGAAACTGCTGAGGAGTAATCGCTGTTGGCCAGTTGACAGCGCGCGCGGCCGGATTGACGACTGTAGCACGATACCCAGGATCGTTTACCATCACGTTATGAGCGTTGTGGTTTTCCACGTTCATGTGAGTGCGAAGTTCTGGAGAAAAGGAAGACGCGAACGCAGGCCAGACCTGAGCGAACGCATTCTGTCGTCCGTGATTATTCGCGAACGCTCGTCTAACGAAAGCCAGACGGCTCAGTGTCCGATTCATGGTGTAGCGCGATTGCGATTGACGTCGATCAGATTTCAAAATTACAACGTATAACTTCGATTACCTAACCTTGTTCATCGTCTCTATTTGGTAGAAACCCGTAACAGTGAATAATTCGGAAAAAACAGACAGCGAATTGGCAAATATTATCTGATAACAATAAGAAATTATTTTATTATTTATTATCATAAAATAACAAACGAAAACCCTAGTTATTGATAAGAACAATCAATCGTACGATAGTACGATAAGAGTGGCCGAAAATTGATCGATGAGCCGCGAGCGTCACATTAGCTTTGTTCGTTGACAAAGATTGTATATTTTTTAATAATGAAGTACACCGATTAATTTGTTTTGGAAAAGTGTTAGTTTGGTGTGTACACTATGTCACTATGCCCACCAACAAAAGTGCAGGTCTCGTATCGGATTATTGGCGCGGTTATAGTTATAGTGGACCGTCAAAAATCGCGGAAATTAGTTGACCATTATAATTTTCTGCGAATTTTCGTCAATATTCAATATTTATTTTCTCATCTCCCGGAAGGAACCGTCAATCGAAAAAAACAGCCAAATAGTCGGTACGCCGCACAGTGTAAAAGACAGGGAGTATCCAAATTATCCCAAAATATTTTTGTCCCAATGCACACTTTTCCCAATTTTAGAATAAAAGTTAATTGGGAGAATTGTTTATTATATACATAAATATTTGTTAATTAGAAACCAAAATATTCGATATATAATCTTAATCACGGTCTTATATACAGGTCGGGCAGCTTGGCCATGAGCTGCGTTCTTTTAATGATTATGTAGAATTGTCAAAAAGACTTGCAGTGCTATCTAGTGGAGTTTTTTGAAACCGTGAACTGTCAATATAACCTTACGGATCGCAGCACAGTGCTTAATATCAAATCATACTCAATAGCATGGTCTTAAAATATATAATATGAATGTATAATAAATAATAATATGGTCATTTTGATGATTAATAATAATTATTATTTATTATTTTTTATTATAACACCATTGACCATTGTAGTTGTTAGTGGTGATATTACAATACATTACTAATTGACAATTATATCGTCTGTTTTGTTTTTAATTTGTACACTCACCTTATCCAGTACAAACTATTAAATATTAATCATCATGCCAAAAAAACAATGTATTATTAAAACCGGTTTAAAATCTAGTTTGTTATTTACTATTCCGACGAAAGATGAGGATTTCTTTAAATGGCAACAAGCTTGTAAAAAGTATGTAGATATAAAACGTGGAATGTATTTATGCAGCTTTCATTTTGTTGAAGAAGATATTGTTCGAAAACGGTTACTAGTATCTGAAGGAACTGTTATTGGTGTGGTAAGTTCACCTTTACCATTTCAACATGTTTATGGAAGATGTCTTTAATAGCAATTGGCTAGTTATGTCTGAAAATGTAAATGAATTGTATGTTATTAAGAAACTAGAAACAAATTGTGAATGTCAAATTAGATAGCTCTATAAAATGGAATTGGTGTAAACACATACATTTAGTATGTTTAAAAAAATATAGTTGGCAATGAAGTATGTAAGGAATTTGAAAGTACAAATGTTAACAAAGAAAATGAAACATCTGCTATTATATCACAACTAAATAACTCAAATACCTATATAAAACCAATCTACTTTCCAAATCTAAAAAAATAAATTTAAATAAAATTTTGAAAGAATGTTTGATTGAATTTCAAATTTGGAATAACTGAATATCTTGAAAGAATGTTTCACAACCACCATACCCACTTTGGTTGCCTTAAAAAATGATTCCAATAAATAACCATTACGAAAATTGTCATCTCAACGGTATCCAAATAAATAAAAAATCACCCCTCGAGGCTATTTTTTCTCAACCAAAAAAGAAAACACTAAAAACAAATTTAGAAGTTTCAACAAGGGAAAAACAAAATAATATATCAGCTTCTTTATTATTGAAGCTGAATTACAAATGATTTTTTTGTCTATTACTTATTATTTATAAACAATTTATACTGACCAATTCAACAAATGTTACATTGTTACCACCAACATTCTAAATTTTATTGCTATAAATATTTAGAATATTAGGCAGCAATGAATATTATATTTTTATTTTTAGCGTTTTTTATGACCAGTTAAATGTTTCTAGCAACATGCTACAATTTTTTATTTTAAATTATTTACTAATGTAAGTTACATATCTATGAACAAAGGTGGTTATTATAGTTAAATAATATTTGTTTAATAATGTACAATATTTTATACAAATGATTAATAAATATTACTTTATATAACAAATAAATTACTATACTACACTTTATAGAAATCTGTGTTCATTGTTTCATACATTAAACATTAATAGCACAGAATTCTCTAATAGTGATAGCTGATAATGACAGAGTCGGTCACATTGCAGCCGTTCGGATTCTCTGTCTCTGGACGCTAGTATAATCCTAGGGTCTGAAATTTCATGAATTTTTTTTTTTTTGAAATATTTCATATAAATTTAATTAAACAAGAAATATTAATTTTCATTTGAAACTTTAGTAGAAAGTACAGTAAACACCTCTACTTAGTTAAGTGCTAATGAAAAATATTATAGAAATATTTCTTACATAAATTACCATAATTTTAAAAATTACCTCCATAATTATCTTTCTTATGCATATATAATATGTTCTTTATAACATGATATAGAATTAAATATTGATAATCACTAATTATGTATGAAATCAGACCATCTAGTGATGATTTTATGAAACATACCAAAAAACAGTTTAAAATAAAAATAATATTCTTTTCAATATTTCATTCAAGAAGGGTAAAAGTTTTTCAATTTTGAAATATTTCATTATCATTACCCTAATTAATCCACATTACGAATAAACCAAATATAAAATTCTGTTAATAAGTTCCTCCCAAAATTGAATTAACACATCGTGCATTGTATATTTTAGAAATTATTAAACAAAGTATGTTAATGTATTATAATATATTTATTTTATAATAGGATATTATTTCCATAATGCTAATCCTACATAATTTTCTGGATGTGATCTACAAATTGGACATCTTACATCGCGCTCTTGAATTAGTCTCAATACACAAATATTGCAAAATATATGTCTACAGGGCATCATTGTGACCAATGCTTCGTTGTCTGCACAAATTATGCATACTTCAATTGTATTTGTAATATATAACAATTAATAAATAATTTTTTTTGGTATGGTAGTTTAAGCTACAAGCTACTTGTTTATTTATTTATTTTTCTTACCAAGAATTACCGGCTCGTTTGGGTTTGCTGGTTGTTGTGGAGCGTTTTCTTGAAGTACCTATATTGTAGCCTGCAATCAGAGATAAAAACATTAATATTGAACTGATTTGTAGTTTTATTCAACAAACTAAGGTAACATTGATTATGTTTGTATACACAATTTTTAGGGTTAAAAACCATTTAATAAAGTATAGGTATTGTTATTAGTACTTATTACCATAATTTCTATATTTTGAAAAAATACATTCCATGCATAACGACGGCCGTTGTCTCTAAGTCTTTCTGGACTTCCATGTCCTTGAAGTTCTCTTCTACCACCTTTTGCTGGTATTCCATGAACATCATCTAAAATTACATTCAAAACATACATTGGTGTAATAAATATGACTATTTTACACATTAAATTCAACTAGTTAAGTTACAAAGTTAATATATATCAAAACTAACAAGTCAAGTTAGAAAGTAACTTTTTACAACCCCTACCCCCCCCCCTGGTTGCACCGCTGATTCATTGAACCAATTAAGTATTTTTTTTACATTTTAAATTATTGAAAATAATAAACAAATTACCAATATTCAATAGATATACAATAAATACGACTGACGTATATCACGTAATAACGCAAGATAATAACGTCAATAGTAAAAATACAACGATATTACGATAATAACGGCAAATAGGTTTTGTTGTCGGCAAAGTCGTCGTTTTCTGGGAAAATTCATTATACTTTATAATTCACCAAAATATCCAAGTAAAATCCAAATCTAATTTGTTTTTTAAAAGTATGATAAAAAGGTATACAATTAATATTTTGTTTGCTTGAACTCGGTGGGCCCAGTGCAAATGTCCCATTTGTCCTTGCATAAATATGGCCCTGTGTGCACCAACAACTTCCATCCAATAGTGTTGAAAATAGGCCATTAAGGAATTAAGACTATTGTTCAAACCATGCTGTTTTACTATCAAATTTATAACAATAATTGTTTAAACATAATTTCAAAAGGAAAATAACCATAATATTATGTGGATGACGAGTGTTAATGTCTTATTACCTAAATTTTGAATGTTTCTAAACCCCAATTCTATTGAAAAACCAATTCCATTGTACGACAATGCTTCAGCTGGTAAATGCGGTAAAGCCATTAACTGTAAAAAATAACTGTTTATTCCTGACTTACATGTATATTTAACAAAATATTACCATTCGAACCACTATTCTGGCATCTGCATTGGTGTTGCATAGTCTAATAATGCGGTTACTTCGAATAAACCGTATTATACACTAACTGGACATAGGAAATATTTACTTTTATCATATTATATCAATTTGTTTCATAAAAATACCTATTTATATTAATTAATTTATTATATTATTTTTATATACTTACCCTTATAAAGTGAAACCAGCACCCACTATTATTTGATTTTGGCATCACCATCATAATAGAGTTGCGTAGGCCTTGTTCAAAATCGGAAATGATTTGCAACTCCTCAAAATTTAAATTTAACTGCGAATCGTTGTGAACAAATTGTAACAACCGACACTGTCAACTTACAACCTTGTTGACTATTATTACTACAGACATCAGCTGTGTAATGTCTGGAGGGTGAGTTGGCCTAACTTGGTATGTTCCATCAATGCAAATTGTACGCACTGAAGCCAAATGTATGTTATTAGAAATAAGGTAGGAAATATTTGAAAAAACCAATCCCACAAATCTTGGCACCCCTCCCTGAACTAAATCCAGTCGGCCCTGGTAAAATCTGTTATTTGTTCCATCACAGCATAATAATCTTTGTTGTCATTCATCAGAGACTAAGATGTTAGCCCACTCTTCCAACGTCTCTGGAATAGGTGAACTAACCCTTCTTCTAGCTGGTGCAATAGTTCGTATAGAATTCTGGTGCCCTACAGCTAGTAGTGCTCTAATGTTCCTATGGGAGTAAATAAATTAATAAACATGCATTACGTGCTATTTTAAAATAAAATAAAGTATAGTTTACAATTTATATTTTTATATTTATATTTCTTTTTGGAATATAAAATACAGTTGAAAATGTATTATTAAAGTTATTATTGTATCATTTTAGAATTTAAATAAATAATAACATACTGAGGAGCAGTCTTGTTATATATTTGAGCCGGTGATATATTCTCACTTCCTCCGCGTTCTCTTAAAGCATTGAGGAACACCCGGACTTCCAATGAACGTTGACGGTTTGGGTGATGGATGTGTTGCCTTCGGCCAAGAGAATAATTGATCCGGGGTCCAATCCCATCCGTGCGGTCACTCTGCAGCCGA
>NC_042493.1:46928506-46928665 GCF_005508785.2 Acyrthosiphon pisum
ACGATCAAGACCGCGTCCGTTTCGTTATAGACTCATTTTTTAAATATATTTTTGTTAAAAGACGAGTTGAAACTCGTCGACGGCCATTCTTCTGCAGTCTGCACACACGGGTAAGCTTAGAGTTTAAATACGACTATCGGACTATAGACGATAAGGTTA
>NC_042493.1:46928765-46937265 GCF_005508785.2 Acyrthosiphon pisum
AATTGCACTCGAATATTAAAAATTATGATGGTCGAAATAGGTGGCTCCTATACGTTCAAACCTCACTCATTTTATTGGTTCTGCTCGACGCTTTTTGTCGAATGTATTCAATCTACTAGTGCCCACTTCTGATCCATTAGTTTTTTTTTAACCATTACCTGCTTTAAATCGGAGGGATAAATTAATGTTTATTTTGAATGTTTTGATTTAGTTAATTATGTGGAGTTTGACATTCACGTTTTATTTTTTTTTTGCGTACAATTTATTATCTTATCCGATAACAGGTCGATTACTTGACTACCTCTATACTAAATAGCTTTTACATTTTAGTGACAGATTGGGAAACCGTAAAA
Organism: Acyrthosiphon pisum; assembly: GCF_005508785.2. Lineage (NCBI taxonomy): Eukaryota > Metazoa > Arthropoda > Insecta > Hemiptera > Aphididae > Acyrthosiphon > Acyrthosiphon pisum. Next base: position 46,929,119 of record NC_042493.1, read on the forward strand.
GGGCACATGGTTTATTTAAGTTCAACATTTTTTTATTGTTTATTGTTTTTAGATTGTACCTACAATCAATAGATAAAAAAAAATTTAATTTATATATTAATATATTAAAAAATTAAATAATTATAAAAATAAAAACCTTTTATAATATCATTTTTTACGGTGAATAGATTTATTTTCGAGTAGAATTGTTTACTAATAAAAGCCTATTAGGTATTTTTTGTTATCTGGATGCAGTTAATATAGGTTTGTGCAGCTCCTCCCCGGCTCCTCGTATCATTATACCAGATTCTGTTATAGATCTGATCGTGATAAAGCAGAATAATAAAATATTTATTATATTAGGTATTATGCCCATATTAAAAAAATTGTATAATTCACATAATTTTAAATTTAATCTCTTATTAGGTATTTAATAAGTTTTATTCACTGTTTTAAAATACTTATACCTGAGCCTTCATTGTCAGCAAGCCTTGATTGTATTATTCTAGTTGTTTTATCGCTATAAATTGAAAATATTAAAATACTTATATACAAGACTTATGTTTTTAATATTGTTTACCTATTGTAGATGAAGAGAGTTGATAAAGATATTTATTATACAATTATTGCAAAAAACAATCAATATCTACATAATATGTTGATGTGATGGAAACTGAAACAATAGTTATGAGTAGTAGAAGACGAATGGTGCTTAAACCACTTTCTGCTCCAGGAGCAACTTTACAATGTAAAGAAAAGAATTCCTCCAATGATACAAATGAACATGTTATGGTAAGTTTATTGTATAATTATTTAATTTAAATTAAGAAAAATTAACATTTTTGATTAGGAATTTTATATTATTTTTTCTTTGTTATTAACTTAACTATACTAGTAGTAATTTTAAGTTTTTTTATTATCACTTATTACAAATAAGTGCATTTTTATAATTTAGAATGTTTTTGGCTTTGCTTTTATGTAATTTTTTTGGAAACCCCTTTTTAATTTACTTACCAGTTATTAACATAGATAAATAAATTGATGAACATCGTAAAGAGTCAATCTAGTTCTTAAAGCAATTATTCCATTATCTAAGTTAAAATATGATTAATTTTAAAAGGAATCAAATACAAATATTCAGTAAAATAAAATAAAATACTAGATAAAGTAAACGTTCTAATAGAAATTTATAATATGTTTTGGTTATAATTTATAAATAAAATTACTGATTATAATCATACTATTAAATAATATTATTTCATGTTGTATTTTTTAAATTGAATTAAATTATTATTTGTATGCCAAAAATTAATATTTATTATTACATCATAGGTACTAATAAATTATTATTTAAATATAAGCAACCAATTGTTTCCTTTAAAATGTATTCTATTTTAATCAGTTAATTATTTTATATAATACAAATTTATTAATTACATTTTAGCCAATTGTGTGCTTCACCCACATTTTTAAGGAGATATAGCAAGTTTAAAAATCTATAACTAAATATATCTATGTCTAAATAACTATTTAGGTACAGAAAAAAATCTACTGTTAAGTTATTAAAAACTGCTTTAAGAAATCTCCCTTAGTATAATTTATCCCAGATTGTCCTTACATGTTTATTGCATTAGAATTAATATTGTTTTAAAATTTGAGTATACTTAATGATGATGTTTTAAGTTATTTAACATAATATCACTTATTTGTTATTTATAGATTCAACCACCTGCCGCACTCATTTCTCCAAAAAATGACAGAAAAAAAATTTTGTTTCAAGACACAATTGTTCCTGAAATAATACCTATAGTACAGCGTAGTAAGGTCTTATTATCATGCACAATTAACAGTGATTTATCAGATTCTGATGATTCTGATTCTGACAATTCTACAATAAACGATGAGCCTTCCAATAAATCACCAAAGAGCAATAGAAAACTATATTATTTTATCATTATGTTTTTATGTTGGGCTGCAATTCAATACTGGATGATTGCTGTAGTTGGTTTTGGAGCAGTATTTTTTGCTATCTCTGCTCTTATTGCTATGTATTATAACACTTCAAACTCAGAAAAAAAACACAATGCTTTAAGTGCATACTCTGTATTTAATCCTCAATGTACACCTATTCAGGGATCTGTAGATCCAAAACAATTGGAACGTGAGCTGCTATTTGGTTAATTATGATGTTAAATCAATAAATATAAAATTATACTTCTTTCAATATGATGGTGTCTAACTTGTTACTATAGAATATATGTTTATTTGAATATTTATTTTAACATAGTTATTTGTTTATAAAATAAAATAAATAATAAACATTTTTAAAAGTTATCCTAGTATAGTATTTTATAGTATTTTACTATTTTTCAATATTACCTTAAATTCAAAACTATTTTACATTCGTATTACAATTTACAAATATATGTTGGTGATGATTTGTGTATGAATTATTGTATGAATATTTGTAAGATGTATAACTTATTATTAGGATAAAAAAAATTACAAATGATAACTATTATTAATTTATATATATATATATATTGGTATATGTTAGTATAGTATGTTAAATGTGTATAAAATTAACCATAAAATAACATTGATATAAGCCAGATTGTGACATTGTTACCTATTTACTTTGGCTAATTTGTAACTTTGTAACTGTAAAGTAAGTGTGAATCCAGCCTGATTTAACAAGATACAGGGCTGGACTAATACAAATTATGTATAGTTGTATAGAGTGATTCACCAACACTGTTTAGACCTTTAATAATGCATTTTTATTTTAAATTCTGGTGTTTGATATTTTTTTTAAAATATTAATAAATAAAACACTGCTACAGTCCACCCCCTTGGATCAGTGCATGCTATACAGTTTTTATATTGTCTAGTTAATATTAATACATTATTTTATCCAATCGTGGAAGTTAAATATTGTATAAACGTTATTGTTTAGTTTATTGTTATTGTAATTGTAATTGGTAATTTTAATCATGTTAGTCTGAGCCTCTGAGGTATAGGTGTTAACTAAATTGGATTGACTTTTTAGTAACATATAATTACAATATATTATCAAAAAGATAATGAATTAAAAAATATTACAAGAAATATGAATTTAAATACAATTCTTGTTTAAATTATATACAAAAAAGGAACATTTAAGATTTTAGATTCTGAGCGGTGGTATAATGTATGTTTTTTTTCTATCTTTCATCAACATTCAGAGTAGCAAAAGAATGTTCAGATTTCGACTTCAGCATTTTTTCTGATAGAAATGTGAATCTAGTTGGTACTTTTGAAAGATAATTCGAAAGCGTCTAAAATATTTTATATTCTGAGCGGATGTATTGACTTTACAATAATGTGTTTTTATTTAATTTTCAATTTTTTAATTTTTTTTTTTTTATGTCTTCACCGTTTGGGGTAGTAAAACTGCTTCAATTTTCTTCAACAGTATATTGTTCAATGAGGAAGAGAATCTAATTAGTACATTCAACATTTTGAAATTCCCAATAGCTTACAAAAGCGCAGATAAAAACAACAATTTTTTTTTATGAGCATTTAAAGTTTGATTTTTGGCAACCTTTATCAAATTTAAAATTAAACATGATTTTGTAGTTAAAAATTCATGAAATGTATAACTTGTATAGCTAAGGGTTGAAAATTCAAAACAAGGTACGTAAGTAGGTATTTTATTCTGCAACCAAAAAATCTAAAAATTATAAATCACGGTGTTTTTTTTTTAGTTATTTTATGTTCAAAATTGGATGAAATTACATATTAAATAACCAATAATAACGATTTTAGTTATTTTGATGTAATTTTATAACATTAATTCAACTTCCGGCCACTGTATTAATAATAAGTACTAACCAGGGCCTTGCACCCGAATTAACCAGTACCCCTACACCCCTAAACCCTTAAAAATCAAATACTCAAAACCTTTATAACCCGAATGATTTTGTTTTTTACAACCTGCATAATATGATATATAATGCTAATTTTTTTTGTGGTGAGTTCGATTTAGTAGTTGGTTATTTAATAATAATAATAAATTAATAGGAACAATTTTACAATCAATCATAGGTAAACTCAATAGTTATCTTATTTTCTTGAAAATAAGATTCAATAAAATCATTGATTGATTCTAATTAAACCAAATCACCTAATACTAAATTATTTCTTATACCTAATTTATTACTTTATTAGTATATTGTTTATGAAATAAATAAAAATATAGCTATTAGCAATATAAAATATAGACACGTTCGTAGCTATAGATATTTACCAGTTTTCCGGAAATCGCAAAATCATAATTTATATTTTATTTTATTTCTCGACGGCTCGATGCGCCCATCATGGCCTACCTATTTTAGACATTACAGTTAATTTATACCTATCTGTCAACTTGATAAGTGGTAAAAAAAATAGGTACCTAATTTCCCCTTGTCTTAGTTCTTGTAGTTTCTAAGAAAAGTTTAACTACTGTACATTAATAAACCAAGTTTAGTATAAAACGTAGGTTGTGCATTTGTGTTAGGAACTTATATTTTATTATAAATAACATAAATCATTTTTTTTAAATTCTTTTTTGGGGTGGCTCAATCTCATAGGCGCAAATAGGGGGGGGGCTTTAGGGGCTAAGCTAAGAGGAAAATGGAAACCAACCTTTTTTTTTGTGGAGGAAAACGGTATCTCATTTTTGGAGGAAAATGGAACCGGGGAGCAGAGTGTGGTGTCCGTTTTTTTTTACATCTCTTAAAATACTAAAATAAAAATATTTAATACGTAATATTTTTTTTAGTTTTCTCCTTTTTTATTATTTAAAAAAAATTAGATCCTGTAATAATTACAACGCATTGGATAATATACCTACTTGTAACATTTTTAAAAATTATTTTATTATTAGGTAAATAACAGATCTGGTATTTATTGAAATTTAAATTGTTTTAGCATAAGTTTACAATAAAAACTATTATAAAAATATGAAACATTGAGATTTTTTTGTAAATTGATTTTTTTTTGAAAATACCTCTAGCTTTAGCTTTGAGCCGATGTCATAGGTAATTTTTTTTAATAACCGTGATAAATCTTGAATTATGTAAATAATTAAGATATACCACAAAATCTTAAACAGGTAGTTAGTCATTTTTATTAGAAAATCATATTTTAAATTTTAAAATAAAAAATTCGGCAAGTAATATCAGCAATTTTGTTTACACTTAAATAATATTAAGTCATAAAATAATAATAATAATAATTAAATAATAATAATAATAATAATAATAATAATAATAATATAATATAATAATTTAATTATTAATTCTTCTGAGATTGCAATAATTAATGTAAGTTATATATATTAATAGTGTATTGTAAAAACTTATCTTTTAACTTAGTAATGAGTACTAATGAGCGATGAGTAATGAGTAATGACTAATACGGTGTCTATAAGAATTAAAATGCCTATAGAATATTAAAATTATCTTAAATTACATAGGTTACCTATAGCTAACCGAATATCAAAATCATCAAAAAGCTTGATTCAGTGATGAGATAGTTCTTTCTAAAAATGAATTAGTACAAGTTCAAGTTCAAGGCATTGAATATGAACTAGTTCGAATTCTAGTTCATATTTTTTAAAATGAACTAGTTCAAGTTCTAGTTCAGTAGCTCATAGTTTTTAAAATGATCAAAAATTATAAAAAGTTACTAAAGAAAATAAAAAAAAAAAATACTTAAGTTAGAAATAAAAAAAAAATACGTGAAAATACGTGCGACTGCCGACTATGCGTCGAAACTGGGGATACGTGGCTCTGCAACATACTTTATCCTATGTAACTAATTAGTAATTGAAAATAATAAATAAACGAAAACAAAATCATAATTAAAAATAACTTTGATTGCGTCATACAAATAGTTTTATATTTTTCCAATCACCGCTTGTATTCTGTGGAACACGCTGTATACAGCATACAATAATTTGTATGAAAGTTATTTTGTATAGATACACTTTATTTTATTATGTCAAATTACAATAGAATTATAATAATATACCATAAATGGTATACCTACTATTCTTATCGGTGATCAACGGTGCGGCGTTGTGATTTCAAGGCAAAATTAAATAAACAAAATTAAAAACAAACTATATATTTTGATTCTTGAGACAGAACAAGGAACCTGATCGGCTACAAAACATTTTAAAACGTTATCAAATCGTCTATTCTATGAAAATTTAATATTGTCAATGAACGAACCCAAAATCATAACTAATAAGAACTTAGTTCACGTTCAAGTTCATTTCTTGAAAATCGAACTCGTTCATGTCAAGTTCACACAATATCAACGCGTTCTTTCCCATCACTGCTATTGTTATTGGCACTCTTAAAGAAACATAAATACTGTAACAGCCGTCGAATGATGTATACCGCAATCTAATTTTCTTGGCTGCGCTGGTGGTGGCCATCCAGATATTTCACGGAGTTTGTCGTTTGTGCATCATTAATTCTCCCGCTGAATTAAAATTGGTTGGTCGTTCGTGCAATATAACAGTACTCAGTACCGATGTCCTATAGTGAATATTATAGTGAGTATTAGTTTTAGTATGGTGGCATGAACAAATGATACACCAATACAATGGTATATCTCAGGTTCAAAAAGATTTATACTTGAAAATAATTATATTATAAACAATTTGAAATTCTAATTGTTTTTTTGTGAAAGACCAACTTCCGATTTTTTTTTTTACTATTATTTATAAACTGGCAAGCACCCTTTAGAACATTAGAACAATAGTACAGTAAGAAATAATAAATACATGACAAATAAAATTAGGACAGTAACAAAATAAATGACAACTAAGATACATTATAAAAATAATAATTCAGAATAACAGATACGACACTTCGATTATAATAAAATTACAAATAATATTAACAGCAGAAGTCAATGCTACACAAACATTGTGTTTAAATCGTGGCGCGACATAAAAAATAAATCGATCTTATTAATAATACTGTTCGCTAAAATAACTCCGGGAAAAAAATTATGTGGAACTATAGTTAGTATTATAAGATGGAATAATAAACAAATTTTGCGACCTCGTACCGTAAATTCCAATGTTAAATTCAACCATAGAAAGTAGCTCGTGGAATCTTTGTTACCATTCAGTAAATCGAACAAAAACATCAAGCCTGCCACTTTTCTTCTTAATTCGTATAAAGATATCTGGGGGAGATATGTAGACTGCAGGTTATATGAGTCTCGGTCAATAGCCAAATTTGATTTACTACAGATTAATTTTATGAATATTGTACATTTTCTGCCTGATTCTAAAAAATATCATTTATACGTTTTCGGGTATTTAAATTTTATACAATTTTAATGTTTAACGTTATTGTACGTTGAAACGTTATTTGGTTTTTTCCGTTTTAACATACCTAATTACATTTTTAAACGTTATTTTAATTGTTCGTTTTTAGTTAAACGTTATAATTAAAAAATAGTTACGGATAATTATAAGAATTGTAATTGTAAAAATTATGAAATTAGTAGAATTTGTTGGTCAGGTGCCCAGGTTAGATTATTTTCAATCATGCTAGAGTTTTTAACAAGGAGTTAATTGATAAGTATTAATGTGTGTTTATAGGTGTTCGTAGCTTCAGCAAGTTATAAAGTAATATTCATTACTTAAACAAAATTTCAGGGCTTGAAACCGATTGAAATAATTTCGGTTTCGATTTCGGTTTTGAATACAAGCTATAAGGAACCTAGAAGTTGGAATAAAATTAGAACAGTTTAAACTTTAAAGATATGTAGTAGGTATATTCATCACTAGACTATCTTTCTTTTGATGCAAACCTCTTCCTTGTTCGAATTTTTTCTTTTGTAGCATTTTATTAATAACAATGGAATAATACTTAATTGTCTTATAAACAAAGTATATATTTACCTACAATAAAAAAGGATAATACATTCACTATTATAAGTATTTTCACACTTGAATATTTTTTTTGTGCTTAATTACACAAATAATTATTATTGTTTAACACCAAAACCTCAATTATGAAATAATATTCAATTTTTTTAATTTTTATTCTATCACCTTCTTTATTAAATTATTATATATATTTTTAACATGATTTTTTAAGTAGTTCATTACATCT
>NC_042493.1:46938680-46940550 GCF_005508785.2 Acyrthosiphon pisum
CACATTTTAACTACAAATCATTTTCAATTGATAAATGTCGTGAAAAATCGAACTTTAAATGCCTAAAAAAAAATTGTGCCCATGTATTTTTTGAATATTTCGCAACTGCTATTATAACAATATATCAGCAGGAGCCTTGTATTACGTAAATGTTAACTCTTTTTTTACCCAAAATATTATTGATATTAATAGAAAAAAAACTAAAAAAAATTGAAATTTGAAATTGTCCGTTAACAACTCAACACTAATAAAAATAATCTCAAAATTTTATGGTATGTATAAAATTAGAACATAAACATTTGGTTAAGTTTTCAAGTATCTACAGTTATTCGTTTTTGAATACAAAATAACAAAATCACTACATGAGTAAACGAGTGAAATATCCAATGTTGTAAATATTTGAACTTCAAATGCTCATTCAGATTTAATTTGACTTTCTTAGAGATAACTTTTTTTTTGATAAAGGTAGATAACCTTATAGGGAATCTTGTATTACATTTTAAAATTTTAGTTGTAAAAAGAAAATTTTTTATGAATTTCAAACTCAAAATGATTTGCGAATTTTCGTGATTCTTACGCTTTTTGTCAAAATTCAAACTTTAAATGGTTATAAAAAAAATTGTGACTGGACTTTTAACATTTTTCAAATGTCATTGTAACTATATATTAAGAGCCTTGTATTAAATTTTCAAGCTTTTTTGCCCAACAAATAAAATTTTATTGACCTTAATAGAAAAAAAAACTAAAAAAATTGATAATTGATAATGTCCGTAAACAGCTCAAAACAAGCTTTGATGGGAAAGTGAATCTAGTTAGTGCATTTGGAAGATCAACTTTTCTTATAGTTTTTAAAAACGCCGGGAAAAACAACATAAACATTAAGGGAAAAAGGGAAATTTTACGTAAAACAATTTTCGACAAATCAATTTTGGTTTATGTTATAACTCTCAAAAAATGAACTTATATACCTACATGAAATTTTCACTGGTTGTTTATATTCACATTTTCTATACATGATAAAATTTTCAAACTATTTTGATTTGTTTTGAGCTGCTTAGGGACATCCTCAGTTTCCAATTGTATTAGTTTTTTTTTCTATATATGTCAATAAAACTTTATTTGTTTGGTAAAAAAGTCTGAAAATTTAATACAAAGCTCCTAATATATTGTTACAACAACAATTGAAAAATATATAAAATTCTTTGTCACAGTTTTTTTTAATAAGCATTTAAAGTTTAAATTTTGACAAAAAAACAGAAAAATCACGAAAATGTGTAAATTTATTTGAGTTTAGAATTCATAAAAATGTTTCTTTTTAAATCTAAAATTTCAAAATGTAATACAAGATTCCTCATTAAATTGTCTACCTTCATAAAAAAAAAATGTCTACAAGAAAAATCAAATTACATTTTTATGGTTGTTTGAGGTTCAAATTTTTACAACATTGAATTCACTTGATGTGTCATGTAGCGATTTTGTTATTATGTTGTAATTCAAAAACGAACATGAAAATTTCACTAAATGTTTATATTTTAATTTTCTATATACCATCAAATTTTGAAAATATTTTGACTCTTTTAGCTGATTACCGGCATTGTCAATTGTCTACATTTTTTTTGATTTTTTTTTCTATGATTGTCAATAAAATATTATTTGTTAGGTATAAAAGCGTGTAAAAATAATACATGGCTATTTAAAGTTCAAATTTTGACAAATTTAAAATTTAATAACTGTGTTGTAGATAAAAATGTATAAAATAATCAACTTTTATAGTTAAAATTTAAAATTATAACAAGGTTCCATGTAAATAGGTTATATATGAATATACTTTATTCACAATAATATCATCAAATATACTTAGTAATATCAA
>NC_042493.1:46940650-46940734 GCF_005508785.2 Acyrthosiphon pisum
GATCTTGGGGTAAAATTTGACTCCAAACTATCATTCAAGGACCACTTTTTATTAGGAATAAAGCGTCAACAAAGCTTGGTTTTA
>NC_042493.1:46940784-46941834 GCF_005508785.2 Acyrthosiphon pisum
TTTTATTTTTCAATACCGGTATTAAAAATGTAATTTCGATTTTGTAAACCTGGTTTTTACATTTTTAAAAACGGATTTCCAAGCAGACTTGAAATTATAATTGAATGGTTTTATTATACTTAATTACTTGATAAGATATTTGAATGTGTGATACAAATAAGAGAAATGTTTTAATAGGAGTGATTTTTTTAATTTGATTCTACAAATTACAAGCTATAAGGAACCTAGAAGTTAGATTAAAATTAGAACAGTTTAAACTTTAAAGATAATATGTAGTACATTCATCACTAGACTATCTTTCTTTTGATGCAAACCTCTTTCTTGTTCAAATTTTTTCTTTTGTAGCATTTTATTAATAACATTGAAATAATACTTAATTGTCTTATAAACAAAGTAAATATTTACCTATAATAAAAAAGGACAATACATTCACTATTAAGTATTTTCACATTTGAAATTTTTTATTTGTGTAATTAAGCACAAATTTATTATTATTGAAAATGATAAAAATTAAAAACATACAACAGAAAAAAATTATGCTCCAGTTATAATAATCATTAAGTATAATTATTGTTTAACACCAAAGCCTCAATTATGAATTAATATTCAATTTTTTTAATTTTTATTCAATCACCTTTATAAATTATATATATTTTTAACACGATTTTTTAAATAGTTCATTACATCTTATAATCATTATAGCCTCCAAAAGTTCTTCATCTAAACTCTAAAGATGTATGCAAATCAAAAGCCCTGTATAAAGCCCGTGCTATTTTAAGTTTTTCCTGGTATAGTATGTGTATAAATAATTGGCTCTCAGTAATTATATGATTTTCTTAGTATTTATTGTTGGATTATTCATTATACTATTTAGAATTTTATACTATTCAATAAAATATGAATAGACATATACGGGCCGTCGCGGTCGTCCGTCAAATAATCTAATGTTGTTGTCAAATGTCAAATGTAATGTGTGCCCAATAAATAACTATGATATATATAAATTATAATAACAAACACTATATTATTATCGAGTTAAAACTTATAAGA
>NC_042493.1:46942092-46958428 GCF_005508785.2 Acyrthosiphon pisum
TTTTTTCGGTTTCGGTTTTGACTTTATATACCGGTATCCAATTTTTCCGGTTTCTGAAATCGGTTTTGAAAACGGTTTCAAGCCCTGGTGAAACATAACAAATTAGCCTTATAAGTTAATTCACTTTAATTATTGAACTAACAGAGCTACATGTGTTCAGCTGAGAGTAAAATTTGCTATATTATTACGCACTTGTAGGATGGGTATCACGTCCTCTTTTAAACAACATAACAAATTAATATTTAAAAATAAAATATATTAATGGATTGTGTAATATCTAATAAAATATTATTGAAAATTAGTAAACACCTTTATTATTTATGATTTTTAATGTTTTTAAGGATTTTAATGTAGGGAACTTTCTTGATGTTTTCACATGTGTTGTATGAATATGTGCATAATACCATACAGTCAAAGCTAGTAATGCAATAATAAATATGTTTTAGTTTGTTAAGAAATACCATCCTACTTTTTCTATTTTGTATAAGGTAAAATATGAAAAAGTGAAATGGTCAATCTCTATTTACTAAATTTAATAGGTTTTTTAATTCCTGATCTCATTACTAGTTTGATCAATGCCAACGTATCATGAACATTCAAGTCTAATGTTCATGATTAGTTGGGTGAACAAGTATATTGGTCTTGAATCCCTTGGAGCAACATTAAACATATCATCATAATTCTAAATCCCAATGACAATATAATACTATATAATTCATAATATTATATTTACTAATAGCCTTTGCTATCCTAGAGTTGTTATTAAGACCAATACAAAACAAAAATAATATATATTATGGTAAAACCTCCTTATAGCGGAATCACTTGGTACTAACTGATTTTTCCGTTATAGGGGTCTAAAATGTACGAGATATAGGTTATATAGGACTGTTGTTATTTTCGATTGTAAGGAGATTTCCATCTTATAGGGTTCCCTTCTGTTATCAGGAAGTTAGGTTTTACTGTATATTATATTTTTAATATTTAACCTGTCTTAGTATATCATACAAATTTAATAGTTTTTATTAAAAATCTTATTTTGCATAATAATAAGAACATTTTTTTTAATTTTATTTAATTTTTTATCATAGATTATTTTTAAAACATTTTTTGACAATAACTATCAATCTTATTCGTTCACTTATTTATAGTTGAATTGTATGTTGTTTGCAATTCAGCAGATTAGTAAATTGACAATCAAAATATACTTTACCTATATTAGTATTATATAGGTTGGTCAGACATCCCGCTTTATATGGGAAAGTTCTGTATTTTAAAAGTCTGTTCCGGTATGCAGACAAATGCTTTCATGACGCTTAAATGTTCTATTTTTTAAAAATTTTGAAAATTGTTCATACTTATACAAAATATGTAAAAAAAATACAACAGCAGTATTATCGACAAAGATACATCTTTTGATTATAGATATCTAGTACCTATATTAATATCATTATGGAAATACTAGTCTTTTTTTTATTTAATAAACAATGATATTTTGATATTTTATTTTAGTAAATATAAAATTAATAATTAATCCCGTGATTTAAGTATTTTAATATATTTATATCTGGCCACCTTATTATATCTAGTTTGTCTATATAACTTACTATATTAGTCACATACTGATATTTAAAATCTTCGTTTAGAAATGCCTGGTTTAATGTCACTAAGGAAACAGGTGATGGAAGATAAGCCATTACGGGGAGCCAAAATTATTGGATGTACACCTATCACTGCACCAACTGCTGTTAGTCAATACAATTTTTATTTGTCCAATAATTCTTGATTATTGTATATTGTTTATATTATTTTATAGGTATTAATTGAAACATTGGGTTCTCTAGGGGCTGAATTGAGATGGAGTGCTTGCAATATTTATTCAACTCAGGTACTTATAAAAATGTTGTTTTAATTATTAGGGTTTAGTCATTACATAACTATTATAAGTGATTAAAATTTATGATTATTTTAAAGAGTTATTTATTTTTTAGAATGAAGTTGGTGCTGCTTTAGCGGAAGCAGGTAATAATGGGCATCACAAGTTATATTACTGATATGAGAAAAATAAGGCACATGAGATACTATGCTGAAGTGTGAACCCTATACAATCTTGTGTCTGTTTGGTAAATGTATGGGTTTTGGATGAAGTGGTCTGACATATTTTTCAAAAATCTATATATTACCTAAGGATTTGATACTAGTGTGATTCAAAACCATTTATAAAACTTTTTTCAAGATTATTTCATTCCTAAAACTGTCTCCTAAATTGGCCTGCATTCATGAATCTCCCACAATCCATGTTCTACAATATTCTTACTCTTTATGACCTATTTACTAGATAACCTTTTGGAATCAGTTTTGTCAAGGGTTAAATATTAAGATAATTTGGCTTTGTATTCACTTGGACTGTCATTTGTATATATGTATGCAAAATGGAAGCTTCTTTTGTTGAAAAAAGTATTAGCTACAAATTATATATTGAACAATTTATCATTCAATCAATTTATTATATTTGTACTATGTGTTAATACTCTTTACTGAATGAGAAGGAATCGTGCCAACTACTAAAAACACTAGCCAATATTCAACGGTCAACACCATTGCTCATTTGAAGTAATGGTTTGGTAGAGAGGAGGATATAATAAGATACATTTTTATCACCCCATAAAATTTGATAATAAATAATAGTTTTATTAAGACATACTTATGATCAGTATAGCAAATTATTTAATATTTAAGTATTAATTTAATACTTTAATAAAGCTAATACTTTCTTTCAGCATTACTAACGCTATTATATGTATTATAAATACAAGGCTTCAACTGTATTGGTCATTGGCTGTAATATTAATATTAACTACATGCGAGTTAATGCTGATTTTATATTATATTATGTTAAGTATCTATTGTTATAACAACCAACATTTAAATTAATATAGCTATGTTTAAACTGACTATTAAAGATACTTCTTTCTACATACTGTGTGAGTGTAACTTATTATCTACTCTAAGACAGTCTATTGATTATAAGAAAGTTATTCTGGAACTGTAGAATATAGGACGAAAAGAATAAAAAAAATACTTACAATTGCAGATGCATCAAAATTATTACTCTAACATGCATAAACCAAAGCCAAAAATACTTAAGACATTGTAAATTTATTTGGATAGAACCCTAGTAAGAACAACCTATAACTATTAAAACTTAACTAACTATTATTGTTTTTCAATTTTATGGTTTTTGATTTAAATGATGTGGTAACTAGTAATAACTGTAGTCTATAATCTAAGTATAGTTTTTTTATTAATTATAATTTTTTTATTATTTGAATCAAGTTATATTTATATATTTTTAAAGAGTATGTTAGTATGTCGCCGACTATGGGTATTGGTGATTCCCTCTCATTTAGATCTGAGTATATACGCATATATTTGTTGTAAGTTGCAATACTTTGTACAAAGGTTTACCACCATTATTTTGTAACGTTATTTATTTGTTAGAAATTAAAGAGAGATTGTTTTTATTATTAATTATATTTTGTTGATTACATTCTTATGGATTTATTATTTAATTGCTACATACATATTACTTCTATTTAAAACTTTAAACATTATTTTTCGTAATAATTTTAAATAATTAATTAACTTGATGTTATTTTCTTTTTTTATTTATTTATTTAATTGGCATGGCCTTTTTTACTTATACATTATGTGTATTAAAAGTAAATTATAAAGGCAATTAAGTACATGCATAATCAAATTCATTATTTATATGTATTTTTCAATTATCCTTAACTCTGTTATGTTATTGAAGTGTTTTACTTTTTACAATTTTTATTATCACTAATTATTTTTTTTTAAATTTAAAATAGCTTTTTTGTGTACTTGATATTCTATGTACAAAGGTGCAGGAAAACATTTCATAATCCTTGTATCGTAAATGAATGGTTATTTTTTCTGATATTGTTTTGGTGGTAGAGTTGTTAACCTCACCCAATATTTTCTACTGATACATATATATTTATGTTACTGGGTATAGATGATATTGTCATCTGTGTTCAGTCAATGTTTAAAATGAAAATGGATCTTCAATTGTTTGATAGTCTGAGATTGATGTGAATGACTGAATGGTATCAATGTAAATTTCCAACAGGAAGATGCAATTACTTTACACAACTAAAATAATTATTTTATTACAGCTTTATTGTTCCTTGAAATTGCATTGCTAGCTAAACAATTGTGGTATCTGGTAGAACTTCACGATCCAGAAATGATAATAAAGACAGCTACTTCCCTGAAATTTCTTTTCAATTCGATTGCAATAGTTTCAAGATAATAAATGTTATCTGCATATTTTTTTAATTAATAAGATTATTGCATTCATATTTATGTTGTAAAATACACTTTTACTTTGATACTTGTTACTTTTACATTGCACTGTACAAACTATAATATACTGCATTTAGAACTAAATATAGGATAATGACATAAACTGGGTTAATAATATCTGTTTGGCAACAACAATAATTACTATAAAATATATGAGGTACAATTATACGATAAATGTAGACCTTTAACATTGCCTAATATATTACAGGCATAATCATAAAACTATAAAATATCCGACATTGTCTAACATTACCATGCACTCTTTATAATAGAATTATGAAAGAATGACAATTTAACAAACAAAACAATATAATTCTAAAAATTTAGACAAAATTACTATTTTTTTTGTATGGGTAGTAGAGTTAATATCAATAAAAATATCTCGAAACACCGATTTTTTTTTTATTAATGCAGTTACTAAATTTTAGGATTTCCAATATTTGCTTGGCGAGGTGAATCTGTTGATGATTTTTGGTGGTGTATTGAAAAATGTTTTGAAGGCAAGAATTGGAAACCTAACATGATTTTAGATGATGGAGGAGATGCAACTAATTTTTGTCAAGCAAAATATCCTAGTATTTTTAAAAATTTAATTGGTAAATATCTACACGCAGATCATAGTTTATAATTATTTATTTAGACAATTTTAGAAGTTGTGAGTTTTGAATTGATTAAAACTAATATTTAATTTAGTTTGTTTTAGTTATCAGATTATTATTTGTTATCACATTTAGTTAATTTAGTTAACATTAATCACCAAAGTATCTCAGTATCACAACAGGCTTTATAGAAGCAAAAAAAAACCTTACTCCTTACTCCTATTTGTGGCAGATTTTGATGAAACCAAAATTAGCGTAGGTCGTGTTTAATCAAATAGAAAAAGTACACTAATTGTCTAAGATAAAAGCCATTAGTTTTGTTATTTTAATTTCTAAGTAAAATAGTATTGTAATTTATTGATTATATTAATTACCATACCTAGCTTTAAAATTAAAATACTAAAGAATACATTCAAACAGTCATTGATTGACTGTTCCTTATTTAAATTGAAAAAAAAAATGTATTTACTCTAATATTTTTAGTTTAAAATTCAGTGGAAATTTATAAAAATATTACATATTGCCTGTTAGTAAAAATAATTAATGTCTCTGTAACCGTTATCTCAAATAGATAAGTTGATAAATTTGATATTTTTATTGAAAAAAGTTACAAGATAACTTGTTATTCCCATTTGTTTTGTTTGCCGATAAAATTTTAAGTACATTTAAAAACAACAATTTACTGTTGCATATGGAACGAAATATTAAGTAGTGCTTAACTTACAGTAGTGATAATAGATTGTTATTAAAAATAAATACATTGAAAAAAATAATGATAAATTACTAAAATATTGTCTTCTGGCTTTGAAATTATGTTACAAACAGTGGCGTCATCTCAGTTAGAGGGAGGGAGGAAACGCATCTAAATGCATTCTAAATATAAATATTATATTACAATTATTAATTAGTAGTCACCAATTTATCATTATGACAATAATTTCTTAGCACGTAATATAATATTTTCAAAAAATATTATGAAAATAGGCATGTTTTTGCGCTAATAAAATATAAAATAATGGTTAACCAGGCATCGGCCCATCGTCTGCTTTTAATATCAGACAGGGGCAATTACCCACCATACAAATGACGCCACTGGTTACGAAACAAAATATTGTTATTATCCACGAAAATGGCACATTCAAATACTTAAAACAGATATTCGTAACAATCCTTTCTTTTGATTATTAAAATTGAGTTGCATTAAAACTAGGTAGCAAAACTCTTTCCTACATCTTTAAAAATAGTTGTAAAAAATATATTATTAAAGAGCAATACAATAACCCATTTTAAATTATATTAAATGTTTATTAGGAATAGTTGAAGAGAGCACAACTGGTATTCATCGATTATACAAATTGTTGAAAGCAGAAAAACTTTTAATGCCAGCTATTAATATCAATAATTGTGTGACAAAAACTAAATTTGATAACCGTTATAGTTGTAGGGAATCTGTGATTGTAAGGTATGAGCGTAAATGGTTTTTGTTATTAATTAATTAATTAATGTATCTTAAATTATTTAAGTTAATATTTTGTATTACAATAGCTTAAAAAAATGTACTGATTTGATGTTTGGTGCAAAACAAATTGTATTATGTGGTTATGGAGAAGTGGGAAAAGGATGTTGTCAATCTTTAAAGGGACTTGGTTGTATAGTTTATGTCACAGAAATTGATCCAATATGTGCTTTGCAAGCATGGTATGTATTTGTATTTATTTTTGTATAATAATTATTACTGTATAAATGCATACTAATAATTGAGTAATAGGTATCAAATTAAAACAAAATTTAAACGCCATAGAATGGTTAATCAAATTCATTCAATGTAGTTTTAATTTATAAAGACTTAATATAGTGCTATTTACTATTAAAGAATAATCATTCATCATATAAATATTTTTTTTATAATTTTGTTTATATTTTATTTTTATCTTTTAAAAAACCATAAGTATTAGTGGATTTAAACATCTAAAACAATAAATTAAATGTACAAAATTTGGTTTTAGAACAACTCGTATATTTTACACAAATTTGAAATATTATGCATCAGCTAATGCTCAGCAATGCATATGTATATCAATATTTTTGTAAAGAATAAAGTAAATAATATTTATGTTATTTTGTTGTGTTAAACAACTCCTTTCAAATGCCTCGAATTAACAAATTTATTTAATTATTTTGATGATTTCCTAATTTTTGTTTTATAATCATATTAAGAGAGAAATAATTAAATAATTATTCTTTTAGCTATACAGAAAAATGAATTATGTATACTGATTTTACAGAATTTACAGTATAAATATATTTATAATCTATTATTTTAATGAGTTTTCGGTTTTCTGTTTTATATGTTTCAGTATGGATGGATTTAAAGTTGTTAAGCTTAGCGAGGTAATTCGGCAAGTGGATATTGTAATTACAGCTACTGGTAATAAAAATGTAGTTATTCGAGAACACATGGATAAAATGAAGTCTGGTTGTATTGTGTGTTGTATGAGTTATTGCCATAATGAAATTGATGTGGTAAGTAATACTTTGTTCCCAAAAATTATCTGTATAACAGTGTGTGTTGAATGTAAATTCTCCTTTATTCTTAGCAATACAAATTGTACATTGTTTTTTTTTTATTACTATTATTTGACGTTTATCACAAATATATATTTCAACATTAGTCTGTACTAATAAAATATAGTAACAATGGAGGGTTTGCCAAACACTTGACTGTAAAGTATTCCTTATAGATATTTTTTTATACCTTTATAATAATTCTATTTAAAAATCCTTGTTTGTAGTCTTTCAAACTGTTTTATAAACTATGTAACTTACAAATTAACTACTAAGATCAGAGTTAAAATTACATTATCAACTTAAATAAATAACATATTATAAATTACCATTTCAGTGAAAAATTTGTTCTCGCAAATAACTTTTAAGTAGGTATTGTAATAACGTAAAACGAGACAGAGTGAAAATGGGAGTATTTATAGGCATGTGATGAAATTTATCTTTACATTTTGATTAATAGTACATAAATACTTGATTGTTGAAAATGTATTGGTGATTACTGATTACTTAATTAATTTAATCAATGGTTGTCTAATTTTTTCAATGGGCAGGAGGTATGGGACAAGTGCAATCTAGCTCTACCTATATTCATCGTATACGATCTTTTTAGATTTTATAGCTTGTACGATTACGCATTTATAGATGTGTATATTTTTATATTTCATAGATATTTTTCTTTCATTATTGTGTAAATAATTAAATTATGCAATCCGTTTACATTATACCTAGTTATTTTATACCTATATATTTGTGTTCACAGTCTGAGCGCGGTACTATTCAATACACCATACATGTGTTTTCTTGACCGATCGTTTTATACCGATGTGTATCATTAGTCATTACACTCAAATTAGTTTCTTAAGAATGTTGACTTTATACTTGTATAATATTATGATCTAGGATGTCCTATCCATGTATATAATATTATCTATGCAATAAGCAGAATTTTCCTGGAAGATAAGCTAATAAAATAATTCTATCCATGAAAAATCATGGAAAAGAACATTGACAGACTCATAGATATTTAAAATTAGAATATAAATTATATAAAATAAGTACTTTATATATTTCTGCCAGGTGATTATTCTGTCAATATTTTGACCGCAAATTAAAATATACTGGATGATCAACGATACATGATAAAGAGATCCTAAACTGAATTTCCCAGTGTAAAGGTATACTAGTGCTCCAGGGGAAATAAATGTATTCTAAATACTAATAGATTGACTATTTTAAAATGTATATAATATTTTAATATCATGTAATGAATTTTTCAAAGCATTTAAGCATTTAGAAATTAATTTAACTAGTGATATTTACAGATTTGGTGGTAAATTATTTTGTAAAAGTTGCCACTAATACGATAACAAGCGTTAGATGTGCTTTGCAACAGCTGATCTGGCAAGTCAAATTGGCTTCCATAAAAATAGTTGTTTATGTAGGTTGTTGGGTATGCAGTATATTTTAATTCGTAATTTTGGCTATCGGTCGATTGAGATCCAGAATAAAAAAATCAAAGTGGATTGATAAGAGGCGTAAATACTTTCATTCACTCACCTGTGATAAAAAGCGATCAAAAATATTACTGCAGTTAATACTTCGCTACCCAATAGAGAATTAGTTTGAGATTTGTGTGGATCTAAATGGTAATTTTATTTAAATTATTCAAGTTTTCAATATTCTTTTGTAAAAATATCTTATAAGATGATATTCGTATCTAGAAACTATAAATTATGATGTATATTTATTAATACATACATATAAATAATATAAAAAGGAATATGAATTAAAATATTATATTTATTTTTGATATTTATTATTCATAAATAATTTAAGATATTTTTATTACATTGTTAGAAAGAAAATAAAACTTGCATCATTTTTATTCAAATCCCTATTTTCTCTTGAAATTGTTTTATTCCAAACATCAGTATTATTCTACAATTTTAGCCATATTTAAGTATTTAATATTAAACTAAAAACATACCTCAGTTGGATAAAAAAATATATGTATGTTGGATAATTTAGAATATTTTTTAAATAAGTACCTATTTGAAAAGTATTTTAAATACTGTCATGGCTGTATTTATGCTTGAAAATTAAATACTCTTATATAAATACTTTTCAAAATTCAGAATAATTATACTACAAAGTACTAAGTTCCAATGATACTTAAGTATGACATTTCAATTTTAAATTCATGATTACTCTAAAATTAATTTTAATACCAATCGTTATAAGTTATAACACACATGCAAGATACATTGAGTTTATATTATTGTATATTTTATAAATTAAGAAATTATTTAATATATATATATATATATCTTAATATTCTACAAGTAGTATATTTTTGGAAATAGAATAGATTTGATAGATGAAAATCTGGTCTTAAATAATTATTCATATAGCCATATAGGTTTAACCATTTAGATTAAATAAAATAATAAAAAACAACAAATATTTTGTTCTGTACATAATAAATAATTCTGCAAATGTTTTTAATTTGGACCATATTTTTTCGCTCCGACTTGCTGTGTTCTTTGTCTGGTGTTCATGGGTGTGATAGAATAAATTTCTTTGGATATTTGATAAGTTTTATATGATATATATAATTTTTATAATGATAAATTGTAAACAGTCATTACGATATGTTGATGAATAAATATATAATTTGAAGTAAAGAATATTATATGGTAGTAAATTTATTGTGAATACAGTGTGTTCAACAATAAAGATAAGACAAAATATTTCAATCGCATAATCTTGAATATCATTTGAGTTTATTTACTGGACCTAATCCTATATATATTTTTGAAAAATTCAAATTTTTAAAAAAATTATCCGTGTTTCCTTTCCATTCGTGTATTTTTTTTTACAATGAGGTGTGTTTCTTCTATTTTTTTTTATTCATGTCTATTTTCGTCTTTTAGGACAGTAAAAATACTTAGATTTTCTTTTCTGATAGGAAAGTGAATCTTATTGGTACTTTGGTGGGTCCAAAGTAAAAAATTCCCAATAGTTTTCAAAAGCGCCAGAAAATAAAAGACAAATATTTAAAAAAAATGGCAACTTTGAAACAAAATCTATGTTCGAAAAAATTGATTTTGGTTTTTGGAGTAACTCTAAAACAAATGACCATAAATACATTACAAATGACTGTATCATTTTCTTATACATAATACAATTTTCAAAATATTTTGAGTTGTTTACAGACATTTTCAATTTGCAATTTTATTTTTCTATACATATCAATACAATTTTATTCGTTTGATCAAAAAACTTGAAAATTTAATACAAGGCTCCAAATTGTTACAATGACAGTTGAAAAATATTAGAAATATATAGTTAAATTTTTTTTTTATAAGCATTCAAAGAATGGCGTAAAAATCATGATGATTTGCAAATGTTTAGGTATTCATTAAGTATGAAATAAAATATTCACAATGAATATTTATTATTTCTAATGTGTTAGTATTATATTTATTATCAGATATAATATTTGTATTTTTAATATTATAATATTCTTAACAAACAGTGTTGTGAAATTATTTAATTATATTATGTACTATATAATGAAAAACTGTAGTGATTATATATATTCATATAATTTATATTAAACGTTTACAAATATAATAATATCATCTACTTATTGTATTAGTTTCTGAATTCTGAGTTTAAATTATTACTTATTATTAATTAATATATTTTTATTTCCAACAAAGGCTGCACTACGCACACCAGAGCTAAAATGGGAAAAGGTACGTTCACAAGTAGATCACATCCGCTGGCCTGATGGAAAAACCATGATTTTACTTGCTGGTGGTCATCATGTAAATTATACGTGTTCTAGCATTCCTTCATTTGTCACTTCTATAACTGGTACAACCCAGGTAAATGTTGAATTTAAATTGTTTTTATTTCATGTACAGTATTTTATTTTAATGGTTTTTTTTTTTAAGATACTTGCGTTAATGGAACTATTTAATGCTCCAATTGGTCGTTACAAGAGTGATGTGTATTTATTACCAAAAAAAATGGGTGTGTTATCATTTAAGTATTATTGCATTTATGAAATTATAAAATTATAATTTTGTTTTAGATGAGTATGTGGCAAATCTTCATCTGGCTACATTTGACGCTCATCTTACAGAACTTAGTGAGGAACAAGCCAAGTATATGGGATTACCAAAAAATGGTCCGTTTAAACCAAATCACTATAGATATTGATCTATACTTTAACAGTGCTGGTTTAGAATAAATACAATTTATTATTCTCCTTTATGGAGAATAAATTATTATTATTATTATTCACATGCATATTAACAAGGTGTCTTCATATTATTGTGGAAGTGTTAAAAGCTCTAGAATTCCATTCTCCGAATAGCCGGGAAAAAAATATTAAATTATGCACAAGTTGTATTTATATTTTATACATTAAGTATAAATATATCAGTAATAGTATCTATATTTTTATTACACCATAGCAAATAGAGATAATAGAAAGTATAAAAAATTAAACATTATTATTTCATTAGATTCATATAGACACCGGTGTTCGGCGTGTGTGTATCACATTTCAAAGTGTCAATAGAAAAAAATTACTTTCATCATTGATCTAATTTATAGAACAATCATTCATGTGTTTACACTTTAGTAGGAATATACCCGGTAACATGAACATTTGGTGTAATATGCAGTTAAATTTTTACTTCTATGCATTAAATGATCCATTTGATCCTTGTGATAAAGGAACCATTTTTCAACTATTATTTCCTTTCTAATTATTTTTGATAACTTACAATATGAAAGATTAAAACTTAGGACATTAATAATTGTATCAAATATTTTAAACTATTTTTTTTAAATTAGGTATTTTGATGTCTTAGGTGGAAATCTGGTTAGTTTAAGAATGTTTAAATTAATTAAAAATAAGTACCAGAATATTTTAAATTTAGTATCATAATGTAACTCGAATCAATGTAGACGTGCCTGTTAAATATTAATAATTTTAATATAAGTTCAGTAAGTTTATTTTAAAGCTTGAGCCACTATAGATTAAATATTTCTGATTGATGTAGGTATTAATCTTAAGGAATACACACACAAAATTAAGGATTAATTAATAATAAATAGTAATGGAATAATAAATTGAAACGAAAGTCTGAAGTAAAAAGTTCAAAAAAAAAAAAAGATGAAATAATATATTCACTCACAATATTAATCTACTCTTAAAAAAAAAAAATTAAATTGTATTTATTAACAGTATTATTTTAAAGTGTGTGGGTAATCTGCATTTAATAATATTTTACTTATATTGTTGAAAAGAATGTTATACAAATAACTTTTTCAATTGATAGATTATAAATTGAAAAAATAAATTCTTTTTTTTTTATACGAGACTATATAAATTTATCATCCCTGGTGTGATATTTAACGTATATGTTTTAAACTTTATAATTATTGATCTAAATTACCCATTTTAATTATATGTATTTTGTATTTATTTTATTATAGGGTTTTTTAATCGTTTAAAAAACTATAAGTACATTAAATTTAATCAGATTTTTTGATAAAAATAACTGTTAAATTATTATTTTGTTTAGAGTATCTACACTCAATTAAAGTCAAGAAACATACTTGGTGGCAACCTGATTTCATGTTACCCCACCGAATCAACCATCTATACGTCCCCTGTATTGTTGTGAATATACTCCCTATGCACAAGTTGGTTGCCGAAGATGTTTCTTAACTTCAATTGAGTGTAGACACGTTTTAGTGAGATTTATGTTTGTTTTGGTATTAAATATATTTTTTTAAGTCATATTTGAAAATATTTTAAGTTAAGTACATATTTATCAAAATATATGTGGTTGAATAGGTTTTGTTTCTACACTAATAATTGATTAAAATTTTACTTTACATGTTTTAAAATAATATTATTGTTTTCATTGTAAAATTAAATTAATTTTTTTTGAAGAAAAAAAATATTTGAAAATGAACATTTATTTTTTATTTCAATCTCCTTTCCTGTGTAGGTCAACTTATTAAGACTTACAATATGAATTTGTAGGTTTGAATTGTTTAGATGAATATTTGTTATAAGTTATAACTATTACTGATTAGTTGCATTAATTAATCAAGTACTCAAATTAAACATGAACAGATTACTAAATTATTTTGCCTTTACTAAAACCATGTTGACTGGACTTTAAATAAATATTAAATGATAGACAATTTAAAGTTTGGACAGTATCACTAATTTTAAAAGAAACTTCTTTCACCTTTGGTATGATCACGGTCTTAAGACCGTGGTTATAATGATTCCTAAATAATACAATATTGTTAAACAATCGGGGAGGTTGTCTTAATTGTAAATGTATCTATCTAAAAACAATCTAGTATTTGTATTTTTATACTATATTACCTAATCTCTCTTCTGCCTACCTATGACGCTTGAGGAACACCTCTCTCAGCTCAGGCACTAAAAAATCATGAAATTTGCGTTTATTCTTGATGCACTTATAAGTACTTATATATATGCAGTATACATTTATATGTGGTAAAATATGTTTCTAAAACCCATATTTTATAAAAAAAAGTACGAATTTGATTTTAAATTAGTATAAAATTCATGCCGAAGTGCCTTCACTGGTTGGTTCTTCCCTCAAACGCAGAATCGGCATGTTACCTCATTTAACAGAGTATACTATTATTGTGAATATATTGTATACCTACTCGATGATACTACCTATTAGTTAATACATATCTATAACTATACTTTTCTTTTTTAAAAATGTGAATAAGATATTTAAATCTTCAGGTACCTACATTTGCACTTTTTTTACACTTTGTCATTCCCAGTCTAATTTTTTCAAATTCAAGCACTACCACTTAATTCTTTTAATTGATAAATTATTCATGGCCAACTTTTGTACTTTACTTATGTGTACATTATGTTAATGTAACAGTAACTTTTCGTCCAAAAAGTGTGCTATTCAAAATCGTCTAGATTTATCATGTGACTCCGAAAGATTTATAGGTATTATTGTTTAGTTACTATGGAATATGATTAGTGGTATTTTAATTTTATTTTGATCTCTTTCTTACTAACAATAAATAGGTACACATATCAAATGATAATTGTTGGGAAATTGTACAATTTATAAAAATTAAAGATAGTAAGTAATAAGAATAACTACCTATATAGCTATATCCTAACAGCAAAAACAAATTGATAGGAATAATATTATAATTATATTTAACAGTGACATACTGACATATTAAAAATTTACAAAATTTAAGATTAATTAATCATATTATAACATTAAGAGGCTTATCGTGTTGGCATAGGCGTGAAAATTTTATATTGGGAGGGGGGGCTATTACCTATTATGTTCTGGTAGATGACATATTATATTCTAAGCTAAAAAAAATGTAGAAGATGCGGGACTAGTCAGGAGAACTTCCAGGTAGGCTATAATTTATAACCCACTGTGACCCCCCTCCCATTCTACGCCATTTTAGACTGTTCTAGACAGGAAAATAAGTAAACAAACAGATAGGTAGATGTAAAAGCATGCAACAAGCATTGAATTATCCAAAATACAACATAATATGTATACGAAAATAATTAGAATTTGTAAACCGTAGGTAGTATGGAATAATTATTATTACCTATAATTATAGGTAATAAAAGAAATAGTCGTAACGTGATAAATGATAATCCGGTTCAGATAACCAAAAACTGGATACCCATCGCAGTATCACGATTCACGGTAATTATTGATAAAAAAAAAATTGTAACTTGTTAGGTTACTAATGATTACTATACAACGTTAACGATATTCTATACCCAGCGTAAAACTGCGATCAGTAACAAAATATCAGAAATGCATAATATTTCATTGCTATCGAATATCAACGTCCGCGATTAACAACGATTATTCCGTACCGCTCCCGAACATTGTATTGTCGACGATCGCGTCCGTTTCGTTATAGACTCATTTTTTAAATATATTTTTGTTAAAAGACGAGTTGAAACTCGTCGACGGCCATTCTTCTGCAGTCTGCACACACGGGTAAGCTTAGAGTTTAAATACGACTATCGGGCTATATACGGCTATATAAATTGCACTCGAATATTAAAAATTATGATGGTCGAAATAGGTGGCTCATAACGTTCAAACCTCACTCATTTTATTGGTTCTGCTCGACGCTTTTTGTCGAATGTATTCAATCTACTAGTGCCCACTTCTGATCCATTAGTTTTTTTTAACCATTACCTGCTTTAAATCGGAAGAATAAATTAATGTTTATTTTGAATGTTTTGATTTAGTTAATTATGTGGAGTTTGACAGTCACGTTTTATTTTTTTTTTTTGCGTACAATTTATTATCTTATCCGATAACAGGTCGATTACTTGACTACCTCTATACTAAATAGCTTTTACATTTTAGTGACAGATTGGGAAACCGTAAAAGGGCACATGGTTTATTTGAGTTCAACATTTTTTTATTGTTTATTGTTTTTAGATTGTACCTACAATCAATAGATAAAAAAAAATTTAATTTATATATTAATATATTAAAAAATTAAATAATTATAAAAATAAAAACCTTTTATAATATTATTTTTTACGGTGAATAGATTTATTTTTGAGTAGAATTGTTTACTAATAAAAGCCTATTAGGTATTTTTTGTTATCTGGATGCAGTTAATATAGGTTTGTGCAGCTCCTCCCCGGCTCCTCGTATCATTATACCAGATTCTGTTATAGATCT
>NC_042493.1:46958528-46968716 GCF_005508785.2 Acyrthosiphon pisum
GATCGTGATAAAGCAGAATAATAAAATATTTATTATTTTAGGTATTATGCCCATATTAAAAAAATTGTATAATTCACATAATTTTAAATTTAATCTCTTATTAGGTATCTATTAAGTTTTATTCACTGTTTTAAAATACTTATACCTGAGCCTTAATTGTCAGCAAGCCTTGATTGTATTATTCTAGTTGTTTTATCGCTATAAATTGAAAATATTGAGATACTTATATACAAGACTTATGTTTTTAATATTGTTTACCTATTGTAGATGAAGAGAGTTGATAAAGATATTTATTATACAATTATCGCAAAAAACAATCAATATCTACATAATATGTTGATGTGATGGAAACTGAAACAATAGTTATGAGTAGTAGAAGACGAATGGTGCTTAAACCACTTTCTGCTCCAGGAGCAACTTTACAATGTAAAGAAAAGAATTCCTCCAATGATACAAATGAACATGTTATGGTAAGTTTATTGTATAATTATTTATTTTAGATTAAATTTATTTAATTTAAATTAAGAAAAATTAACATTTTTGATTAGGAATTTTATATTATTTTTAACTTAACTATACTAGTAGTAATTTAAGTTTTTTTATTATCACTTATTACAAATAAGTGCATTTTTACGACTTAGAATGTTTTTGGCTTTGCTTTTATGTAATTTTTTTGGAAACCCCTTTTTAATTTACTTACCAGTTATTAACATAGATAAATAAATTGATGAACATCGTAAAGAGTCAATCTAGTTCTTAAAGCAATTATTCCATTATCTAAGTTAAAATATGATTAATTTTAAAAGGAATCAAATACAAATATTCAGTAAAATAAAATAAAATACTAGATAAAGTAAACGTTCTAATAGAAATTTATAATATGTTTTGGTTATAATTTATAAATAAAATTACTGATTATAATCATACTATTAAATAATATTATTTCATGTTGTATTTTTTAAATTGAATTAAATTATTATTTGTATGCCAAAAATTAACATTTATTATTACATCATAGGTACTAATAAATTATTATTTAAATATAAGCAACCAATTGTTTCCTTTAAAATGTATTCTATTTTAATCAGTTAATTATTTTATATAAAACAAATTTATTAATTACATTTTAGCCAATTGTGTGCTTCACCCACATTTTTAAGGAGATATAGCAAGTTTAAAAATCTATAACTAAATATATCTATGTCTAAATAACTATTTAGGTACAGAAAAAAATCTACTGTTAAGTTATTAAAAACTGCTTTAAGAAATCTCCCTTAGTATAATTTATCCCAGATTGTCCTTACATGTTTATTGCATTAGAATTAATATTGTTTTAAAATTTGAGTATACTTAATGATGATGTTTTAAGTTATTTAACATAATATCACTTATTTGTTATTTATAGATTCAACCACCCGCCGCACTCATTTCTCCAAAAAATGACAGAAAAAAAATTTTGTTTCAAGACACAATTGTTCCTGAAATAATACCTACAGTACAGCGTAGTAAGGTCTTATTATCATGCACAATTAACAGTGATTTATTAGATTCTGATGATTCTGATTCTGACAATTCTACAATAAACGATGAGCCTTCCAATAAATCACCAAAGAGCAATAGAAAACTATATTATTTTATCATTATGTTTTTATGTTGGGCTGCAATTCAATACTGGATGATTGCTGTAGTTGGTTTTGGAGCAGTATTTTTTGCTATCTCTGCTCTTATTGCTATGTATTATAACACTTCAAACTCAGAAAAAAAACACAATGCTTTAAGTGCATACTCTGTGTTTAATCCTCAATGTACACCTATTCAGGGATCTGTAGATCCAAAACAATTGGAACGTGAGCTGCTATTTGGTTAATTATGATGTTAAATCAATAAATATAAAATTATACTTCTTTCAATTATATATGGTGTCTAACTTGTTACTATAGAATATATGTTTATTTGAATATTTATTTTAACATAGTTATTTGTTTATAAAATAAAATAAATAATAAACATTTTTAAAAGTTATCCTAGTATAGTATTTTATAGTATTTTACTATTTTTCAATATTACCTTAAATTCAAAACTATTTTACATTCGTATTACAAGTATATGTTGGTGATGATTTGTGTATGAATTATTGTATGAATATTTGTAAGATGTATAACTTATTATTAGGATAAAAAAAATTACAAATGATAACTATTATTAATTTATATATATATATTGGTATATGTTAGTATAGTATGTTAAATGTGTATACAATTAACCATAAAATAACATTGATATAAGCCAGATTGTGACATTGTTACCTATTTACTTTGGCTAATTTGTAACTTTGTAACTGTAAAGTAAGTGTGAATCCAGCCTGATTTAACAAGATACAGGGCAGGACTAATACAAATTATGTATAGTTGTATAGAGTGATTCATCAACACTGTTTAGACCTTTAATAATGCATTTTTATTTTAAATTCTGGTGTTTGATATTTTTTTTAAAATATTAATAAATAAAACACTGCTACAGTCTACCCCCTTGGATCAGTGCATGCTATACAGTTTTTATACTGTCTAGTTAATATTAATACATTATTTTATTCAATCGTGGAAGTTAAATATTGTATAAACGTTATTGTTTAGTTTATTGTTATTGTAATTGTAATTGGTAATTTTAATCATGTTAGTCTGAGCCTCTGAGGTATAGGTGTTAACTAAATTGGATTGATTTTTTAGTAACATATAATTACAATATATTATCAAAAAGATAATGAATTAAAAAAATATTACAAGAAATATGAATTTAAATACAATTCTTGTTTAAATTATATAAAAAAAAGGAACATTTAAGATATTAGATTCTGAGCGGTGGTATAATGTATGTTTTTTTTCTATCTTTCATCAACATTGAGAGTAGCAAAAGAATGTTCAGATTTCGACTTCAGCGTTTTTTCTGATAGAAAAGTGAATCTAGTTGGTACTTTTGAAAGGTAATTCGAAAGCGTCTAAAATATTTTATATTCTGAGCAGATGTATTGACTTTACAATAATGTGTTTTTATTTAATTTTCAATTTTTTAATTTTTTTTTTTTTTATGTCTTCACCGTTTGGGGTAGTAAAACTGCTTCGATTTTCTTCAACAGTATATTGTTCAATGAGAAAGAGAATCTAATTAGTACATTCAACATTTGAAATTCCCAATAGCTTACAAAAGCGCAGATAAAAACAACAATTTTTTTTTATGAGCATTTAAAGTTTGATTTTTGGCAACTTTTATCAAATTTAAAATTAAAAATGATTTTGTAGTTAAAAATTCATGAAATGTATAACTTGTATAGCTAAGGGTTGAAAATTCAAAACAAGGTACGTAAGTAGGTATTTTATTCTGCAACCAAAAAATCTAAAAATTATAAATCACGGTGTTTTTTTTTTAGTTATTTTATGTTCAAAATTGGATGAAATTACATATTAAATAACCAATAATAACGATTTTAGTTATTTTGATGTAATTTTATAACATTAATTCAACTTCCGGCCACTGTATTAATAATAAGTACTAACCAGGGCCTTGCACCCGAATTAACCAGTACCCCTACACCCCTAAACCCTTAAAAATCAAATACTCAAAACCTTTATAACCCGAATGATTTTGTTTTTTACAACCTGCATAATATGATATATAATGCTAATTTTTTTTGTGGTGAGTTCGATTTAGTAGTTGGTTATTTAATAATAATAATAAATTAATAGGAACAATTTTACAATCAATCATAGGTAAACTCAATAGTTATCTTATTTTCTTGAAAATAAGATTCAATAAAATCATTGATTGATTCTAATTAAACCAAATCACCTAATACTAAATTATTTCTTATACCTAATTTATTACTTTATTAGTATATTGTTTATGAAATAAATAAAAATATAGCTATTAGCAATATAAAATATAGACACGTTCGTAGCTATAGATATTTACCAGTTTTCCGGAAATCGCAAAATCATAATTTATATTTTATTTTATTTCTCGACGGCTCGATGCGCCCATCATGGCCTACCTATTTTAGACATTACATTACAGTTAATTTATACCTATCTGTCAACTTGATAAGTGGTGAAAAAAATAGGTACCTAATTTCCCCTTGTCTTAGTTCTTGTAGTTTCTAAGAAAAGTTTAACTACTGTACATTAATAAACCAAGTTTAGTATAAAACGTAGGTTGTGCATTTGTGTTAGGAACTTATATTTTATTATAAATAACATAAATCATTTTTTTTAAATTCTTTTTTGGGGTGGCTCAATCTCATAGGCGCAAATAGGGGGGGGGCTTTAGGGGCTAAGCTAAGAGGAAAATGGAAACCAACCTTTTTTTTGTGGAGGAAAACGGTATCTCATTTTTGGAGGAAAATGGAACCGGGGAGCAGAGTGGTGTCCGTTTTCTTTTTACATCACTTAAAATACTAAAATAAAAATATTTAATACGTAATATTTTTTTTAGTTTTCTCCTTTTTTATTATTTAAAAAAAATTAGATCCTGTAATAATTACAACGCATTGGATAATATACCTACTTGTAACATTTTTAAAAATTATTTTATTATTAGGTAAATAACAGATCTGGTATTTATTGAAATTTAAATTGTTTTAGCATAAGTTTACAATAAAAACTATTATAAAAATATGAAACATTGAGATTTTTTTGTAAATTGATTTTTTTTTGAAAATACCTCTAGCTTTAGCTTTGAGCCGATGTCATAGGTAATTTTTTTTAATAACCGTGATAAATCTTGAATTATGTAAATAATTAAGATATACCACAAAATCTTAAACAGGTAGTTAGTCATTTTTATTAGAAAATCATATTTTAAATTTTAAAATAAAAAATTCGGCAAGTAATATCAGCAATTTTGTTTACACTTAAATAATATTAAGTCATAAAATAATAATAATAATAATTAAATAATAATAATAATAATAATAATAATAATAATAATTTAATTATTAATTCTTCTGAGATTGCAATAATTAATGTAAGTTATATATATTAATAGTGTATTGTAAAAACTTATCTTTTAACTTAGTAATGAGTACTAATGAGCGATGAGTAATGAGTAATGACTAATACGGTGTCTATAAGAATTAAAATGCCTATAGAATATTAAAATTATCTTAAATTACATAGGTTACCTATAGCTAACCGAATATCAAAATCATCAAAAAGCTTGATTCAGTGATGAGATAGTTCTTTCTAAAAATGAATTAGTACAAGTTCAAGTTCAAGGCATTGAATATGAACTAGTTCGAATTCTAGTTCATATTTTTTAAAATGAACTAGTTCGAATTCTAGTTCATATTTTTTAAAATGAACTAGTTCGAATTCTAGTTCATATTTTTTAAAATGAACTAGTTCGAATTCTAGTTCATATTTTTTAAAATGAACTAGTTCAAGTTCTAGTTCAGTAACTCATAGTTTTTAAAATGATCAAAAATTATAAAAAGTTACTAAAGAAAATAAAATAAAAAAATACTTAAGTTAGAAATAAAAAAAACATACGTGAAAATACGTGCGACTGCCGACTATGCGTCGAAACTGGGGATACGTGGCTCTGCAACATACTTTATCCTATGTAACTAATTAGTAATTGAAAATAATAAATAAACGAAAACAAAATCATAATTAAAAATAACTTTGATTGCGTCATAAAAATAGTTTTATATTTTTCCAATCACCGCTTGTATTCTGTGGAACACGCTGTATACAGCATACAATAATTTGTATGAAAGTTATTTTGTATAGATACACTTTATTTTATTATGTCAAATTACAATAAAATTATAATAATATACCATAAATGGTATACCTACTATTCTTATCGGTGATCAACGGTGCGGCGTTGTGATTTCAAGGCAAAATTAAATAAACAAAATTAAAAACAAACTATATATTTTGATTCTTGAGACAGAACAAGGAACCTGATCGGCTACAAAACATTTTAAAACGTTATCAAATCGTCTATTCTATGAAAATGTAATATTGTCAATGAACGAACCCAAAATCATAACTAATAAGAACTTAGTTCACGTTCAAGTTCATTTCTTGAAAATCGAACTCGTTCATGTCAAGTTCACACAATATCAACGCGTTCTTTCCCATCACTGCTATTGTTATTGGCACTCTTAAAGAAACATAAATACTGTAACAGCCGTCGAATGATGTATACCGCAATCTAATTTTCTTGGCTGCGCTGGTGGTGGCCATCCAGATATTTCACGGAGTTTGTCGTTTGTGCATCATTAATTCTCCCGCTGAATTAAAATTGGTTGGTCGTTCGTGCAATATAACAGTACTCAGTACCTATGTCCTATAGTGAATATTATAGTGAGTATTAGTTTTAGTATGGTGGCATGAACAAATGATACACCAATACAATGGTATATCTCAGGTTCAAAAAGATTTATACTTGAAAATAATTATATTATAAACAATTTGAAATTCTAATTGTTTTTTTGTGAATGACCAACTTCCGATTTTTTTTTTTACTATTATTTATAAACTGGCAAGCACCCTTTAGAACATTAGAACAATAGTACAGTAAGAAATAATAAATACATGACAAATAAAATTAGGACAGTAACAAAATAAATGACAACTAAGATACATTATAAAAATAATAATTCAGAATAACAGATACGACACTTCGATTATAATAAAATTACAAATAATATTAACAGCAGAAGTCAATGCTACACAAACATTGTGTTTAAATCGTGGCGCGACATAAAAAATAAATCGATCTTATTAATAATACTGTTCGCTAAAATAACTCCGGGAAAAAAATTATGTGGAACTATAGTTAGTATTATAAGATGGAATAATAAACAAATTTTGCGACCTCGTACCGTAAATTCCAATGTTAAATTCAACCATAGAAAGTAGCTCGTGGAATCTTTGTTACCATTCAGTAAATCGAACAAAAACATCAAGCCTGCCACTTTTCTTCTTAATTCGTATAAAGATATCTGGGGGAGATATGTAGACTGCAGGTTATATGAGTCTCGGTCAATAGCCAAATTTGATTTACTACAGATTAATTTTATGAATATTGTACATTTTCTGCCTGATTCTAAAAAATATCATTTATACGTTTTTGGGTATTTAAATTGTATACAATTTTAATGTTTAACGTTATTGTACGTTGAAACGTTATTTGGTTTTTTCCGTTTTAACATAGGTACCTAATTACATTTTTAAACGTTATTTTAATTGTTCGTTTTTAGTTAAACGTTATAATTAAAAAATAGTTACGGATAATTATAAGAATTGTAATTGTAAAAATTATGAAATTAGTAGAATTTGTTGGTCAGGTGCCCAGGTTAGATTATTTTCAATCATGCTAGAGTTTTTAACAAGGAGTTAATTGATAAGTATTAATGTGTGTTTATAGGTGTTCGTAGCTTCAGCAAGTTATAAAGTAATATTCATTACTTAAACAAAATTTCAGGGCTTGAAACCGATTGAAATAATTTCGGTTTCGGTTTCGGTTTTGAATACAAGCTATAAGGAACCTAGAAGTTGGAATAAAATTAGAACAGTTTAAACTTTAAAGATATGTAGTAGGTATATTCATCACTAGACTATCTTTCTTTTGATGCAAACCTCTTCCTTGTTCGAATTTTTTCTTTTGTAGCATTTTATTAATAACAATGGAATAATACTTAATTGTCTTATAAACAAAGTATATATTTACCTACAATAAAAAAGGATAATACATTCACTATTATAAGTATTTTCACACTTGAATATTTTTTTTGTGCTTAATTACACAAATAATTATTATTGTTTAACACCAAAACCTCAATTATGAAATAATATTCAATTTTTTTAATTTTTATTCAATCACCTTCTTTATTAAATTATTATATATATTTTTAACATGATTTTTTAAGTAGTTCATTACATCTTATAAGTTATAATCATTATAGCCTCCAAAAGTTCTTCATCTAAAGATGCACGCAAATCAAAAGCCTAATTTAAAGCCCGTGCTATTTTAAGTTTTTCCTGGTATTGTACGTGTATAAATAATTGGCTCTCGGTAATTATATGATTTTTTTATTATTTATTGTTGGATTATTCATTATACTATTTAAAATTTAATACTATTCAATAAAATATGTATGAAAATATACGGGCCGTCGCGGTCGCCCGTCAAATAATCAATGTTGTTGTCAAATGTCAAATGTAATGTGGTTCCCAATAAATAACTATAATATAATAATAAATTATAATAACAAACACTATATTATTATTGAGTTATAACTCATAAGACAATACGGGACAACTAGTACCAAAAATCGCGACACATGGATAATTCCCCTGGGCAAGTAACGAACGGTCTAGGATTGAAACTTGAAAGATACAAATATAGCGCATTCGAGTATTTTTAGGGTCCTGTATCATCTATACAATTATCATTGTTTCTCCCCTATTTTCATATAATATAGTATTGCTAGTCACTATAATTTATATAATTATATTACTAAAGCAACTAATAATTTGGCGAATAATGAAATGGTTATCAACATTTTAATCACGATCTCAATTTTATTATGACTATTAATTATGCGTATTAATGAAATTCACGTATTTAAAAACACGTTAATTGAAAAAAAAAAATACCGGTTTCCAATGTTTTACGGTTTCGGTTTTAACTTTAATACCGGTATACAATTTTTTTCGTTATCGGTTTTAAATTATAATACCGGTATCCAATTTTTTCCGGTTTCGGTTTTGATTACGTTTTCGGTTTCGGTTTTAAAACGGTTTATACCGGTTTCTGAAATCGGTTTTGAAAACGGTTTCAAGCCCTGCAAAATTTTAATATTATAAATTATTACATTTATTGTCTAATACTCTGAGCACTAGAAACCAAAATAAAATAGCATGAAGAAGATAGAACATTTGTTTAATAAATTCTAATTATATAAGTCCCTTGACTGCTCGAGGTATGTATATAAACTAGTAAAAACTAGTAGTTAGTTATTTTAGCTAAAACATTTAAAATGTTCAATATAACTCTATAAATTATTAATATAATAACTTACCAATTAGTGTTGCAATTTGTAATAGGTAGTTTAGACTTTTTAGCTCAAAAATGTAATCATAAAATGGCAGGTAAGTGGATATCGCTCTGCTGTACAGTAGGATTCAAGTGAGTCACTGTACAATGGATGGTATTAAATTTGAATTCAATTATATAATATGAATAGCATTGCATACGAAAAACGATTCTGAGCGGTGACGGTTTGTCAGTGTGGATATTTTATATTATATTGTTATTACTTATTACTTATAATGAATATGGTAGGTAGCTGGTAAGTCGAATTAAAGTTATAAAAATACAACAAAATAACTAAAATCGACATTCTCGGTTATTTAATATTTAGCTTTTTCCAAATTTGAACATAAAATAACTATAAAAAACCGTGATTTATAATTTTGAGATTTTTTGATTACAGAATAACCTATTTATACGTGGAACCTTGTTGTAAGTTTTCTATCCTTAGCTATACAATTTGAACATTTTACACATTTTTAACTACAAATCATTTTCAATTTGATAAATGTCGTGAAAAATCGAACTTTAAATGCCTAAAAAAAAATTGTGCCCATGTATTTTTTGAATATTTCGCAACTGCTATTATAACAATATATCAGCAGGAGCCTTGTATTAAATGTTAACTCTTTTTTTACCCAAAATATTATTGATATTAATAGAAAAAAAACTAAAAAAAATTGAAATTTGAAATTGTCCGTTAACAACTCAACACTAATAAAAATAATCTCAAAATTTTATGGTATGTATAAAATTAGAACATAAACATTTGGTTAAGTTTTCAAGTATCTACAGTTATTCGTTTTTGAATACAAAATAACAAAATCACTACATGAGTAAACGAGTGAAATATCCAATGTTGTAAATATTTGAACTTCAAATGCTCATTCAGATTTAATTTGACTTTCTTAGAGATAACTTTTTTTTTGATAAAGGTAGATAACCTTATAGGGAATCTTGTATTACATTTTAAAATTTTAGTTGTAAAAAGAAAATTTTTTATGAATTTCAAACTCAAAATGATTTGCGAATTTTCGTGATTCTTACGCTTTTTGTCAAAATTCAAACTTTAAATGGTTATAAAAAAAA
>NC_042493.1:46968766-46969991 GCF_005508785.2 Acyrthosiphon pisum
TAATATATACAAGGAAACGGTCGAGCCACATTTTTAATTTTTGTAATTTAAAATGCAATAAAAATTGTAGAAAAATCAAAAAAATTCAGAATTTCCAACTTAAATATTTAATTAACTAAATACAATTTTAAAAATGTACCTCGACCGATGCCTCGTAGATGTTGTGGAAAAAAAGAATATTTTGTCAGAATGCAAATCGAGTTAATCGTTGCGACGTTGTGTTGGAATTAGAATCGTGTGTTTGAGTGAAAATTAAACATTTTTTCACGATCACAATATTACACACTGACATGTGCGTGCGAGTGCGTGCGAGAGCCCTCCGTACCACTACAATTGACCCGCATGGACGCCACGCACACTAATAATCATTTACGACTAACACATAGACCTCGGGTGGCGACAACGAGATTAGAAATTGCCTAAATGATTCTCCTTAAATCAATGCGATGGCGAGGCCCCTTAATGAAATTCACGTATTTAAAAACACGTTAATTGAAAAAAAAAAATACCGGTTTCCAATTTTTTACGGTTTCGGTTTTAACTTTAATACCGGTATACAATTTTTTTCGTTATCGGTTTTAAATTATAATACCGGTATCCAATTTTTTCCGGTTTCGGTTTTGATTACGTTTTCGGTTTCGGTTTTAAAACGGTTTATACCGGTTTCTGAAATCGGTTTTGAAAACGGTTTCAAGCCCTGCAAAATTTTAATATTATAAATTTATTACATTTATTGTCTAATACTCTGAGCACTAGAAACCAAAATAAAATAGCATGAAGAAGATAGAACATTTGTTTAATAAATTCTAATTATATAAGTCCCTTGACTGCTCGAGGTATGTATATAAACTAGTAAAAACGGAACATTTCTACTTTACCGGGCACCCTTTTTTTTGCAATTTTTTTTTTGGAAACTTATGTAGTTAAGTACGCTGAAAACGATGGTGAAAACCGAATTTGGGGCACGAATTTAGTTTTGAAGTTATGGCCTAATGAAGTTCACTATTTCGCGATTTTTACGCATTCGCGCATCACACTAGTTTACTACGACTATTTCGAAAACACCACTATATACCAATTATTTTTATCTTAACGGCATTCATTAAGATAATATAACAAATAATAAATGTATTTTGAGCAAAAACAATTTAAATATGAGATTACAAAGATATCTAAAACGTTTCAGTATTGCACTTGTTATATAAGAAACTAGTGTTTTTTTCTA
>NC_042493.1:46971038-46973473 GCF_005508785.2 Acyrthosiphon pisum
GAACATTTTACACATTTTTAACTACAAATCATTTTCAATTTGATAAATGTCGTGAAAAATCGAACTTTAAATGCCTAAAAAAAAATTGTGCCCATGTATTTTTTGAATATTTCGCAACTGCTATTATAACAATATATCAGCAGGAGCCTTGTATTAAATGTTAACTCTTTTTTTACCCAAAATATTATTGATATTAATAGAAAAAAAACTAAAAAAAATTGAAATTTGAAATTGTCCGTTAACAACTCAACACTAATAAAAATAATCTCAAAATTTTATGGTATGTATAAAATTAGAACATAAACATTTGGTTAAGTTTTCAAGTATCTACAGTTATTCGTTTTTGAATACAAAATAACAAAATCACTACATGAGTAAACGAGTGAAATATCCAATGTTGTAAATATTTGAACTTCAAATGCTCATTCAGATTTAATTTGACTTTCTTAGAGATAACTTTTTTTTTGATAAAGGTAGATAACCTTATAGGGAATCTTGTATTACATTTTAAAATTTTAGTTGTAAAAAGAAAATTTTTTATGAATTTCAAACTCAAAATGATTTGCGAATTTTCGTGATTCTTACGCTTTTTGTCAAAATTCAAACTTTAAATGGTTATAAAAAAAATAGGAGTAAAAAAATTATTATTACCCAAAATATTTATGACCGACAGAAAAAAAACACACATCATTGTAAATACTAAATACAATACATTTATGGCTCCGCTCAGAAACCCGATAATTTATAGACAAGGCTGGAAAAGTTAAATATTTTTTTTACTCGTTAAGTTAAGACAATATAGAAAAATGTAAGTTAAAGTGAAAAGTTACGTTTATTTTTTTAACTTGTAAAAGTAACAAGTTTATTAAAAAATAAAAGAAACTTAACTTATAATTATAACTTATAAATCATTTATTATACGATAATTCTGTAATAATTTATTGTGATTATACTAGAATCGAAAATTTAAGTAAAAGTAAATAAAAATTTCAGGTCATTACCAAATTAAGAATAATATTTTTTGAAATTACAACAAAATAAATAAATTGCTACTTTTCTTTTAAACATCGAATTTCGTAGAAAGACAAGAACGAGGTCAGATATAGTAAAATAATGTTAATATAGTAAAATGTTCACCCTTGGGCTTTGGATATTAAAATTAAAAATGGTATATTTTCTTAACTATACAAAATAGTATTAAAATATTCATGATTTTAACAAACATTAAGTACTTAAAAAAAATTGTCCCCATAAATTTGGGATTAAGAGATAAATTATAGGATCTTGTAAATTATGAAGCTTTTTAACCAAGCCATAACATTTTTATCAATAGAAAAAAATAGAAATTCGAAAAATACCTTTGTTAAAAATTCCTCCAATTTTTAAAATTACATTATGCCTATAATATGGTAGGTATTATAAATATTTAGGGAAAACTTCAGTGTATGGTAAGGTTATTCATTTTGAAATAAATCAAAAAATAAAATTGATTAATTCGAAAACTTTTGTTGCACATACGATATACATTATACCTAGGTATAATACCTACCCATAATACTTGCATATATTTTTCTAAATTTCCAATTTATTTTGTTAGTTTTGCCCTATTTTTTTTAAAATTTAGGTACTTGGTCATTTTTACCAGTATACAATTTGCTACCAGAAACCATTCTCAAAGTTGAAGTTTGAAGCTATTCGCTGTCCAAAATATAATATTGCTAAATATATATATTTATTAAAATATTCTTACCTAGACGATTAATTGTTTTTCTTTGTGTCTGTGTACACGATGAGTAGTTAAAATTGTACTTCGATTTTCAACTTCAGTATCATTTCTGGAGTGAATCCAGTTGGTGCATTGGGGATGTACACACGGAAAAAAATAATTTAGTGTTGGTAAATAGTTGATTGATTTTTAGTTGAATAAGCTATACTTTAGGTAAAACAACTTGTCCATTAGCTACCATTACTATTCTAATTAGGTGTAAGTACTAGACGAGTATAGGCAAAATAATATTTGTATGACGACTACATTGAATAGTTCAATCCAAATCTGACTATAATATTTAATTAATTTAACTATAATCAAATAGTTAGACGAGAAGTCAGCTATCGAATTTGGGTTGAAATAATAATTATTCGTTTCTATTTATAAGTGTTTCTCGGTTCTCCCAAGACGCGTGATAAACTGTTTTCCCCGCCACCCACAGTGACCGTCCGCACGTCCAGACATCATACCAAATTTGTTTTCCGTTGCCCACCGTCTACAACAAACACTTATTTTATTAATTGTAAATTGTGTTACCTACTGGTTTGTGCCGTACTGTCATCGTCGTTATTCTCACGTTCAACAAGAATTTATGCTCGGATTTTTGTGATTAGCATTTAGCTGTGTTAGAATCGTGGTGTCTACTAAGCCAAAGCTTCTGAGATAG
>NC_042493.1:46973523-46977072 GCF_005508785.2 Acyrthosiphon pisum
CACGTTAAGTTTCAACTTAATATTTATAGCTGAAAATGGTCATGGGTAGAAAGTAGAAACTAAAAACTGATTAAACGATAAAGAGCTAATATTAAGATAAAATTATTGTCATAAAATGTGCCAGGCACTATTGATACCTAAACTGAAATAATAATATATAGGTAATAAATCATAGTGATAAATATGTCAATCTTTCGTCTGGGTCACTGAGTGAAATTGGGAAATTACAGCAAATTAATTGTAAGTATTAGATAATTGTATTATAGTGTATGTTATTGTGTATTGTATTATAATTGTATTGTGGTAAGTGCAGGTATGCGCGCCTGTATATCCATAGGTATTTCCTTGTATTGGTGATCGTCGTTATCGTCGCGACGTCGGCTTATTTCTGTATAACAAGTGATTACAATAGCCGGTGGTCAAAACTCAAAAGACGACGGACACCTATATTACGGAATCCCGGAAAAAAAATCCCCAGACTACTACAATACTACTCACAACCACATGCAAATGGTTGAACAAATATTTTTTAAACGTTAATAATTAGTATCTTTAATTAATATTTAATTACAAATACGTATATTATATTATATTATATTATATTATAATTTATAAATAATATTTTGTTTTCAATTACGATAATATATTACGTGTAATTCAAATTAACTTTTTTTTTTTTGTGGTATCGAGAGCCAGATGAGGAACCGCGTTAGCATTACTTCTCCTCCGACTCCCATCGTTTATTGAATAACAATTACATCAAAGTTTAGCGGTGGGACAGTCCCCCACTCACTAATATTCATAAGCATTATATAAGTTATGGGATCACAGTTATGGTCACTGCCGAGCCTCAGCAACCTGACAGACTCGCTCCTCTTCTTCCTTCAGTGAGAGAATACGTTCGACCATCCCATAGAACAGCCGGAATGACTCCTCCACATTCCTCAGTATAGCTACCCTTTCGTCCGGGTCAGCTGGAAGCTGGTCGAATGGCGGCCCGCAGATGATGTCCTGGATGTCGGCTGTGCACGGTCTGTGCGCCAACTGGGTAGACAGGGGGTCGCGGAGGGCGTTCCAGTAGTCGCACTCGATCAGAGTGTGCTCCGCCGTAGCCTCGCCGCCCTTGCACTGCAGACACATTGGGCTGGCGGCCCTGTCTCTCTTGTAGAGGTATGACTGGAAGCAGCCGTGTCCCGTTAGCGCCTGTGGTAATTCAAATTAACTAACTTAACAACTTCGCAAATAGGTATAGCATATAAAAATATTTCGAATGATCGATACGTTAAAAACATACTATACAAAAATATTATTCAAAATATAGATAATAATAATAATATAAATAAATAACTATAAATAATTTTCGAAAAATTAACAATGAAATTTTATATTACTATAATAATACACATTATGTTGGTATAATTCTGTAAAAATGAAATCCTCGAAATAAAATATTACGTTTTCAAAACTTAAAATGTTATATTATATGATTGTTCTGTTTCGCCTACTCACAGTAAAAAAATATTTAGTATAGGTATACAACAATATTATACGAAATATAGATGGTAATTATAATATTAATTATAGATACTAATTAACGTTTAAAAAATATTTATTCACCATTTGCATGTGGTTGTGAGTAATATTGTAGTCTGGGGATTTTTTTTCCGATTACCATATTATTACGATAACAATTTTTTAAAAATATTTATGTTGTTTTACCTAGACTGACATATACCGTCTCCACTCAGAATCGTTTTTCTTATACAATGATATTATATCATTGAATTCAAAATTAATATCATCCATTATACAGTGACCCCCTTGTAACCTACTGTACAGCAGAGCGACATCCACTTACCCAACTTTTTATTTTATTTTAATTTTTAATTTTTTAATTTTTTAATTTTTGTGTCTGTCATCACCTTTTAGGAAAGTAAAAATGCTTTGATTTTCTTCGTTAACTTCAGCCTATGCGCATTTTGTTAAATATAAGTCTTAGAAATTTAAATTATAATTTATGTGTATTTAATGTTTAATTTATTTAATATTTTTAGATTCTGAGTGGAACGATGAATGTATTGATTTTACAATGATGTGTGTTTTTTTTTATTTTTTTTATTTTTGTGTCTGTCATCACCATTTAGGACAGTAAAAGTGCTTGGATTTTCTTCAACAGTACCTTTTCTGATAGGAAAGTGATTCTAGTTGGTACTTGGGGGGGTCAAAAGTAAAATTTTTCCAGTAGTTTTCAAAAGCACCGTGAAAAACAAAAGAAAAATTAAGGAAAAACGGGAATTTGTACGCAAAATCTGTTTTCGAGAAAATTGATTTTGGTTTTTGGTGTAACTTTAAAACGAATGACTGTAGAATGCCTGCGATATAGCCCATAGCCCATCAGATAAAGTAAAAATACGTATATTTCGTAAATCCTCGGGTAATAATAAACCCTACGTCTTAACCGTTATTGAAAGTTACCCATGATATATATATATATATTATACAGGTATTACAAAACATACACGGAAAAAAATAATTTAGTGTTGGTAAATAGTTGATTGATTTTTAGTTGAATAAGCTATACTTTAGGTAAAACAACTTGTCCATTAGCTACCATTACTATTCTAATTAGGTGTAAGTACTAGACGAGTATAGGCAAAATAATATTTGTATGACGACTACATTGAATAGTTCAATCCAAATCTGACTATAATATTTAATTAATTTAACTATAATCAAATAGTTAGACGAGAAGTCAGCTATCGAATTTGGGTTGAAATAATAATTATTCGTTTCTATTTATAAGTGTTTCTCGGTTCTCCCAAGACGCGTGATAAACTGTTTTCCCCGCCACCCACAGTGACCGTCCGC
Source organism: Acyrthosiphon pisum (assembly GCF_005508785.2). Taxonomy (NCBI): domain Eukaryota; kingdom Metazoa; phylum Arthropoda; class Insecta; order Hemiptera; family Aphididae; genus Acyrthosiphon; species Acyrthosiphon pisum. Next base: position 46,976,392 of record NC_042493.1, read on the forward strand.
ACGTCCACACATCATACCAAATTTGTTTTCCGTTGCCCACCGTCTACAACAAACACTTATTTTATTAATTGTAAATTGTATTACCTACTGGTTTGTGCCGTACTGTCATCGTCGTTATTCTCACGTTCAACAAGAATTTATGCTCGGATTTTTGTGATTAGCATTTAGCTGTGTTAGAATCGTGGTGTCTACTAAGCCAAAGCTTCTGAGATAGGTAAGTAAGTTATATCATATAGTATAAGATCTATTCATTTTAAATTACTTCTATGCCATTCTGTTATGCATGATCAATAATAATTTGTTATTTATATTTTATATACACATATAAGTTACAAGTTATAACTTGGTTTGTTCCTTTAAAAATGGATGACTGGACAATAACAACATTAAAAAATTGGAATATGTCCGACTCAGTGATTGCCACATTTAAAGGTGAATTATTTAAGTATCTTTAAACATTGCATAATAATAAGTATACTGTATTAAAATATTCGGATAGGCATGCGCACAGGATATGTAGGGTCTTTAAACTAACGGTACTTTTTTTTTTATATAAATAAAATGTAACCATTGATTTGATAATTTTAAGTTACCTTCTTATAAAATTAAATGTTTCTAGCTTTTATAAAATAAACAAAGAACTACCAAACCATTTGGAAATAACTTATTAATATTTTTACT
>NC_042493.1:46977172-46980653 GCF_005508785.2 Acyrthosiphon pisum
TAAAAACAAACAGCTGTATTATAATACTTATACTAAACAATATAAAAATTAACATAAAATAAATAATAAGTAAACACTTTTAATATTTGAACATAAAATATAATATATAACATACCATTTAAATAATTATCAATCACTGAAGAGAAAAATATCAAATACTGTTAAGAATTCAGCTAATGTTTCATGCATTTGACATGTATACATGCATTTGAAACTATTGTACATTTGTACCTACCTATGCAATTTATATTTTATGATAATTTATATTTTTTAACAAAAAAGTAAAAACTTGGTTGATACTGCACAGGACCATACATCTATAAAATCTGCGTCCATTATAAATAATTGAGTGTAATAAAAGTCACACGGTGAAAAAAATGTTTTTAATTTAAAAAATATTTTTTGTGATATTTTATATTACTTAACGATTATGATAATTGACCCAGGAAAAACCCAGGGGGGAGGCAGATGCGGATTGCGGACGCCCTTGAATGGAAGTAGCATATTTTAATTTTTAAATTACCCATTACAATTTGAAATTTGAAATGTGTGCATATGTAAGCAAACTGCACACTTTTATTTCCAGAGTACACACTTTGTGTCAGGAAATAGCCCTGTATTTATTTAACAAGAAATGCTGACTTCTATTTAATAAGTGAAACCCCGAGTACCTAGAACTAAAGTAATTGAAACATTTTAATATCTTTAAAATTATAAGCATTTATACTTATTTTATAGATGAAGAAATTGATAAAAATTCATTTTTGAAACTAACAGAAAATATGATTAAAACTTTAATTCCTAAGATAGGACCCCAAGCAAAATTTTTATCAAATTTAAATGAACTTATAAGCGAGCTTAAAAGTCATGGTGATATTAAGATTCCTAATGAATTCAACCAGGTAAAATTAATAGAATGATTAATTATTGTGTATAACAATGTTAAATTTGTTAAGATATGAATACCTAATTATGTACAATTATTTGCTTATAAATAAGGGTGCCCAAAATCAAATTGATGTTCATCAACAATTAAATTATATTGATAGTATTGATGAAATACAAGTTCTAGATTTAAATACTATTAATATTATAAACCAAGCAACAGAACATAATGATATAACAAATGGTGTAACACAAATTAACAGTTACTCGAACCATCAGGTTTGTTGTTTTTACCATATTTCTATTTGTCATTAGTAATCATATTCCATTATACATTATTAGGCACTTCAGACTGAATCGCAACATTCACAACACATAAAACAAATTTTGGAATGCTCTATTGAGGGAAAAAATGTGTATTCCTACTACCAGCAAAATGGATGTTTGACTTTTGCTATGAGAACTAAACTGGTTCGATTGGTAATTGATTCTGAAATTCATAAAAGTCCTGATGAAAAGTTATCAATTAATACTATACATAAGCTAGCTTTAGGTATAGTTGAACTTTTCCCCCATGAATCCGTTCATACATATTTTATACCGTACAAAAAAGAACAACAACATGTTCGTCCCAATCGTGGAAAATTGTGGGACCGCTATTGTAACATAAGAAAAGACATTAGAAAATTACAAAATGCTAATGATAAAAATAGTAATAACAGAAATTTAAACATCATGGATAATTTAATCGTCAATGATGAAGGTTTAACTTTTATTAATAAATTTAATTTAAAATAAAATATTCTTATAGGTAGCTAAAACTAGTATCAACAACAATGTTCTGTTTTAGACCTGGAGGACAATCTATTATGGTTAAAAAATAATCGAGAACCTGTACACACAGTTATTGAAAAATGGACACTAACTAGTAGCTATAGATATAAAAAATTGTTATCGAGCGAGACAGAACATTCATATTTTAAGCAGTATCCTGCGATTAGCGATCCATATGGGTACCAGTTGGTTAGTGTAAAATATATTAGGGCATCTGTTCTTATAATTATAAGTTATTATTATTATTATTATTTATTCCTTAAATATGTTTAGTTGAAGGGTAAATTTTCTAAAAATAATATCAAAATCTGTACCTAACTTAAGAACTTAAAGCTAATATTCTGGTTTTATAGATAGAAATAGATTTTGATAGAATGTATCCAGGAAAAGAAGTGTCTCTGTTTAATATATTTCCTAATTTTGTCAAAACTATATCAAATTATATCAATAAGTTCAAACCTCAATTAGAAAAAGATACAAAATGTGCACGATTGTTAAGAGAACTTAATACACCTACTGAACAAGGCAATTATTTGACATTTACATTTCTTTATTTAAATAAATGTATTTTCTTGGGCTCTTGGATTTATAAGTCATAACTTTTAACATTAATTCAAATTGCAGATGCTTATGTACCTGCTCTAAGTCTTCTTCCGAGAATATTTCCATCTTTAACAGTAAGCAAGTCATCCTGTAAGAATTTTGCAAAAAAGAAAAAAACTGAAAATTGGAGACCTTCGTACACAGAAGTCTTGGAAGGTTTTATTTGCTTTATAAAGGTGAGTAATAATGATGAATAATATATAAAAAAAAAAATGCTTATTATAATTTTCAATATTTTTTTACAGAATGCTGCTCAGTTGAAAGAAATATACGACCAAAAAGAAACTAAAGCTATTAAGTATGGATTTACTGTTCAGCCATATGTAACTTTGCTTTGCCCTTATCCGAATGATGATCTAGCGGTAACAGCGTCGTATGTTGTAATTAACAAATTTGTATATAAAGTTGAAACACCACTAAAAGCTGTAGATATCTGTTTCAAGAGTTTCTTTGTTCTCAATTTGAGTTATCCTACAGAGTGTGATCATGTTTGGGCATTTGTCCAAAAGTTCTTTTATGACATAAACACCAACCATGACAAGCAGTATCAATCTGTCGATAACACAATAAATGATTTTAAGTATATACAAAATTTATCAGAATAAGTTAAGTAAGAATTGTAAAATACTTTTAATATTTCACTAAATATTTAGTTTTTTTGAATTAATTAGTAATATTTATAAATCTTCATTTTATATATAAATTAATAATTAAGTAATATTAGGTCATATTACTTAATTTATTCATTTTTTTTATCATAACTTAAAATGCCTCAGTGTTTTAAATGTAATATTCAAGTTGATAATTATGAGCTATTATTCTTACACTTTAAGATTTATCATTCTTTTAATATAACTCACTATGAATGTAATGAAAATAACTGTTTTAGATCATTTGAAACTTTAAACTCATTTAAAAAGCATGTTAACCAAGTCCATCAACCAGGCATTCCTCCTCATAGTATAAATTCACATACACATATACCTCTTTTTAATTCAATTGTTCAGCCTATTTCATTAAATAGTGAGGTATTTGAATCCAATAATGTAGGTTCCTTGCATGAAGCATCGACTACAGGTACAGATGCTGAAAATATTGACTTTGAATCTCTTGTTTATAAAAATGCAATCAATTTATTATCTAAATGGTATAACCAGTC
>NC_042493.1:46980703-46985704 GCF_005508785.2 Acyrthosiphon pisum
TTTTTTTTTTGGTAATGCACCACTACATGGGAGACGCACGTTTATCACATTACTTGACCCCCATGCAGTATCGTTTATTTATAGTTTACATCGTTTATTCCGGCTCGCATGAATCGCAGTTTGTACATGCAAATGTACATACCGCGGACTCCATGATGCCTTACACAGCTTACGTTTTTTACATTTTTTTTTTTTTTTCCCATTATTTCATTAGCGTGACTGCCTAGGACAGCCGGGGCAGGCCCCAGACCGACCCTACATATTGTTTGGTCAGTTTAGCTTTTGCTTTTGCGTCTTCTCGGACCGGTAAAACCAGCCATCCTAGACTTCTCGTCCTGTGCCTTTTCTTGAGCCGGCCTAAGCCCGCCACTCTCGATTCTCGTTCTGTAAATTCAGTCTGCCGCCTGTCGCGCCCTTTCTTCGATTTCCTTAAGAGTCAGGATCTCTTCTACCATTTTATAGAAGAGTCTGAAGGTCTCTTCTGCCTCACTGAGAACCTTCGCCTTATCTGCCTGTTCCATTGGAAGGTCCTCGAAGAGAGGGCCGCACAGTATGCTCTCGCAGTCGGTGACCTCGGGAGAGTGTCCCAGTCGAGCGCGTAGCTCGTCTCGTAGGCTGTCCCAGTTCGGGCAGTGGAAGATGGTGTGCTCAGCCGTGTCTGAGCCGCACTGACAGTGCATGCAGCGAGGGTTAAGAGCCCTGCCCATGCGGCGCAGATACCACTGAAAACACCCATGTCCGGTTAGAGCCTGCGTCATGTGGTATGACCAAGGGATCCTAGGGGTCATCATATTCTCCCATCTTGCGATGTTCGGAATAAGACGACGGGTCCAAGACGCCTTGCCGGTTTCTGACCATTTCCTTTGCCAATCGGCGATGGTGACCATCCTCTCTTCCTTCTTAATGTTGTATCTTGAAGGCGGAGGAGCGCCCGGTGCAGGGTCTTCAGCCTGTCTGGCTTTTATCCTAGACCTTTCTTCTGCTAGGAGATCCACTGGAGGCATGCTGGCTAGCACGAAGGCAGCCTCATCTGAAACCGTCCTGTAGGCCCTAATGGCCCTAAGGACAGCAACTCTCTGAGGACGCCTTAGGATTCTTCTTGATTTGGCCGTGGAGCTTGCCGCTGCGGACCATATTGGAGCGGCGTAAAGAAGTTGACTCTCAACTACTGTCCCCAGAAGTCTTCTTTTCCACTGACAAGGGCCGCTGATGTTTGGCATTAGCCGCGAGAGGGCTAGGGCTGAGTTGGTCGCCTTCTTTGCTACAGTCTCGGCATGCTTTACAAAGGAGAGCCGCGAGTCCAATATGACACCTAGGTACCTCAGTTGGCTGCTCAGTTGAATTGGGGACCCTCCGATGCTGAGACGAGGTTGGTTGTAGGCCCACTTCTTTGTCAGCATCATGGCCTCGGTCTTGTGATGAGCTAGTTGTAGCCCTCTACTTGTCATCCATTGATCGATCTTCTCGAGGGTAGGATTAACCAGATCCTCCAGCTCCTCCCCCGTCTTGGCAACTCCAACCACTGCCAAGTCGTCTGCGAAGCCGATCAGTTGGACGCCCCGTGATACTTCCATGTCCAGCAGGTAGTCGTAGGCCACATTCCACAGGGTAGGCCCTAAAACCGAACCCTGCGGGACACCGCACGTCACTGTTTTTGTGTTCCTCTGATCTCCAACGAGTAGCAGTCTATCTGATAGCCATGATCGGATCATGAGCACCAGGTACTCCGGAGTGTCCTTGTTCCTCAGGGCTTCATCAATGACCGGCCACTGAAGGGAGTTGAAGGCGTTCTTAACGTCCAGTGTTACCAAGACGCGAAGCTTTTTCTGCCTCCAGGTACCAGAAGCCGCCTGGGAGGCAAGTTTTGTAACAACCTCGACAGCCGACACAGTTGATATTCCCTTTCGAAAACCAAACTGATTTGAGGCACGCCCTGACCTGCTAGAGTCTAGGTGTGCATCCAGCCACTGAATGAGAAGCCTCTCAAGTAACTTGCCCGGAGTGTCCAGGAGGCAGATAGGGCGGAAGCTAGAAGGGGCTTCGACCGGTTTGCCCGGACCCTTGTGCAGTAGTACCAGCTTAGCCTTTTTCCAGTTGGAGGGAAAAGTGAGCGCCTTGAGACACTCATTGTAGATATTCAGAGTGGCTCCGGGACGAGCGACTACGATCCTCTTCAATATTTCATTGGGTATGCCAGACGGGCCCCCTGCCTTACCATTAGACATTTTTTTTGTGGCCATCATAAGTTCATCTATAGTGAACTCTGGAATGACCCTGTTAAATATCAACTCATCAGCATCGGGGTCGAAGTTGTCTAAGATGTTCCTGATCGCTGGCTCTGGCATGAGGTCCCAGTCGGTGACTGGAGCGGCAGGAAAGAGATGGTCTGCGATTGCCAACTCGCGCCCTTTAGAAGCGAGTCTAGAGGAGCCGTCACCAAACTTTTTCATGACTAGCTTGCAGGGCTGACCCCAAGGATCAATGTCGATTTGTGCACAAAGGTCCCTCCACCATTGTTCCTTTGATTTTCGGATCTCTCTTCTTAGATCTCTCCTAGCTGCTGAAAAATTGACCTTCGCCTCGGCTGCCCCATCTGGTCCGTATCTTCTGAGGCGAGACTGATAGGTCCTGCGTAGGGAGAGGGCCTTTGATCTGAGGTCGGCGATGTGATCGGTCCACCAGTACATTGGCCTCCTCCCCCCAGGCCGTGGGGATCTCAAGGGCATTGAAGCGTCGCAGGCTTCGAAGATGTAGTTGTCAAGTGACTCAGCTGCTTTGACCGCAGGACTTCTTCCCTCACCCACCCCAACCCGGCTCAGGGTGAGGGGCCTCGAGGTGACGTGGCGGTAGAAAGATTCGCGGTCGAACTTCTTGAGAGCCCAACCAGGATGGAAGCCGGGTGGTGCATCAGCTTGAGGCCATCGCGGGAGAGGGTCAGCGCGCGGGGGGTCAACCGAGAAAGCCACATAAGCATGATCACTTAGGTTAAGCTCATCGAGGACCGACCACCCGCAAACCCCAACTCCTCTTGAGAAGGTGACGTCGATGATGGAGGTGGCGTCCCCCCGAACGAAGGTAGGGGTGTCTCCAACGTTGTCAAGGATGAGGTCAAGGCTCGCCGCCAGGTCTGAGAGGAGTTCGCCTTTCGGGTTGTCCGACCGGGAGCCCCATTCTACGTTCCAAGCGTTGAAGTCGCCTGCGACAATTAGTCTGGTGTCTCCCCTGGCGCGAATGGCCTGGTCTAGGTCCCCCAGGAAGGTTTCATATTCAGCCAGGGTGGTGTTCGGGCTCCAGTAGCAACTGAAAACGATGAGGTCGATCAGTTTGATCCACACGAAGCCATTCTCAGACCCAGAGTCGTCGTGGACAAATCCAGTTCCAGAGGTGGTGCCTACGGAGGCTTTTTGGTCAAGGCTATGGCACATCCTGCCCCCAACTTGTCCCTTTGCATATGGTTCGCTCAGTATGAGGACGTCGATGTTTTTTTGGGCGGCCGTCTGATCCAGTAGCTGTTGAGCAGCCCAGCACCCATTCAAATTTACTTGTAAGAAGTTAATCATTGCGACGGTTGCTGGAGCGCCAGGACTCGGCAGCACACCTGGCCTTGCAAGCAGCCGTGCCGGGTCTGTGGGGCCCTGACTTGTACCCCGCCCGATCGCAGGCGACGCACTTTGTTGTTTCGGAGCAATCTCTTTCCTTATGATCTTTTGACCCGCACCTGCGGCAAGAGTCTTTCAAATCCGGTCCCGAACAACTACCCTGGGAGTCACCGAAGCCGTGGCACTTGAAGCACCTGGTGGCTTCAGGATGGCGAATTCTAAGCCTGCAGCTCGTCCATCCTACCCGTACTCTATTGACCTCTGTTGGTTTTGCCCGCCTTGGCACGCTAACTTTGGCTACTTGCTGCCCGTTCTTCAACCTCCACATGGAGGTGACCTTAATGTCGTTGACTGCTGACTCAATTTGCTTGTCACCTTTGCTTGACGCCAGGAAAGCGCTTTTTAGTGCTGCGAGAACATCTTCGGCGGTGGAGGTGGGTTCGAGGTCAATGACCTCCATATCTACTAAGGTACCAGAAGCTGCCACAGTGACTATGGCACCAGCTAGCTTTTCAGTGAGAGCTTTCTTCAACGGGACGGCTGCCTCTCTGGACTTTCGGCTTTTGCCCAGGTCAACGACAATGTCGCCCGCTTTGGTTTTTCTCATTCCTGTGACCGTGGCTCCGAAGTCGTCAGGGTTTACCCCTGACTCCTGGATGACCTTAACTGTCTCCTCAAATGAGGAGCCGGTCGGAACCTTGATAATAAGAGCCGAGTTCTTCATCGGAGGTAGCCTCCTTGGAGCTGACCTGGAAGTTGGGAGGGGGGGAAATCCATCCTGGAGGGCTCATCAGGGGCAGCCTTATTGGCTCTCCGGGCGGCTTTCCTCCCTACTACTTCAGACCACTGTTCAGGGGCCCCTGAGGTGGAGGCTCCCTGGGTGCCCGTATCAGACTTGGAGGGGGTGAGCCCTGGCTGTGTAGCCTTGCGGGGGTTCTTTTTCTTCTTTGGTTTCGCCTTTGGAGTGGCCGTAGGGTCAGCTTCCATTGGTGTAGGGATGTCCCGAAGATGACTGCACGTGGGGCAGGGCCTTGCCTGGCTCTTGGATTTATAAGTCATAACTTTTAACATTAATTCAAATTGCAGATGCTTATGTACCTGCTCTAAGTCTTCTTCCGAGAATATTTCCATCTTTAACAGTAAGCAAGTCATCCTGTAAGAATTTTGCAAAAAAAGAAAAAAAGTGAAAATTGGAGACTTTCGTACACAGAAGTCTTGGAAGGTTTTATTTGCTTTATAAAGGTGAGTAATAATGATGAATAATATATAAAAAAAAAAAATGCTTATTATAATTTTCAATATTTTTTTACAGAATGCTGCTCAGTTGAAAGAAATATACGACCAAAAAGAAACTAAAGCTATTAAGTATGGATTTACTGTTCAGCCATATGTAACTTTGCTT
>NC_042493.1:46985804-47010233 GCF_005508785.2 Acyrthosiphon pisum
CGATAATTTATTGGCTCCATACGTTTTATCGGTTATATTATTAATAGATAAATATTAAGAATCTTTGCACAAACCTTTATTTATATTATTATATTGATAGTATAAATATGTTAATAACAGAAGATATATTTAATATTCATTGATTTAATTTTATCGAACAAATAAAATTTCCCAAATTGATCCAAAATCGGGCCTATAAGTTAATAAATCAATGATTATTAACGGTCGATAACTTATTGATTCAAGAAGGTATTATGGCTTTGTGCAACATACTTTAATTTTTATTGATTCAATAACTCAATTTATTGAACCAATATATTATGTTTGTGCAACCGGGCCTTAATCTTTTTTTGTTTTATATACATTTTTGAATCACCATAACATCGAAGACATATAATTCATTACTAAATGAATGGTAAAATTTTTGCTTATTTATAGTTTTTAAAATATCTCAGGTTGTGTAATAAAATAAAACTCATGAACCAATATTATGTTACAAAGGCGACAACACAATATGTCAATACACCCATGGTTGTAAGCCGGTGAGTTGCGTAACATTGTGAAGTGTGTCACCTAACATTTATTTTTTCTTGGATTTTTAAGTTATTTGGTTTAGTTGTTTAGTTTTAATAATTGAAATAGTGGCATGATAAACAAAGTTTTATGACGCCTAGGCGTCATGATATACATATTTTGAGTGGGTGGCCAACCACTCAAAAATACATTATGATAAGCAATAACATAAAACAAAAATTATTTTTATGGTCGCATTATATATGATATTAAGAGGATATCGCACCCGTATGCATGTGTTGTCTCTGTCTTACAAATATACATCCGAGAAAGCTATAGTCATAAGTCATAACTAAGAAACTAAATTTTCACCACATAAAAATGAGAACTTTGGCTGAGCAATATCGTTTTTATATTTTTGATATTACTTATAAAAAGTTCTTATTGTTTCAAAATCTATTATATTTGTGTTTTTCAAACTTAAATAACTTTTTTTTAAATTCCAATACCGAAAAAAATAAAAATGAAATTATACAACCAACAATTCTCCTTTTTATATGGTGAAAAAGTTGTTTATTAGTTATGACTTTTGCATTCTCTGTTCTTTCCCGCACCAAAACAGTTTTTGTTATACCGTATGTGTGAAAGTAGGATACAACATATTATGCGAGTGCGATGTCCTCTTAAGAGTGGAATATGAAGTCGTAAAAAATATTGAGAACCATTGAAATATACAGTCAATAATAGTACAGAAACCTTAATTTGTCCATTTCTATTAGGCGAAATAATCATTTGTGAAAAATACATATTGTGAGGTAGTGGTGGACAGTAGCTATAAAAATATTGAGATATAAACTGGGTTTTTTGTTAGTATAAATATAAAATATTAATGATACAGAATATAAAAAAGTATAATTTAATAATGTAGGGCAGATATTAAACTAAATTGTCCACTAGAGTATGTCATTTATGTGATGAATACCAAAGATTTTAATGTATAAATAAATGACAATTAAAAATATTTTTAATTATTATCTAGCTTATATAATATGCATAACTATATTGTTCATTACCTTGTTCAGCAAATTCAATTTCACGCCTTCCAAAGTCTTTGAGCCTAATATCTTTAATGCAAAAATCACTAAATCCAGAACTATTTTGTTGTTTTTTAGACCTAACTGGAGTATCATCTTCAGACAAGCTTGCTGTAAAAATATATAAAGTATTTAATTAAATTAAATAATTAGGTTAAGAATATTTTAAGAAGTATATTTTAATGATAATTAAGTAATACAAAATAATTTAATAGGTATGCTTCATTAAAATAAATAAGTACTAAAACAGCTAAATATCAATGATTAGTTATTTTAAACATAAAATAGTAGGTAATTGTATTATAAATAAAAAAAGTATTTGTATGGCTGTGCACATATGTTAGGAATAGCACTGATAATATAGACATTATTCAAACAGGATAGAAAATGTAAGAAATTAAAAATGTAGGAATTATGTTATTTTGTTTTAAGAGAATGTTTTAAGAGCATGATTTATTTTTTCTACTAGATGCATAAACATAACATACCATAGGCAATTTGGGTTTAGAAGAACCAATTTTGTGTTGTTAGCTTTAATATCAAATTGAATTGACTAATTATCAAACTTAAGAACATAATCAGTGTTTATACATTGGCATTTTTACTAATATTATATTTAAATTGTAATATTCTACATGTTCATATTTTGCAAAAAAATTTAAATATTGTAAAAATAAGGCCATCGTATAAACTCATATAATGTTTCTACCTTAGGTTTGATAATTTGTCAATTCATTCAAATATTCAAGTTAACTTAAGATAAGTTCTGCTGTACTTAAATTTGTTATGTTGTGCTTGGGTCAAAAAGAAAATGTGCTGACATCCTATTAAACTTAAATTGTTTTAGTTTTTTTGCTTAGATTATTGTAAGTAAAATAAAAATAATTCTTATATTAAGTACTTTTACACAATTTTTATGAAGACAACAGATTTTTTATTTATAATTTTAAATAGGTAGGTACCTAATAGGTATAATCACATATATTATATATTATTTACAACATACCCAATATTTTATTTTTATAATTTATCAATAAGTACTTATCTAGGTCATGTTTTATGTTTATTACTAACGCAAATTTCCAATGGATGTAAATTATACATAACATTATATGTCTTATATTAATTTTAATTGTATTAAATATTTTAAAGAATTGTAAACTCATAAAAGTTACGATTTATATTAGTTTATAAAAGCACAGTAAGAAAAAAATTGTCATAAAATTAATACCTACATTAATAGACGGAAAAAAAATATTAAGCCATAAAAAATATTTACCAGAACTACATGAATCTGTTGAACATGTAGACACAGACCTAGGTCTGTAGCTCTTATAGGGCATTTTTGCAGCAGTGATTTTCTAGAAATAAAATACATTTTAAATGCTGTACCTAAAACTATAGAATGGGCAAAATAAAGCTAATTCTTACCTCATTTCTGGCGTCCGATGATGTAAATGAAGTTTCTTTGCCGTTCATAGACATTTTCACGATTTTGACTAGGTATAGTTAAACCTCAAAGGAAGATTTTACTAGTAAAACCCAAATCACCAGCAGACTGCTGTCATTGAAATAGGTGAAATTGGGATATTTATTTTATACAAAACGTTATTATAATAATGAAAATTAAAACTGACTGAGCATTACCAATTGACGAATAATTATTCAAATTGTTTAAAATTGTGTGTTGCGTTAATTGATTGGGCGGAAGATATTATAGATAATAATTGCTCTATTGTTCGTGTTTTTTTGTTTTCGTTCGACTATACGTGACAACACGATAATAAAACAATAATATTATTATTAAACCATCGATGCGTATCCCCCCTGGATATCCAAACAGTCTGCCAAAATTAACCGAATCGCAGAAAAAAAATATTTTGCAAATTAAAGAAGTAGTAACGAATTATGTGTATTGCGTGGAAATTACCATGATAATAATATTACTAAATTACCCTATTCAACCACTGACGACCCCCCAACTGCAAAACGAAAGATATTACTGATTATACATTTGATGCATACCCGCATTAATCACACACAGGCACACACATGGACGTTGCGACGTACCGAAGCGATCCTAATTCGCAATTATTAACAGTCGAGATTCGAGATGTTATAAAATTATAATAATGATTAATAAAGTAGACACGCACGGGACAGCAACTCTTTTAAGGTAAGGCCAGATATGAATGATACATTGATACGATACGTCGATAAAGTATTAATGATGTGTAAAATGTGTCGACGAATACAGAAACCATCAAGTTACCGAATATGCGTTTGGTCACCACTGAACGAGACGTGGCTGAGTGATAAAAATCATGATGACGACTTATCACTATACACCTTAACCAACGTTATCGAGTAGTGGTTTTACGGAAAACAAATTTATTGAACAGTTAGCGCTATCGAATAGTGAATGTGTTTAATATTATTAGGAATGGTACTAGCCGTTCAAACTGCTAACAAAGCTGTGCCAACTACCGGACTATTTGACTATTGACTATAGTACCTAAATACGTCCTGATGAATAATAATTAATATAATAATTATTAGTAAGTAATATGTAATAAGTAATAACTGAACAGGTAAAACTACTATCGAATATATTTGACTAATCGATATTTTAAAGTCAAAGTAGTTAAACAGATCGGTAGTACTCGACACAGTGTCTGTACGGTGTTTGGTCTTTCCCTCCCCATTCGTCTACGCTTTCCACTCGAACCGTCATACGTTATCAGTACCGGTCTGGTTGGACCACGTAAATATTCTCGCGGTGCAAGTCGGAATAATAGATGGGGTTTTGTGTTTTGAAAATCACTATGCGCTTTCCACGTTCTGATCGAGTGTTTTAAATATTATTATTATTATTCAAGAGGCACCACACTTGCCATTACACGCCCAACCGTTTTTTCCATCATCTCGTCCCGAACATTTTCAGGATTTCTACAAACCATAGTGGGTAAGTACTACACTAGTTTAGTATTATCATTGTTATTTTTATACAGATATATTGTTGACATTGGTACTTATATAACACAGGCATCATAACAAATCCTTTTTAAAAAAAAAGTTACTTGTTTAAATGTTAGAATTGAGTAGGTATAGATACTATCTATACTCGATGATATTAGTGTTATGTCCTATAGCCAGTCGAACAACCACAGGAAAGGTTCAGAGGTTACAACCTCCTTCCCCTAATTTTTTTTTAACCATAGGTATAGAAACAATAGTACATTATTATCAATTTGAACAAAATTAAGAAAGGATTTTACAGTTTGTGAAAGGTATAAGTTGTAATTTGTAAAGTACTGGTTGATGTATTGTTTGGTATGTATCTCATACCAATTGTCTATCTAAAGTTTTTTATTGTTGCCCGAAATGCTTTTTAATCACTGCATTTTAATCACTAATAATTCACAATGCACTAAAAAAACAACAAATATGCACTTAAAATATGCTCTAAAAAGTTTATAATATGACTTTGGTACTTAAATTATAAAATTAATATGAAAACAAAAATATAAAAAGAGGTAGTTTGATTATTTACTTTATAAAAACTTCAAAAATTACTCATTAGCTATTTACACTCCCTGCTGCACGTATTGTAGTGTTATCATCTCACTTTATATCCCTGATTGCTCTAATTTGTACTGAATATTTTGAGAAAATATATTCAACTAACACCCTAGTGTTGAGTTTTAATTACTTGATTACAACATAACTTCTGCTTGTATTATTAATGTCAAATCATTTTGAAAGATAAGTTAACGTCGGGGTTAACATGTGAATTTTATTAATGTTACCATATTTATAATTTAAAAATGTTATCCTTGATTACTGTATACTTATGTCTTTTATAACTCTTTATTTGTTCAAGTTATGCAAAATAACTGCCCTATTTTGCCTATTAAATTGTGTCTCCCATCACTTAATGAAATATAGGTACACTTATAAAAAAAAATCCATGTATAAGACATTTGTTATTTTCATAAAAAAATAATGAAACGAGTATTTTTAAATTTTAGTTTTTGGTCTAATCATTAAAAAAAGCAGGTTTATAATGTTATAATATACATTGTTTGTATATCATTACCCAATTATCTTATTTTTTTATCTGCTTGTAAATACAGTTAGGTCTCACTAACAATTTCACAGTATTTTGCTCCATCAATTGTGAAATGTACTCACTTCAAAATTGTTTACGATACTACCTATTTAGCTTAATTTTTTTGTCAGGCACCTAACAAAGTCCAAGAAATTGCAAACGTTTTCAGAGAACAAGATTATTATGCAATCCAATTTTGGTATTAACTAAGTAGTTCTAATAATCAACATTTTGTTTATTTGATTGTCTACAAATTAATCATTGAGTATGTAATATTAGTATCTACCCTATTCAATATTTAATGATATCAACAAATCATAAAATATGCAACTAATAAACTGTATGAACCATTATTATTAAAAACAAATTAATTACATTAGTTTTAAGTTTTTATTCTTAATTTACCCTTAGTTGCAGACTACTAGCTATTAGCTAGTAAAAATAAAATCAATCATACAATTTTATTTTAGCAAATTTTGAAAATGAATAACTTATCGTTTGTCAGTTCCAACTTTTAAAGTGTAAACAATTTACTACATTCACAAGCTTTTTAAAAACATTTGCATTTTTTGTTTTTTTATATCATTGATAGGCTAACCATTGGTTATGAATTCTATAGATCGCTCACTGCGGATCAAAATATGTTTTGCTAAATTTACTAATGATCCTGGTGTTATTATGCAGAAGTGACTAGGCGGCCAGGTTATTAGATACACCGCCTTGTCAGTTCTGGCGCAGTGAACAATCTTAGGTAG
The DNA here is from genome assembly GCF_005508785.2 of Acyrthosiphon pisum. Classification (NCBI taxonomy): domain Eukaryota; kingdom Metazoa; phylum Arthropoda; class Insecta; order Hemiptera; family Aphididae; genus Acyrthosiphon; species Acyrthosiphon pisum. Next base: position 46,992,278 of record NC_042493.1, read on the forward strand.
TATTTATAATCAATGGTACCTATAACATAAATATTAGTAAAACAACATGACATTTTACAATTTTTAATCTAGTCACTTTTCAGGTGGATACATACTTAAAGTTAATATGTAAGCTTATATAATTAATTTTTATTCAATAACTATTGAATAACTTTTATGTTTTTTTTTTTAACTTTTTAAAACTTTTTCAAATAACTTTTTATATAAAACTAAATACAAAACATACATAATGATATTATTCTTATGTGAATTTTTTATTTGAAAATAAAACTCTTTAAACATGAATATTTTCATTTAAAAAAGAACTGTGGACATCTTATAGATGGTTTACTTATACTAATAAACTAATTTAACCTAATCAGAGCCGGGCATATGAATTTTCTGGATGCTACAAAACTAGCATCCTTTTCTGTAAGATTGGTATAAATAATCAGATATTAAAAAAAAAAGTACACCATACATTGCAAAAAATAGATCCATTTTGCATGTTTTATTGGTTACATCTTGATCTTTTACTTGTTATTGTTGCCTTATTTTTTTTTTATTGATTCCCACTTTTTTTATTTTATATTGTTATTACTTATTAGGTAGTTTATTGTTTAAAAAAAAAACTAAAATGTTAACTATGTATATTATTATATTTTTTTTCTACATAACCCTCAACATTTGTAGGAATACTGAACTATCTAAAAATATTGAATGGTTTTTCATTGTATTCTATTTGAGGAAGTTTGATATTTTCTATTTTTATCCTACCGGTTACGAATACAGTGAAATGGAAAATCTACTTAGGAAAAAATTACTGGTAAAGAACTCCGCCAAGATAAGTATCTTTTTAGGGGTCGACTGTCACTAAAGTTTATTTAATAAACTAACGTTTTAATCTTTATTCAAAAATATTTTATAATATTATAAATTTATTTTATATATAATCAATACGTTATAATAAAAAAAAACTATAATTTTTTTGCTCCAAATAATAATTCAAGAAAAACCAATATACTAAATTGTTGAGCCCTAGGGTCTATGTGACATATGTGTAAATCTACCACTGAATATTATATAATATTTATATCCATTTTGATATTACTAGAATTATTATTAGCTTGTAACATTGCTCTTGTATCAATATGTTCAAATTATGGTTGGACTATATTTTTCTTATTGAGATTGATAAGAGTAAATACAGTATGTAACTTAACCATAACTTAACTAATTCTTTAATATAACATAAAAATGTTTAGCTTTTTTAAAAGCTTTGTTATTATTACATAATATACATTATTCCCCTTATGTTCTATTTTTTCTAATTTTGTTGTAATAAATATGTATAAATATTATACCGGTTGTGTTAATATATTATGATCACTAATTTTTTTAATAATTATTAGATAAAAGTTTTTAACTATCATTAAGTATTAAGTAGTACCTAATTTAAATATATGGAAATATGTAACCATGCATAACAAATTAAATTGCACATATAGTAAGTTACACCTATTATAATCGGTTTTATAATGCATATCAATATTTTCTACATCAATTACATCCAATAATTGAATTTTCATCTTTTATACATATAAGAATAAAATAAAGAAAACTTTTTTGTGTTGCAGCATATTCTATATCCTACTTATTTATGTGTATAAAATATAGTTAAATAACAATAAATTAATAATTGCATCTTTATTTTAACTGTTAAAAGTGTAGTTGTTTAAAAATTTAACAGTCACCATTTTTCAGCACAAACATGTTTTTACACTGAAAATGCAATATGTTTTAATTTGTTATGATTTATTATGTTACATAATTTATTGAAGCGTTTGGAATGAGTTAATTATTAATGTGTTATTAGATATTAGTAAAATATATATGTGTGCAAATGTATATGTGTCATTTTTCGCTTTATTTAAGTTCTACAAGTTCCAAATTAAGTTGTTTTTTATATTGCAGTGGTAGCCAAACCGCGGCTCCCTTCATAACATTTTTACAAACATAATAATAATTTTATTTTTACTGCCCCAACAGTGATGACAGACAAAAAAAAAATTTTTTTCAAAAACACATCATTGTAAAATCAATACATTTATTGCTCCGCTCAGAATCTCAAATGATACTAGGTTAAAGCGTTTTATCTATGTTACGTGTTGGTCAAGAGAAAAGAAAAATATTACGTTGACACTCACTTAAGCTCTAAAATTAGACCTCTTTGAAATGAATCATATTTTTGTTCTAATTTAACTGTATCCTAAATATTAAAAAAAAAAAAAAATTGTATAATTGTTTATATTTGTGTAAGCTAACTTATGCATTTTTAAATTATATTAAATGTTAATAGTAATTGCAGTGTTTTTTTTTTTTTGATGGAATGATTATGTTATGAAAACAATCTGAAAGTTTATGAAAATGATTTACTTCATACTTAAATATTATACTTAATTCTAGTTATCATTTAACAATTTAAATCATTTATTATTTTTTATATATGATTTCAGATACTATTGATAATGCACTTACTGTTATTGCTCCCATTCTTTCAATTATTACATGGTTTGGATGTTTCTAATTTTGTTCCAAAAGTTTCTGCTGATATATCACCTTGCAAAAGTTGTAAAATATTAGTTCAATCGTTTGAGAAGGTAATAAATGTATAAATCAAAATTGTGCTCGTGTGTGTAGATGTTTAAAAATAATTTACATTTTTTAGGGTCTTGAAAAAACAAAAAATGGTCACTTTGGTGGTGGAAATACAGCATGGGAAGAGAAAAATTTATTGACTTACGCAAAAAGTGAAGTGAGATTTGTGGAAATCCATGATTCATTATGTACTGAAATATCTCGTGACCAAGATATGGTAAAATTAAATAATTACCCAAACTTTTGATCTATTTCCAAGTTACAAAACATATTTTGTCTTATAGTGTTTTTATTTGTCGAGTGAATACGAACATCATTTAAAAGAATGGTGGACAGATGGCCGTCAAGAAGATCTATTCCAATGGTTTTGCGTTGACAAATTAAAAGTATGTTGCCCACCAAAACATTATGGTCCTGATTGTTTACCATGTAAAGGTTATCCAAATGTTTGTAATTCTCATGGAACTTGCAAGGTAATAATAAAATACTTACTAGCCTTTATTATTTAATAAATATTAATATTTTTAATGAAATCTATTCTATTTCAGGGTGATGGAACTCGAAAAGGCAATGGGTCATGCAAATGTAAAAACGGTTACGAAGGTACCAACTGTGATCATTGTGCAAATAATTATTTTGCCATACAGAAAAATAATACTTTTACCTGTGAAGAATGCCATAAATCATGCAAAGATAGCTGTACAGATTCAGGGCCAAAAGGTATACTAAATTAATTATACTATTAATAAACGTTTTATTTAAATTAATAAATTAATTAACAAATTATATAATTATTGACAAAAAAAACTTAACAATTCTTGTGCTTAGATTTGTTGCACATAAATAGGTAATATTATCTAACTTGAATACATTTCAGACATTATCACACCACACTATTTATAATATATATTTTTTATTTTGTATAAACATTGCTCATTTTTGCATGCTACTGTAGTCTTGAATCTAAATTACATATTTGATTGAAAATAATATTATTTTAATTTACTATAATATCTATACTAATCATCAATATATTATACCGTCGTTGAAATTGGGGAAATGGTTGTATACTATAATATAGTCTATGTCATTTTTCAAGTCTTAGACTATCTAGTAGTTTCATCTTATATCAATGAATTGAATAAAAAAAATATCCATTTTTGGATAAAAATTGAATTTAGATTAAATACTCAATCAAGTTACAAAATTCAAATTAATTATTACTTTAATATTGTATCATTAAAAATAGTAAAACTATAGGTTGTTAATTTAATTTTTTTGATCAAAATTTGAATAACTTATTTCATTTATGTTTAATTTAAAATAATATATATATTTATATATACAGGTTGTGATGAATGTAAAGATGGATGGGTGTACATGGGTGAAGGTGAAGGTTGTGTGGATGTTGATGAGTGTTTGGAACAAGACGTTTGTACTTCACAACAATTTTGTATTAATAATGATGGCTCATATTCTTGTTTGAGTAAGTACCATAATGTAAATTTATTAATTTTGTATGTTTTATTTGAATTTATTTATCTACAGGTTGTGATCCATCATGTACAGATTGTTATGGTGATGGAAATGATATGTGCTTTAATTGCGCTGCAGGATACATCATGAAAGACAAAAAATGCATAGGTAGTTTTTTATTCTTATTTAAATTTTGTATTTTCTGGGAGTATTTTAAATTGATTAATTTATTACGAGCTTATGCACGTTTAAGAATCATTAATTACTCAATTATTGCATGTGTAATACTCTAATGCTTTAGTAATGATTGTTTGCACGATTTTTAAATTGTAGATGCTAGTGAAGGCTATGAAGTCGAAGAGAAAACTGAGTAAGTTGTGTTTTTGTTCTTTTAGATCAATGGTTAATAGTTTAGTGACCAAAAATTCTAAAAGTTTGTAAATAATACCAACTCCCATTTACCTAAATTTGTTGTGGAAATAACGTATATGAAAAAGTTTTTATTCACATCTACTTAAATATAATTTTTTTATGTATATCTTTTTGCATAATTCAATCATACATAAACTACACTTAATTTTATTGATAATACTAAGAACTGTGAACAACCTGATTGTATAATATATTAAAAAATAGTTTTATTTAACATCAAGTAATTACAATACAACACTTGTCACAGAATACTATGATAAGTTTATTGAATTTTCCCTCATTTTGTCAACAATTTTCCTACTTCTACTCTAGTCCTATTGAATTAATTTCTTATTCTGTCTTTCCTGTTCACTTTTATATCTTACATCTCACTGCCCAAAATCCATATACTATAACTAGCCTCACAAGTCACAACTACTTTATAAAATTTATCAATCTCAACGTCACCCTCTTGTCCCATACAATACTTGACACTTCTCTCCACACAATCTTATTTCTGACATCATCCTCAAAACCACTAATCTCAACACATTGAGTGCCACATAGATTTGGCGCGCGTTGCCCAAGAATCCACGCCAAATCGGTCCCGCAATTACGTTGGCCTTTTAGTGTTGACGTCGGTTGTTTTTTCGCTACATACCTATTTGTTATTATTCTTTAGTATTTGAATGATTAATATCCAATAAGAAAATGTACAAATATCTTATATCTGTAGCAATGAATAATAAATTGTTTACGAATTAAAACAAAATAATATTATGATAATATATTAAGTTTCTTGTATTATTTTTGTTTATATATAAGTAAAATAATTAAAAAAATATATATAATTAAAAACATTAATAACGGTATATTATAAGAATAATGAATAAATATAATAACTATAGCTATAAATATAAACAATTGTCGTCACTATCGATTATTTCCCAGAAAAAAATAACCATAACTTTGCTAAAAATAAACAATAATAAAATCTTAATACACCGTTGAAAAATTAACACTTCACTGATTTACCACAAATAAAAACAGAAGCATTGCTCTGATAACCGAGTAAATTATAAAGCTATAAATATGGCTATACAAATTGTCGACCCTGCGACAGTTGTAGACTACAAATCAACTGTGGCACTCAACGTGTTAATAACGTGAACATATTCGCCTCATACACTACATCATCCCCCATCTTTATCACATCTTTTCTAGATAACTTCCTCCAAAATTATACACAATTGAATTATTTCTTATTTAAATATTTATAGAATCATAAATTAATGTTGAATAATTATCCATTCTTAATTAAAATGATGATTGACCTTAACTCTTACATGATTTAGCAATCATGTTTTTCATTGTCTTAAAGAATTTCTAATAGCAGTTACTTTATACACCAATTTTTTATAAGATATTTCTACTATAATGAATAAAATCTGTATTTTTTGAAAGAAATGTTTAAAAATCTATTTTATAAGGTTTATAATAATTTTATTTTTCTGAAATTTTTTTATAGATAGAACTTACCAACTAATATTTTATTAATAATTGTCCACTGTGCATTCTGTAATAATTAATAACCACTTATGTAAATATTTTTTTTATTTATAGCATTCACTTTTATTAAGTTATTTTAAGTTTACCTCTATTAGAATTTTACTTTTAAATTATAATTAAAACTTTTTATAAATTTTGTTGACCTTGTTATAATAATTATTTTCTTTTGACAACAAAATCCTAAAATATTATTATTTTGTTCTAGTGGACACCAAATGGAAGAGCTCTGATCAATCTCGTTATCTGACATATGGTGGTCTAGGAATAGCAACAATAATTATTTTCAGAATGAATACAACTATTGCAAGTATTGTTGGAGCATTCATAGCAGTTTACATTATGGTAGCTGAATATATAATGAATGAATTATATAAGTAATGAAATAGAGATTAATATCATAAGCAATGTTTTCTTCCATTACCTGTATTAAATATTATATACTAAGTAGTTTTCGATATTCGTCCAATTCTAATCCAACTGAAGAATAATGAATTTAGAATAGCGATTAGTGCTGAAATATTGCAGTTTATTTATTGGCTAAATTATTTTTTTAATTATGGTTAGGTAAGTAGTATACAGTACCAAAAAAAAAAACCCGAAATTATTTATAAAAGCCTGACTAATTTATATAAACATAGAATTATTTCTTATTACGTATTTATTAGATTATTAAATTCAAAAATTACGACCATAGACAAAACACTCAATTATAAATTATGTAAAATATAATTAGTTTATTTTTTAAGATAATTGACTAATATATTATCGAGTAACCATGAGACTATTATAATTAATTTTTTTGAATATTATAAATGTAATAATTTCATAAAATTCAAAAATGTGTTGCCATTATCTATTGAATACACAATAAAACATAATCTTGCTTTTCATATTTTAACTTAATGGTTATATTAGAGTATTATGGTCTAGGAATTTTAAAACAATGTACTAGCATACTAGACATTTTTCATGTTTTAGTTTAGAGAGTAATAGCATTAAGTATTAGTTTCAAATGTAGAACACAATTACCATAACAATTTAGCCAAAATCCCATAGTTAAATATATGATATATAATATAATATTTTATTATTATTAAATCAATACATTCAGTCCTGACCTTTTTGATTTTAACCAAAAGTGCCTAATATTAAAGAGGAAAAATGGTGGTCCAATTATTAATACTAACCTGGCTAATACTCTTTTCAAATGTATTATCCCTTCTATTAGAATTATTTTATACTATAGATGCAATACATACAACTAAATTAAATGTTGATATCATTACTATTGTTTCAAAAGGTTTACTGTTTAAACAAAATAATATAACTGCTCAAAACCTTTTTTGTTTATACTATAAATTTTTCCATCCATGTAGCTTAACTATTTTCTGGAGGCTTTTATAATAGTTATACTCGAGACAATAATATTTAAATATTCATGAGCATGGAGAATAGTTTTTCTTTAGTGTGTATATAATACTAAATGGCAACACAAATGTTTACCAAAATACAACCTATCAAGACCATATTACCAATATAACCAATATTAAATACAATGATCCTTTAATTAGTTTAACTTTTAATTTTGTCTATGAAAAATATTTGCAAACCATTTTATTTTCTAATTTATTAACTAAATTAAATATTTTACAGTTGTGTTATTTTTTATCATTACATTTGGCTTATTAATTGTTAACTGTACAATCTATATATTTAAATTAATTAGATAAGTTTATTTACTTTGTGATATTCTTTATCCTTAAAATTATAGTATTATAAAAAAAATTATTTTTTAAGCAAACGAGGCTGACTAGTATTACTTTATATTTCTTAAAAAAATAAAAAAAACGCTTTAGTTGTCTAGAATTTGTGATTATCACTTAATCTAGTACAGTTTTAAGTACACCAATTTTATGAAATATAGTTGTACCCCATTGTAATTAAACAAAAAATATATATATATAATAAAATATTCGAAATTCTACATATTATTGTGTATTTCCTTAATCCATCACACTGATGTATTCCTGTATTTAACTAGAAACATAAATCATTCAATTATTGAAATACCTAGATTATGATAGTCCATTCCTACTTATTCCAATATGATCTGGAGAATGTTACAGTGTTTCTTACTCCTTAAATGTTCAAAGTTTTTTGATATTGTTAAAGACAATTAAAGTTGTTACATTTAATAACATGTTTCATACTGTCATGTAAATAGAAATGTGACTAACTTTATAATTTTATTGTTATAAAAGATATATGATGAGTGAAGAGTCTAGTTTTGTTATAGGTATATTAAGCTTGAACTATGACTGTCTGAATTGATCAATGATTGCTTAGCCAACAGGTATTGATAGCTTTGGGTATTTTAATTTTGTTTTTTTTATTTATTGTTTCCTGACTATTTGGACATATTATTGACGTAATATTCTTATTTTTCATTAATAATTGCAGCATTGCTTATTTATAGACTGTATTATTAAATAAGCAGTGCTGCCATAAATAGTGAAAAAATAAGAATATAAATAAGAATATACCGATAAACAGCGACCCTGGAGAATTTCCTATTTATTATATCGGACGTGTTTATATCATCTACCATAAGAGCCCATGTAAATTTTGTTTCCCATCTGTTTATTCTGTGGCTGGACTATTTTTTTTTAGATAATGGAGATGAGGTGGCTTCATAGGCTGTCGTGTCTGCTTTCTCGTTTCCAGGTATCTTGATACAACATATTGGGTTTTTCATTTCAGATATCCATTTCTAAATGTGTTGGACAAGATCATTCTTTGGGTAAGGTTTTTAAGTTGAACACACTTATTTACATAAAATAAAACCAAACAACAATTCGGCCTAACTAAGCAACACAGACTGAACGTTGGTAATCACAACATACGTTAAACGAAAATTTAAAAATATACTATAATAATAATTCATTATAAAATATATGGTTATAAATATATATATATAATAATTATATATATGTGTGTGTGTGTGTGTGTGTGTGACGTGTGTATGTATGTGTATATAGTGTGTAAAATACGTAGAATTACATTGAATAGTGGCGGTCGGCGGATCCGTTGTTCGATCGCCGCTCACCATGACGCGCCGTTTAACGAAAATGTCTCTTTTAAGATTTTTAATATTTAAAAAATTGATCGTCATATTCAAATTCTGATACTCACATCGCCTTAAACACATTTATACGTGAATTCAATTTCAAAAAGGTGGGTAAGTGGATGTCGCTCTGCTGTACAGTAAGTTGCAAGTGGGTCACATGGATGGTATTAAATTTGAATTCAATGATATAATATCACTGTATAAGAAAACTGAAAAACGATTCTCAGCGGAGACGGTATGTCAGTCTAGGTATAAGACAAATTATATACTTATATCTATGGTGTTGAAAAAAAATTGACCTGTACCTACCTATAATAAATTCAAAATTAATCATATCACAATATCAATTAGGTACTTATAACGCGTTATGCATCAACAACAAACCGTGATACTATCATAGATATATAATAGTATACTTTGGAAGTTTCAAATACCACAAATAATATTATACAATCACAACAAAATAACTGAAATAGTTATTCTAGGTTTTTAATATGTAATTTCATCCAAATTTGAACTTAAAATGATTATAGAAATAAACTGTGCTTATGTATTTTTTATATTTTTTGGTAACAGAATTAACTACCTACTTACGTGGAATCTTGTTTTAAATTTTCAATTCTTAGATATAAAAGTTGAACTTTTTATACATTTTTAGCTATGTACAAAATAATTATTCAAATTTAAATTTGATAAATTTTGTCAAAATTCGATCTTTAAATAAACACTGAAATATGCAGATAATAACTTTTAATTGAAGTCAATCTTTTTTGATTTCGACTTATTGTTCAATTTAACAAAATTAATAATTTAGGAATATTAAAAAAAAAAAAAACGTTTTCCATGTACCTATTTCTAACTCAAAATAATTTACAAATTTTCGTCATTTTTACGTATTTTTTGAATATTTAACTTTAGATGCTCATAAAAAAAATTGTGATTATGGATTTTTAATTTTTTTCATCTGCCTTTAAAACAATATAATAGGAACTTTCTATTAAATTTTCAAGCTTCTTAACCAACAAATAAAATTTTATTGATATTTAAAATAATATAGTTCTTCTTTGTAAGCCATAATTTCTTTGTACCTATAGTTCCTAGTGCTGTTCCATTTATCAAAAACAATATTCATGGGTTCGTGATTATTTTTTAGCCACAGTATATCGTTCTCAATAACTCCTAAATATCATGTTAATATTAAAAACTATTTAACTATTTTATAGGTAGGTACTAGGTACATGTATAAATAATACAATAATATATGAACCTTGATCAGCAATATTATCTAATATGTATGATACTCGCAGACTCATTTAAGACGACATTATTGTTTAATTTCCGAATATCTTTTCGAATAAGTTATATTGAAAATATCAAAACCGTTTTGATATTATTTTATTGACGGGTTTTTACTTTTTATTGATATCAATAAATAATATTGATTATGTGCCGCTTTTGGTTCGTGTTGTTCGATAATGGCACTCACGCTTCACGAAACGGAGTCGGCGGTACCAGGGTTGCATGTGATAGTCTCTACTCGTTCGTCAGTTTTGACATCGTCGATACGTGTCGTTCAATTAATAGCCATCACCGTAAACTGCTCAAAACTAGTCAGAATATTTTGAAAATTTTATAAAGTATAGGAATTGATAAAATAAACATAATATGGTATAAATCTCAAGTGTCTACAGTTATTCGTTTTTAAATTACAACAAAATAAAAAATCGCTAGGTACACGAGAAATCGAATGAATATCCAATGTTAACATTTTACCTTCAAACGATCATAAAAATTTAATTTAACTTTCTTGTAGACATTTTTTTTATGATAAAGGTAGACAAACTCATGAAGAATCTTGAATTATATTTTAAAATCTTAGATTTAAAAATAAAAATTATTATGAATTTCTAGCTCAAAAACATGTGCACATTTTCGTCATTTTTACGTATTCTATTCTCAATATTTGAACTTAAAATGCTTGTAAAAAAAAAAATTGTGACTGGATTTTTAATATTTATCAAATATCATTGCAATAATTAATTAGGAGCCTTGTATTAAATGTTCAAGATATTTTCCCCAACAAATATAATTTTATTGACATTCCTAGGAATAAAAACTAAAAAAATTTGAAACTGAAAATGTCCATAAACAGTTCAATACAAATCAAAATTATTTGAACATTTATCGTATATAGACAATGCTAATATAAACAACCAGTGAAAATTTCATATATCTACACCAAAAACCAAAATCAATATTGACGAAAACCGACTGCGTATAAATTTCCGATTTTCCTTAATTTTTTTTTGTTTTTGCTTTTGAAAATTACTGGGAATTTTAAATCTTGACCTCCCCAATGCACCAACAAAATTAAATAACACACATCATTGTAACATCCATCACTTCACTTAGAATTTAAAAATAAATAAATATCAAAATAAATTAGACATGTTCTCTAATAACAATGTTAAGGAATGAATATTAAACAAATTTGGAATATTATTGGATAGGTAGTTAATAAAAAACTAAAAAAGAAACAAAACCAATAGATACTAATAAATGATCCATAATAATTATTAATAATATCAATATTGAATATAATACCTAATTTATATAGGTACATATTACATAATAATAACTAGGCAGTAGGTAGGAAGGTACTTAGAATCCAAGTAAAATTAATTTATGAATAATAAATATAATATAAAACTATTACACATAAAAGGCAATTTAAAATGGTTTTAACTGTATTTATTGTCGCCATAATTTATCAATCATACCTACCTACATTTTCAATTTTTATTTTTTTATAACTAGGTACACCAAGGCATCTTTTTTTAAAAAATCAGAGGTCTTTAAAAATACAATACATAGTGGGTGAATACATGATAAATAATAATCAGTAAATAATACATACTTAAACACTTATTTTTGATACTAAACGGACATTTAAGAAATAAGAATATTAATGTACTATACCTCTATAGTCTATAATACTAGTATGTAACTATTGTAACTATTATACTTATTAAAAATAAATGGGTACATTTCATGAAAGAACAAATGATAAAATATTGTTGGGCGGTTGGCATAAAGATGTAAAATAACATAAGTGAGGAATCAATATTCAATAGTTACTGTTAAAATATTTTACTATTTTTTACTTGTGTTTCACTCAGTGGGGTCCTCAGGTTTTTAATAGAGGGGGAGGGAAATTGAATGCAATGTGGAGTTAATTCCCCCACTTCAATAACAATTGAATACACATTAAATCTCAATAAATATTAATTTTAGTGTATCTCCTATCTGAGAAAAATTAATAGTTAATAGTAGTATATAAAATATGTTAGAATCCTATTAATTAACAATTTATTGACTACCAATTCTTTTTTCAAGGATAATTGTAAAAAACTAAAAACTAAAATTTATGCACTAGTTTAACTAGTAAGTCACATTACTTGCTTATTATTCAAATTAAGAATAGATTGTAAATTTCTCATAAAAAAAAGAAAAAAGTCACATTATACCAAGAACTTTCTTAGATTCAATAACAAATTTCTCATAAATTTTAACACATTCAATGTTTTAAAAAAATAAGATAAATAACGAAGAATAATAAGACAAATTAGTAAATGTAATCCTTACTGCATGACAATACTCTCCAAGGAGTCAATTTAGTCAACAGCAAGGTGCACACAATTTAATAATCACATAAATATAATTGTTAAAGGCTATTTAAAAAAAATTAAGATTGTTTCAGTTTTGACTGCCACATTTTTAGTAAACAATAACAGTTTAAATTTCTAAGTTAAGATTGTATAAAAAAAGTTTTGAAACGGTTTATAATCAATAAAAAAAAAGTATAGTAGAAGACAGCAAACCAACAATTAATTATCAAACAATGCATAATGTTTGCTTAAAACTAACTTATATATAATACATATCATATTAACCAAGTTGATAATTTTATTGGTTTCTGTTTAACTACATGATGTTTAACTGTGCTGAAATAAATTGTAATAATCCATTTTTAAATTGATAATTACTAATAATAATATTGTTTTCAATGAATCTGAACTCTTTAATAATGAGTCAATTAGTTAAAAATTATTAATAAAGGGATGAATTAGAAAAACTTTAAATTTGTAATAAATCATTATTTTTTTAGAATTGTTGTTTATGTTTTTAACTAAAATATAAAAATTCCAATTTAAAAGTCTACCTAGCATTAAAAAAAATTCTATTTTAAAACATTATTTTTAAATGATGCCTGGGTTTAATTCATTTTGATGAAATGTATAGACACAAAAATAAAAGCACAAATAATTAAAAATGCCCATTATGTGTACACACGACATTTTTATCATTGACATATATTTTACAGTTTGATTAAGTACAATAATAAATAAATAAATTATTTAAATGAATTTGATATTCAATATCCCACTTTCCCTAATTTTGTATCTGTTTTTGGATCAGAAGTAACTTCTTGCATAGCTACTATACATTCGTTAATACATGTCTGAAGATCACGTAACCTATGCAACTGTGCCAATCTCAAGACCTTCATTGCGTGTAGAACAGCTGAATCTTTGGATTCAATTGTATGACCTTTTACTTTTTCTAAAGGAAAAGCTTCTCCCTGTACAAATAAATATATAAAGTATATATTATATACATATAACTACATAGTATGTTAATATATTTTAGGTACCTTAGGTAATATCGATGATGGATTTTTAATGGCTTCTTCATTGAGCCTTTTAATGATAAATTTATGAATAGCTTCTAATGTAATTTTGTGATCGGGATGCTTGGAAATATTTAGTAAGTCCGCAAGTTTCTCAATACCTTCCTTGAAATCACTGCTGTTTACTAAAAAATATTTTGATATTATATATTTGAAAAATATATATTAGTACTTGAATAAAATGGTTACCATCAAGATTATCAATTGGGTTATCGGATGGTATAATCATTGGAACATCAGTAGAAACTTCAAGTGTTTTTTTTGTTTCAGAATCAAATTTATTTTCTAAAACAGTTGAAACCAAAATAATTCATTTTTTATTAGAATAAAAGACAATTATAAACAATTATAAATATTAAGTTTGTATTTACTTTGTTTATTGTATGTTAGTCGAATTGCCACGCCTAATAACCATTCCAACTGATCCATAGCTTCGGTAGATTTAATTGGACTAGAACACGACACACAATAGTTTTTGAATGCTGTGTCCCAAGAAGGAGAATCAACATTCTGTAACTCTGTTCGTTTCTCTGGTACATAAGTATGTAATATGTTTTCCTCGAGCCACAAAATCAACATCCGAAAACTTTTTTGATCTATATTGAATAAGTAATAAATACAGTCAGAATAAGTTGCTTCTAATATTTTACAGATTCAAAATTTGTCATTAGCCTACAATTATCTGCTTCATTTAAGTTTTTTTCAGGCATATAATTTCATAATTTAAGTCACTTGATTACACAATAGTCTAATTATTATTATTTTATTTTAAATTCATATTCTAAATTTTAGAATCTAAAGCAATATTTTTCTAGATTTTGTAAGAATAATTATTGAACAAAATATAGTGTATATTTTACCAGAATTCTATATACATTCTGTTCCACGAAAGAACATGCAGGTTCAGTGCATGTAGACTGAAGTTTGTCACCTGACTTGACCTCCATGGGGCCAAATGTCATCGAAATGTTATTTCACAAAATAAGAATTTTGATAAAAAAAAAATGGATCAACATACAATAATATTTAACCATTCTAGAAATAACACTAAAATCTAAAATTTTTCAAAATTTGTAAAATAAAGTGTTTAATTTTAGTTATCTGAGTTATAAAATAGAAATTTACAAATTTAAGTTTACTCTACTATTTCTTAAGCATTTTACAAAAAAAATATGCAAATGCTATAAAATACCAACCTTGGCGGCTGATAATATGTTTATATGATAATACCTTAAAATTAATTCTGGTGCTAGTACCAGACACAATAAGAGGATTTATGGGACGATGGTGGGTGTGGGGGGGGGGGGGCATGACCCTTATTCAGCTTAACCTCCCCATCACTAAGCCACTGTTAATATTGTATCGTATTGTACATAGAAATTTGCGCTAATAAAAATTCAGGTAATATTCACATAGAGAATTACAGTTAAAAGAAATCTTTTAACACTAATTCAACAACCAGAACAAATTATAATTTATTTTATGCATTGTCACTTACTTTAGAATTTAAATAAGACACAATTTTAAATTTAACATATTTTTAACATCTTTATTTTTTCTTTCAAGTTTAAGAACATTAATTTGGTATTATGTTTTATAAGGTATAAAAGAAATTACTATACTATGTATCTAATGAGTAACGAGTAACAATAAATTCATGTCATTAATCACAAAACGTTTATATCACACCTATAGCCTCTCACAAATCTAATAAAAATAATAACTAATGTATCATCAGAATAAAAATAATTAACACAATTATCAAGTAGGTATTAATATGTTATAGTTTACCATTTGCATCAAACACTGCAGCCAACGGATAACCTAAGGCTTTCACCTTGTTGATAGACATTCCAAATCAGGGATCAGTAAATTTAACGCTAATCAAAATACAAACATTAAGGTTTTAAAAGTCTGTGAATTGACTAAGTTAACCATAAATAGATCAAACTTCACTTGTAGTAGCTAAGTAATAACAAAGTCTAGCCATGGTCGAAATATATGAAGTGATAATATTTTATCATGATTACAATTATCATTTATCAGAAGCATATAACACCTCCGCCGTGGAGGCTAATAACTTTTTGAATACACTGCAGCGTGGAATTTTACCAATAAAGTAATTGACATTTGACTTTATCTTGAAAACGAAGAAGGCAGTGTCGGCCTGGCCCCTCTTTTTTTGTAGGCTTTTGTAAAATTTTTTATTTGCTTGAGTATGCCTGGCATAGGGAGTAATAGAACCACGTAAAGTATTTATCGAAATATTTAACCATACGGAATTTTTCTTTGCAGGGCTCAGATGCTTGCCTATTAGTATTTAGTGTGAGCAGGGCATAATAGTACAAAACACAAGTGGCAAGTAATAAGTAGGAGAAGGTTTTTTTTGGATTAATTGCGCTACTTCAAGTTAAGTTAGAATTTATATCTCTCTTGAAAAAAAATGGTCTCAGACGAGGCTACGAGGGTTTTGCTCACCCGACCCTGATTGGTCATTTACTTTTGAAATTTTACTGGAGTAATATTATGCTTATAGTTTATGGATGTCTTCCAAGTTAAAATTCAATAAGTAATATCATTGATTATAAATACTATACTAGTATTTATAATCAATGGTAATATAAATATAATTATGGTTTTCGTAATTTCATTTCTGTGTCATTAATAATTATAATAACTATTATTTATTATTTTGCAGTTTCAAATTTTTCAATAATTTCATAGCCTATTATTAAACGAATGATTCCCCGTGTCAGTCTTCGCGTTAATATTACACATAGTGATTACTAACATGCTCACTCTATTTTAGATTCTGAGTGGAACGATGAATGTATTGATTTTACAAAGATGTGTGTTATTTTTTAAAATTTTTTTTTTTATCTTTATACACGATAGGTAGTCGAAATAATGCTTCGATTTTCAACTTCAGGATCTTGTTCAATGGAAAAGTGAATATTGTTGGTGCGTTGGGGAGGTCAAAATTTAAAATTCCCAGTAATTATCAAAAAACGCCGCGAAAAACAAAAGAATAATTAAGGAAAAACTGGAGCTTTTACGCAAAATCGACTTTGGTTTTGGGTGTAACTTTAAAACAAATGACCATAGATATACATGAAATTTTCACTGGTGGATTATATTTCCATTTTATATACATGATAACATTTTTTGAATATTTTGATTTATTTTGAACTGTCTACGGACATTTATAGTTTCCATTTTTTTTTGTTTTTTTTTTTATAAATATCAATAAAATTGTATTTATTAGTTAAAAAGCTGGAAAATTTAATATAAGGCTCCCATTATATTGTTACAATGACATTTGGAAAATATTAAAAATCCTTGGTACCTATCAGTTTTTTTTATAAGCATTTAAAGTTCAAAAATTGACAAAATATGGAAAAAACACGAAAATTAGCAAATTATTTTGAGTTATAAATTCATAAAATTTTTTCTTTTTAAATCTAAGATTTGAAAATGTAATACAAGATTCCTTATAAAATTATCTACCTTTATAAAAAAAAAAAAAATGTCTATAAGAAAGTAAAATTAAATTTTTATGAGCGTTTGAAATTCAAATTTTTACAACATTGGATATTCACTCGATTTGTCATATGGCGATTTTCTTATTTTGTTGTAATTCAAAAACGAATAACTGTAGATACATGAAAATTTCACTGAATGTTTATTTTATCAATTCTTATACTTGACAAAATTTTCAAAATATTTTGACTTGTTTTGAGTTGTTTACAGACAATTTCATATTTCAATTTTTTTTATTTTTTTTTTCTATGAATATCAATTAAGTTTTATCTGTTGGGAAAATGTAATACAAGGCTCCTAATATATTGTTACAATAGCAGTTGAAAAATATTAAAAATACATTGGCACATTTTTTTTTTATATGCATTTAAAGACCGAATTTTGACAAAATTTATCAAATTTAGAATTGAATAATAATTTTGTAGTTAAAAATGTATAAAATGTTC
>NC_042493.1:47010736-47023804 GCF_005508785.2 Acyrthosiphon pisum
TATCAAATTAGAATGAATAATAATTTGGTAGTTAAAAAATGTATAAAATGTTCAACTTTTATATTTTAGGATTGAAAATTTAAAACAAGATTCTACGTAAGTAGTTAATACTTAATTCTGTTACCAAAAAATCAAAAAAATACATATACACAGTTTATTTTTATAGTCATTTTAAGTAAAAATTTGGACGAAATTACATATTAAAAAACCTAGAATAACTGTTTTAGTTATTTTGTTGTGATTGTATAATATTATTCGTGGGTACTCGAAACTTCTAAAGTATTATATATCTATGATAGTATCACGGTTTGTTGTTGATGTATATGTTTTTAAAATATGAATCCTGTTTTAGATTCTGAACGAAGTGATGAATGTATTGATTTTACAATGATGTGTGTTTTTTTTTTTTTTTTTTTTTTTTTTTTTTGTCTGACGACAACTTTTGGAGCAGTAAAAATGCTTCGATTTTCAAAAGTTGTACCTTTTCTGAAAGGAAAGTGAATCTAGTTGGTACTTTGGGGGGTCAAAAGTGAAAATTTCCCAATACTTTTCAAAAGCGGCAGGAAAAACCTTAAAAAAATAACGGAAAAACGCGAATTTTTACGCAAAACCAATTTTTGACAAAAACGAAAACTTAATTTTACTGTAACTCAAAAAATTATTATTGTAAGCACTTGAAATTTGCAACAGATGTTTATATTAGCGTTGTCTATACAGGGTTAAATTTTCAAAGTGTTTCGACTTTTTTTGAGCTATTTATAGACAAATGAGATTTCCATTTTTCTAAGTATTTTTTTTTAAAATAACGATAAAAAATTTTGGGTTGGATAGAAACTTTGAAATTTAATACAAGTTTCTTATAAGTTGTTCTCACAGTGATAAAAAAAATCCAAATCGTTAGTCACAATTTTTATTTATAAGCATTTAAAGTTCAAATTTATAAGAAATATGTCAAAATTGCGAAAATTTGCAAGTAATTTAGTGGTTGAAAAATCGTAAAAATTTTTTCTTTTATAACTAAGTTTTTAAAATTTGGTACAAGGTTCTCCATAAGTTTTTCTTTAAAAATAATATATCCTAGACTGACAAATCATCTCCGTTCAGAATCGTTTTTCGTATACAATGATATAATATCATTGGATTCAAATTTAATTCCATCCATTACAGTAACCCACTTGTAACCTACTGTACAGCAGAGCGACATCCACGACTTATCCGCCTTTTTTTTACTTTTAATTATTCATGAGGTATTTTTTTTTTTTTGAGAACTTTGATGCATCTAAATAAAAATTCGAACTAGTAGTTTTTGAGTAATATAACTTTGTGTATTAATGGTAATATGTATATGGAAATTGGTTATGTCAATTTGGGGGCTTAGATGAATTGAAAATTTAGTAGTCAGTAGGTACTATTGATCAATCAAGATAAATTATATATAAAAATTATTAAGTAGGTATACTGAATAGTGAATAGGTACTACATCAAATATTAGCTACTTATAATTTTTATTGAATGTATTTTTAATATTTTTCAACTGCTATTGTAACAATATATCAGAAGCCTTGAATTACATTTTCATGGTTTTTTTACCCAACAAATAAAATTTTATTGATATTTATAGAAAAAAAAACTAAAAAAAATTAAAAACTGACAATGGCCGTAAACAGCTAAAAAAGAGTCAAAATATTTTCAAAATGTTATGATGTATATAAAATGAAAATATAAATATTCAGTAAAATATAATGCCATGTATCTACAGTTATTTGTTTTTGAATAACAACAAAATAACAAAACTGTTACATGAGAAATCGAATGAATATCCAATATTGTAAAAATTTGAATTTCAAACGCTCATAAAAATTTAATTTGACTTTCTGATAGACATTTTTTTTCTTAATAAAAGTAGACAAACTTATGAGAAATCTTGTACTACATTTTAAAATCTTAGATTTAAAAGTAATATTTTTATGAATTCTTAACTCAAAATAATTTGCTAATTTTTGTGATTTTCTAGTATTTCGTAAAGATTTGAACTTTAAATGCTTATAAAAAAACTGTGACTATAGTCCTTATAAGGATTTTTAATATTTTTCAAATGTCATTGTAACAATATAGTAGGAGCCTTGTATTAAATTTCCAAGCTTTTTTACCCAACAAATAAAGTTTTACTGACATTCATAGGAAAAAATACTAAAAAAATTGGAAACTGAAAATGTCCGGATAGAATAAAATGCTAATATAAACAACCAGTGAAATTGTCATGTTTTTGCTGTCATTTGATTTAGAGTTACATCAAAAACCAAAATCGAATTTATCGAAAACCGATTTTGAGTAAAAATTCCCGGTTTTCCATAATTTTTTTATTTGTTTTTCCCTGAGCTTTTGAAAACTATTTTAATTTGATCTCCAGAATGCTAAACTATATTCACTTTTCTATCAAACAAGATACTGTTGAAGAAAATCTAATCATTTTTACTGCCCCAACAGTGACGACAGACGCAAAAAAAAATTTTTAAAAAAAACACATCATTGTAAAATCAATACATTTATTGCTCCGCTCAGAATCTTAAATGATACTGACTAGTAGGAGGCAACTAGTACTAGACCTTTTTCGTTTACGATAAAATGTAGGGAGGCAACTCGTATATAGTCGGGAGGCAATTCGTATAGTTACAAATTATTGACCTTTTTGACTTCAAGAAGCAAACAGTGTGCGCCCATTTACTTTACTATTAGTAAAACAGTAGGTTGAATTATTTTTTTCCTAAAACATTTCATTTGATATACCTACTTTAAAAGTTTCCAGTACCCACAAATAATATTTTTAAATTACAAAAAAAATTCGGTAGCTATAAAATCATT
Source organism: Acyrthosiphon pisum (assembly GCF_005508785.2). Classification (NCBI taxonomy): domain Eukaryota; kingdom Metazoa; phylum Arthropoda; class Insecta; order Hemiptera; family Aphididae; genus Acyrthosiphon; species Acyrthosiphon pisum. Next base: position 47,013,599 of record NC_042493.1, read on the forward strand.
ATTCTCTGTTTATATATTATCTAATTGTGTCCAAATCTGAACTAAAATAATATCTATTCAAAAAAAAACTGTGTTTATATTATTCTTAGATTTATTAGTTACAGGTTGATATACTTGGATAAACCTTGTTTCAATCTTTATAGGTAGCTATACAAATTGAACATTTTATACATTTTTAATGACAAAATCATTTTTCAAATTCTTATTGCTTTGATGAATTTTGTCCACATTTAAAGTTAAAATGCATCTACAAAAAATCATGCTTGTGTATCTTTAATATAGTGAAACTGCTATTATAACAACTTATGAGGAACCTTGTACCTATTATATTTTCAACTTTTTGACCCAGCGAGTAGAAATTTTTTCATCGATATTTATAAAAATAAACTATAAATTATAATAAAAAATATTTACGAATAGCTCAAAATATTTTTAAAACTATATAAGTACTATGTATTGAAAATGCTAATTTTTAACATTCGGTAAAAATGTCTAGTTCTTCATCGTCTTTGAATTACAAGACAAAATAAAACATTTACAAATTCCATACGATAAATTGTTAGTTTACGCGTTAAATAATAATTTAATATGTAAAAAATGAGATTACCTGAATACCTATACAATGTATGAATAAAACTAAACACAAAAATGTTAATATGTAGGTATTTAGGTACAATATATTGTATATAGTATACAATCCATAAACAAAATTTCTATTAATAACCATCTAGGAAGTTATAACTTATAAGAAAATACAACAATATAATATTACAATAAATATTTCATTTTTTTACTAATATATTTTTTGTGACTATTAAAATCATTTAAAATTATTGTTGTTAATACCAAATCGACTGAAACATTCAGAAATTCTAATGCTAACATTAAAAGAATCGATTTATATCCAATTTCTGTATTACACTTAGGTACTTAATCTAAAAACATTATTTGTATTTTTACGGGTATGATAATTATAATTTAAAAAAACCGGGTAAGTGGGTAACGCTCAGCTATAACCTGTATCTAGGTACATTATTAGGTGTCTACAGAATCACTGTAATGAATTTGTTAAATTGAATTCAATAATCATTGTACACGAAAAATGATTTTGAGCGAAGATAGTTTATCAGTCTAAATATTATTTATAATAATATTATAGTTATTTGTTATTAGTTATTACTAAGTAGGTACATTTTATGATATTATTGTGATTAAAGTAATTTATTTTACTATTATAGGTATTACAGTAGATTAAATTCATTTTTGAATAAATATTACATTTGAAAGTGTCATTATGTGTACCTATATACTGCACAGTGTATACAATATAATAATTTACATAAAAGTCTCAAGTAGGTACCTTATACCTACCTACCTACCCATGAATGGTTTTTTGAAGTTTTGGTTTTAATATATACCAAATTTGAATTAAAATGTCTGTACAAAATAACTGTTTATATATTTATTTTAGATTTAAATTTATATAAATTTTATCGACGGGTTTTGATTGATAAAGGTAAGTATCGATCGTGTATAGGCCACTTATTTAAGACGCAGACAACAAATTAATGCGCGTGTGATGCTCTGGGTAACTGTAACCATATTTTTTTGATCAAAACGGAAATAAGGCCACGTAGAAAGAGAATTATAGTTATCGAATGTGTTTTGGCTCTGAAATGCTGATTGCTGATATCGCGCTTAGATCATAATATACATTGCATTAAATATATTCAACCACACATCATCCTGTCCTTTCATCGTCACCTTAAGCTGGTGTACGCTACAATTGTTATATAATAATATTATATTGTATAATATGATCTCAGGTCGACTGTTGAATACCTACTAATTTTGATCTTTAATATTATCCTCTAATTATCTCTCGTTATTGTTAAAATCAGAATCTAAAACATTTTTCCGCCAGTAGGATACATATTAATATACCTAATTAGTAAAAATGTCAATAACAAAAAATGTTTTTCGTTATTTTTGGGCTTCTAGTTTACTTTTTGAAAACGGAACAAATTAGTGTCCAAAAAATCCACCGGGGACAACGAGACAGAGAACTGAAATGTATAATATATTGATATCATTGAGTATACAATTATATAGGTACTATATATTTATAATACATTACTTAAAATGGGAAACTTAATATATTATATTATTGACTATAATATTTTTATAATATACGATTTAAGATAATATAGCCTAATAGGTATAATGCATGAAAAATTTGTCATGGTATAATGTATAATAATGTATAATGTATATAATATTTGTAAATATAATATCTTATCGTATTACGTAAAAATATTGTTTTCCATTTGTACCTCCGATGCCATCGTTGCTTGCTGTACCACAGCTACCATAACCATGTTACCTGTATTGCGCGTCATTTTCGTTGTGCGCATGATAAAACGCAATAGTTCTTATCAAAGAATGTGTACGTAGTAAGTAGTAGTTGTTAGTCGGGGAACAGATTATATTATATGTATATAATAGACTATATATTTTATTCACAAACGTCGGCAGCATGACCTCATGACAAGCACGTTGATTTGTTTTTTTTTTTCGGTTTTTTTTTTCCGACTTCGCATTTCTCGATATTTTGTTTCCTCCCGTAGTGCCCAAGTGGTCCCTCTCGTTGACTCGTCGGTCTTCACTCTACAGTCATCTGTCTGTCGCACCTATAGGCTACAATACTCTTCGATTATCATTTTGTCCGAAGTTTCCGCCGCCGTCTGAGACGCGCTCGTGTCGTCACTAATAATATTATTTACCACCATCGTGTCGTCGTCATTATTATTATTATTATTATTATTTATTATTATTATTTTTATTACTATTGTATCCGCCGTGTAGTAGTAGTAGCAGCATCATCAGCAGTTGGTCTTGAGGAATCGACGCCGCAGTAAAACAGTAGCCGGAGTATATTTGCGGAACATACAACCCTGTGCTGCTTGCGCTTAATCGTCTAGAGGTAACAATGTTATATTGTTACCGATTTTTACGTGACTAGAAGCAATGACTTTTCCACGTGTCCCTGTCACTTGAAGCGCGCTGACAATGGACAAAAACGTTGTGGTTGAGGACGACATCAGCTCGTTGATCGGACATTTCGCAAAGGAGACGTTTAAATGCACCAACAGCGATTCGTTCGTAAGCACACAAACATTACTTATGCTACTCGTTAAGTCTAAAATATTGTTATACACAGCCTGTAGTCGATGTTGATTTTGTATTTGATAGTCATTTGACAATCTAAAGACAAAAGAACAACGGCTTGATAGAATTTTCATAGTATTAATTTATTGGTTATTGGAAGCCTGCCAGATCACTTTAAAGCAAAATGTATAAGTACAACAGACAATTGCCCATTTTGATCATTGTCTTTATCATTTCATTATACCTATTGATTTGTTTTTGTTGGCGTTAGTATGTCTAAGAAATTGCTACCCTAAGTATAAAATGCTTCATTTGATTTATGTTAATAAACGATTTGACCACAATGTTTTATCTTGAAACACTTTAAATAATTTTTTTCTAACCAGTATAGTTGGTCTTTGTATGACCTTTAATATGACCTGATGTTAAACATTCGCCAATATTGATACACATTTTTATCATTGCTTGTGTAGGTAGTTTTATTTTTTAATAACTTGATTGCATATAGGTATTTGATAAATAATATTTAATTACCATAAATAACATGTTTTATCTGTAACTTAATTCATAATGAATTATGATTTGTTATGCGAGATAAGAAAAAAATGTAGGTACTTAACTTTATTAAGGGAATTATTAAATAACATGATTACTAGTTTTTTAATATATTAATATAAATAGGTACCTTATTAGTCTTTGATTTAAAATATATAAATATTAAAATTTATCATCTTATTGTGTACCTGCCGTATGCCTATAGTCAACATTTTCATGATGGTTTCTTATCTATTTTAGGTTAAGTATTTTCAACATATTTCTGGGAGGGGGGTCCTGAAAAATAATATGTATTTCAAAGGTAAAATTTAAAAAAACTACCATTCATTCTAGCCTGAAATTTAAATTTAAATATAATAATAGCTTTGATTATTGGCTCAATTTTGTTTCTATTTTCTGCAATTTTTTTTGGCTATCCTGGTTGGTATCTAATTGTTGTTTAATAGAAATTCATTTGATACATGAAATTCGATTTTCATGTATCAAAATACTAAGAAAAATATTCTGCTTTGGAATATAAAATTAAAACCCAATGTTGTCATTCAAAAAAGTAAAAAACTTAAAAAATTATAAGAATAAATATATTTAAAAATATAATTTTTTAAGAAAAACGTTGTTTTATAAACAACTTGAAACTATGTAAAAAAATATTTTCAAAAAAATTTACACTTTTTGAAATAATAATTGTTCAATGGTAAAAGAATCACTCGGTATATATAATTAGACGAAACCGGTCTTTTAGTTAATAAACTACCAATTAACGAATTAGTTTGAAAAGCATTAGCTAGACGTTTCAATAGGTTTAAGAAAAAAATGTTGATTGGATGGTTATTTTTTAGATAACATTTTATTGTAAAAACAAATTATTTAGTAGTTAGTACCTACTTTTGATTATTTTGTATTCAACTATCGAAGTACCAGAATCAACTATAGGTGGTCAAATAAATATCTGTACATTTAAATAGTATGAAGTAATAGGAATAGTGTTGTAATAATCCCCTTTAAAAGAAAGTAGGTAATGGTAGAAAAATAAATTCATTGTCGCAAATCACAGTATAACCGATTACTGGAAATAACTGATACTGTGGATGATTTTTTATTTATTTATTTAAGATTTTACGGGCTGAGCTCTTTAAAAATAGTGCACAGTACATATATAATATTACAATAACAATTGTAAATTTAATATACTAAATCAATATGAGTTTTTTATTAAACTTTAAATATATAATTGTTGATAAATTAAAAAATAATTATTATTTCAGTATATTTTAAGTAGGTATAAAAATACCCTATATATACTCAAATAAGATCCGGCTTCGGCGGTGACCAGTTTTCATTTCGCGACAGTCAGATGTCGTCCCCACTACGGTGGCGCGTCATGCACTGCCACTGAACAAAGCCACGCCACCAAAGTCTGATCTTATTTGGAATAGAGTATAGTATTGTATTTTTAGTGAACCTATATAATGTTATAAAATTAACGTTTATATCAGTGTCCAGGACAACCCCCCCCCCCCCCATCCCTAAATCTGCCACTAATTTTATTTTAACAACAATAACAACTGTGATAAAGATTTATGAATCTTGATATTTCACATACTAATATCCTAATAATTAATTTCTACATTTATCTTATTGTTTTTAAATATCTATTTAATTGGTTTTTAGGGTTTGGATGTTATGGAAAAATGTTTAAATCTATTGCGTCTGGACTACAAATTTATGGTAAAGTATACCCTATTAAAAATATATTTAATTTTGTTACATAATATTTATGTAGGTATATGTTAATATGTTATCTATGTATAACTATGGGCTTGATGCTCTAAAATCTTAGAATAATGCACTAAAAATTGTACTTTTCCATTATCCCGACTACTGCACGATTCTGCGACTCACAGCCAGACTTAATAGTTTCATCTTTTAATACACGATCCACAATTATCACAGCAGTAGAAAGCTATTATATAAAACTTAAAAAAAATTATAACGGTTAATAATAAAACGTCTAAAATTCTATTTTTGACAGCCAATTTTTGGTATAGTAATATGTTATCGAATGAATCTCCTTCGATGTTTTTCTCCAGATAAACTCCATCAGATAGGATTCCAAATTATGGTGTCTGGTTCCTCTATGGGGGAGATAATGGAATTGAGGCTTGTGGTAGTCCAGGATAACAGAAACGTGCCCAAAATTATTAGCTATACAAAATTGTACGTACATTGTATATAGAATTATATTATTTTAATTATATTTTGGTGATTTAACAATGCTGAATTTTGTTTATTTGTGATCAGTGATCATTAAAGTATTAGGTGCCCAGCTTGATATATTTATTGTCTGTTGGTCACTTGGTCTGTATCGATTTTATTAGTTGAATGGTATTTCAAATGAAAGATAAGATAAGTTTAATTGTTTGCATAATTATATTTGTAGCAGAAAAGATGTGTGTGTGCTGATTTGATGTTACTGCATTACTTAGTACATGCTCATAAGATAGTACCACATTATATTATTGGTCAGTTCCATGAATGGTTGAGTTTTACTGCAGCAAAGAATATAATATGCAGGGATAGCTATGTGTAAGGTATATTATATAGCTTGGGGTGTGTCCTTATTTTTCATTTATAATTTTTTCCAGATTACCTCCCTAAAATTGTTCAACAACAAAAAAAATCATACAAAAAAAGTTTCATGCAAATTCTTTAATTATAACCCGTGCCGCAAAAGCTCTAAAGTTACAAAATTAAAAAATGTTCAACATTATTAATGTTTTTGATATTTTTAGACATAACTCTTGTAAAAAGGGTTCAATCCTGCTACCAGCGCGCGCTGTGCCGCGCCGCCACGGCTAGAGGCTCTATATCGGCACTCGACGAGGCAGTTGCCTATGTTAATGCATGGGGGGTGGTATACGGGTGTGCGGCGTAAACACATACAATATTGTGAATGGCGCATGCGCAAAACGCTAGCCAAGGCAGTCAAATATACTGCCTCAGGCCGCCAGGTACATTGTTATAGCCGCTCTACTAGCTAGGTGAGGGACCGCTCGCACAGTTCTTAGCAAGTAAATTGGATTGGATTGAACCGCCTCACCTCGCACTCGGCATTCTTAAAATACTGGAATTAATTCTGGAAATCAGATGTCTTGATAAAGTAATTAATAATAATAAACATTGCAACGACGCACGATGCTAGCACTGTCGCCCGTCTCCTGCATAGTGCATACTGCTCAGAAATCTTATAAATTTCATTCAATTTTTATAGTTTATTTCATAGAACATTACCCCCGCCGTGGGAGCACGCCAATGTAAAGGGCGCTAGTGTTGTAATGCCTAGGGGCAGAAAAATGGCAAGTCCTTATATCTTTAACATGTTTGAAATATAAATTAAAATGATACAACTAAATTTATGATTTATAAATTTTTTTTGTGATCTAGATATTTTTTTAATAACCACAACCATCTTGTAGGTAGTCGGTTATGTTTTTGAGATTCATTTTTGGTTATTTTATTGTTATACTCCTCTATAAGTTTAACTCCTCTTTCTGTAATATAATTTATAAGTGGAATATTTTTTTAAATGAACAGAGCTTTATTATAATTTTCTTTGTTTTCCCAATATAAACAAAGATCCTTTTCATTAAAAAAAAGGTATTGATTGCAAATCGTTTAAATAGTTTTTAGTATTGACACATATAAAATCATAGATTCCCTTTCTACTACCTCGTTTGCATTTTTTGGAGATATAATTGAATGTTGTGCATTTGAACTTAATTCTGATGAACAAACGTCGTTGTTTAGAGCATGAATCATTTTTTTTTAGTCTTCAGTGAGTGGTACAGCCTCATCGAAAAAAGCAAATCCACGTAATTCTGCAGATAAATACCATAAGTGACCACAAAACTTTTTAATTACTATCTGAGATAGATCTTTATCTATAGAGGTATAATGTAAAAGATTTTTTTATAAAAGTCCTGTATTTGATTGAAGATGGTGAATTAAACCATACTATTATGTGTAATCGTACAATAAAAATGCAAATACTTCTTTAGGCACTTTCTTCTTTGGGCGTTAATCAAAACTGTTCTGTTTTCTGCCCAAAAAAATTACTTGCTTTCGATTTGTCGATCATTGATTACGTTATTGTGCAATATTTTTGTGACCTACAGCAGCGGTTCCTAACCTTTTTAGTTATGTGGATCACCAATTATGTAAAAAAAAAACCTTGAGGCCTACTTACCTATTATAAAATATAAACATACACAAATAAGACAATAGAAGAAATATAAAATTATATAAAAATCTCGATGTTGATACGAATTAAAATTTGGTGACTCTTGGCTTTAGACTTAAAACCAGCGTCCGCAACCCAGTTCCACATTTCTCGTGGTCCTCAAATGAGCCCTGTTCCAGGTTGGGCATTAACGAGTTAATAAGTTTAAAGTTAAGTTAATTTTCACTTTTTAACTTAACTAGCTACTTTAAGATTTCCATTAATTTAATTACTTTCTTGACTTAATTGTTTTTTTTAATTAATGTGAAATCTACTAACTAAATTTTAATTTTAAGAAGTTAGGGTATTTTGTTTTATCTAATTTTATTTTATTACATTTCAATCGATTTTGAATCCTTGTTATAAAATATTTCAGGTGGTATTGTTTAATGTAAATTGTTTGGTTAAAATGAAGTAGTAACTAATCATAAATAAAAATAATAATAAGTAACTATCGTTAATCATAAAACCAGTGTTAAAAATAGACTAGTTTTATTATTTTTGAAGACTGACATTAGTAGAAAACTTCATACTTACTGTACCTAATCCTAATCCTGATCCTGGGAACTGTGTTCGATTGTGTATACCTTATTAGAAATTATAATACAGTGAAACCTGTGTACAATGAACGTGACCATCAAAAGTGTCAGTTATAGACAGATACAATGGAATACATATCTTTTTGTTGGGACATTATCATATTATACGTTCAAGATTATTGACTGTCCATTAAAACGGGTTTTACTGTATATTTAATATTATAACAAAAATTTATAAATATTAAATTACTATTCATATTTATTGATTGCTGATGATGAAATTATTTTTGTTTGCATTCTAGTATGTGTTAATTTTCAAAAAATCAAAATATTTAAGACTATTTATTGAATTTTATAGATGGTTAAAATTGTTTAATACATAACATAATATTATGTAGGCATAAATAAAAATGTTAACAGTTGTTATTTATTTATGTGACTAAAAATGCAATTAAATGCTATAAAAAAAAATATATATAAAAACTGTATACACACTACCTGTATGGTTTTGAGTTGGAAAATATAATGTAGGCTAGTCTTATATTAAATAAAAATTTCAAAAAAAATTCTAAATTAACTTTTAATTTAAAACTTTTTCTTAATAGCGCATGTTAATAAAAATCATTAACTTGCCCAGGTTTAGTAATTATAGATTAATTAGAGATTTGAATTACAACACAATTTGATAAATGTATTAACATTACATTTATTTTTAAATGTAAATAAATAAACCATTGTAACCCAAAACAGAATAATTAAATATGACACTTGTTTTAATAATGTAAATACATTTTTTATTCGACGCAACTATTTTTCAGATTATTGATAATAGCAAAGGGCGTATTAATGAGCAATATCCGCATAAAATTCCAATTTTACAACATGAAAAGTTTCCAAGAGGTCCAAGAACTTCATCTAGTTCTGTTGATGACAATTCACCAAAAGGAAATTGTAATAGAAAAAGAAACAGTTTAGGTGCTCCTTCACCTAGTAATCATTCATCTCCAGAACCCTTTGTGCGATCTCAATCACCAAGGCTTAGTAGCCCAAAAAAATCTAGTGATATAGTTGGTACTGATGTAGTATTAATTGATACTTTGATCAATGAAGCCAAATTTGCACGATGTCGCAACCGCTTTGTTGTACCGGTTATATTATACCAAGGACGATATATTTGCAGGTAAAATAGTTTGTTTTTTTTTGTAAGCTATATCACTATATCAATATAGTTATAAGTACGGTAGTATATTTATTTAATATAATTTGTAAGGTCTTCAACAATAGCAAGAATGACCGAAATAGGTCTGGGAACTGCAACAGCAAAAGGTCTGTCTTTTGAAGAATTCCGACAATTGGATAAAAAAAGAAAATGTGATGTAGAATTACTTAATGCTTGGAAAGTAGGAACTATTATTGATTTAATGGTTGAAAATGAAAAGCGGAAATTTGCAGTATCGTAAGTGTTCATTCAAGAATATTTTTGGTGTGTATTATAAGGGGGATGTGATTCCGGCTTTGTTTTCTAACAAAATACATCATCATATTATATCAATCGATTAAAACATCTAAAAATATTTGAATTTGTCATAAGGTTTATTTAAAAACAACTATTCTACTTTTTTTGAAACTAAACTCTTGAGATTTAGATTTTGAGCGGAGCGAGAA
>NC_042493.1:47023913-47050475 GCF_005508785.2 Acyrthosiphon pisum
TAAATTATTTCAACATGTATCATGCCGTGCGGTAAATATAATGTTAATGTTTTTCCAACTAAAGCGGCAGTCTGTTCAAACTGTAATTCAAATTTCCACCTAACATGTACAAAACTAAAAACTTTTACAAACTATAAAGCCGTTAAAGACAGTTGGATTTGGGAACCTTGTACTGGAAAATTAAATGTAAAAGCTGTATCATATAGGATACTAGAAGACCATTGTGTGTATGACCTTGATTCGATTAAATTAGATTTGAAAAAAAGTTTTTAAACAAATTGAATCCCTTTCGAACAATATGAAATCTATTAAGAAATCTATAACTTTTTGTTCTGATTCAATTGATGATTTTGGGACTAAATTTCATAGTGTAATAAATAAAATCTCGGAAATTGAAAAGAAAATGCAAGTTTATGAGTTAAAATGTAATAAACTTGAGAAAGAATTAAATGTTCTAAAAACGAAAATCAATAATAGTGAGCTATCGACCTTAGCCAATAATATTGAAATTACTAGAATTCCTAAAACGCCCAATGAAAACACTACCGAAATTATCAGCTCAGTAGCTCGAGTGTTAAACTGTCACTTTAATAGTAATTATAGTATTGATTCCTTTAGGACTATATCACGCCAAAATCATGATGGAAAAATTGTTGTAAAGTTAAACTCAAAATTAATTAAAGATTTAATCATAAATAGTATGAAATCTCGTTACAAAAATAAAAATCCACTTATGGCTAAAGATTTACATATAAATCTTGGTAACTTTATAAGGTATTTATTAACGACCAACTAACTCAAAACATCAAAAAACTATGATGGCTGTCTAGAAGTTGCAAAATACTATAATTATAAATATACATAGGCTAACATGTCAGGAGTATTTGTTAGAAAACAAAAAGGAGGACAAATTATCAAAATCAAAAATTTAGATGCATTACAGAAGATTGATATATAGAAAAATAATATTGGAATATGGGAATTTGACTCATAAGTTAACATTATATATTTATGTAAAAATTTCTCTAAATTTCTAACAATAATGGGTACTGCTCTAAATTCGCTGGACTGTAATAGTTCTTACTGAAGCTTGGCTTTCTAGTAATAATTTGAATTACAAAATAGAAAATGTCTATGCAATCAAAGCAAATGATAATTTATTATATTAAAATAGTAGGATAATTATCTATATTAATAATAAATATCCAATTGATGAATTCACAGAGATTTTTATTGATAAATGCAACTATTTACATTTGAAAATAGGTAATAACATAAAATATGAAATTATTGCTTTATATCGTTCTCCAAGTAATAATTTAAACAATTTTATTACTAATTTTAAACAACATGCGTCAAAAATTAAATCAAATAATTTAATAATGTTAGGAGACATTGACATTGATATTTCTAATGATAGTAACGATATCAACAGACATGAATATCTTGACAATATAATTGAACTAGGTTTTTATCAATGCATTTCCAATTTCACTAGAGTAACAGAAAATAGTGCCTCATGTAATCATCACATTTTTATTAGAGCTAATAGCATTAATAATATTGAAAGTTTTATTTACTATTCTGGTATAAACAGATCTTTATGTACAGTGGCAGGCTGAACTTCAATTTTAATTGACGCATTTTCATAATTAAGTATTTACCACCACCACCACCATTCTATTTTCTCTAATAACAAAGTTACGATGCAAATAAAATGTGATCAAAAGAGCCAAGAGGTCAGGCTTTAACATGTAATTCTGTGCCACAGTTAAGGGGTGGCACCACCCCACCCCCTTTGAAAAGTTGACGTAATTGCGTCAAAATTGAGCGCTTCAGCTCGCCACTAATTATGTAGTTGGATTAACAAAACAAAATAATGAGACTACCGTAATTACATTTGTTATATTTAAAAAGTGAACTGGAATACATTTCTTAATAAATTATCGCTTACCAATTGGAGTAACATACTCAATGAAGTAAATGTCGATAATTGTGCAAATAACTTTCATAATACTCTCATGAGTTCTATTGCTGAATCAACGTTATATACACAACATAATCTTACTTGTGCAAAGAAATAAAAGTTGAAACCCTGGATTACATCTGGCCTTTTATTCTCTATTAGGAAAAGAGATAAATTAAGTTTAAAAGCTAAAAAAATGGCTCCTGGCTCTAATATACTAAGTATTTCAAAACGTATAAAAACAAGTTGTGTTCATTGTTTCGATTAGCCAAGAACTTGTATTATAAAAATATTAACAATACTTAAAAAATTTGGGATACAATTAATGATATTTTTGATAGAAAGAAATGATGTTTTGTGTAATTCTATACAATTTGAAAATAAAACAATTAATTTAGTTGAGGAACCAGTTTTATGTGCCAATATTTTTAATGATTTTTTCTCAGAAGTCCGCTAATATAGCCCTATCTATTAAAAATAAATGCCCTAACAATGATAACTATAATGACTATATTAATAAACTTAAAAACAGTAATTCCTATTCTAATGATATTTTATTTAAAGTGTTCTCAGAAACTGAAGTCCAAGAAACAATTTTATTACTAAAAAATAATAAATCTTCTGGCTTCAATATGATAACCTCTGAATTGCTTTAATAATTGTTCTGACTATTATTAAACCTCTTACATATCTAATTAACTTAAGTTTTAAAATAGGAATTTTTCCTAAAATATATAAACAATCTGTAATTGTCCTTATTTTTAAAGTGGGCAATGCTACTAATATTTCTAATTATCGCCTTACAGCGTTAATATCAAGTATTAGCAAAATATTTGAGAAATTTGGTAAAAAACAACTGCAGTATTTTTAACTTTTTATAAATTGTAACGAATTTGGGTTTAGAGAAAACATGGGTACTAATGATGCATATACGTCACTTGCAAATTTTATTTATAGTACACTTGATCAGGGCGATAAATGTCTAACTATTTTTATTGACATTGCAAAAGCTTTTGACTCAGTTTCACATGACATATTATTAATCAAATTGCAAACGTTACTAGGAAAATTTTTTTTTTTTAAATGTTTTAAATCAGGACTCAGGTAGTGCAAATTAATGGTCAAATTAGTAATGTGAAATCTGTAAAATTTGGTGTACCCCAAGGCATTATTTTGGGGCCAATGTTATTTTCAATTTATATAAACAACCTATTTGAGCTTAATCTAGATGGCTCTAGCTTATGCAGATGATACTGCTCTGTTTTTAAAAGCAAAAAATAGTTTTGATCTGGAATTAGCAACAAAAAGCGATTTTATTAAAATAAGGACTTGGTTCGCGGACTATTCATTGTCATGCAATATAAGCAAAACCGTATTTATGACATTTGCATTATCCAAAGTCTTGATGCCACCAATAAATATCTTAGAAAACCATTCACCCTCTTGTTTAGAAAATAGGAGTTGTGATTTTAATTGTTTTAAATTAACTCGTTTAAATAATGTTAAATATTTACTTTGATGAGGATATAAAATGGAAAACACAAATAAATTTAAATACAAAAAGATTAAGAAAGCTTTACTTTATATTTAAAGAATTAAATGTTATTTTAGATCTATTTACTTTGCGTAGTGTTTATTTTGCTTTGGTGCAATCTGTCTTATCATACGGTTTTTATAATATTATTCGTATAACTAATATCTGAAGTCTCCCCCTTTCATCACAAGCATGCTTATAGAGAGGGGTAATCAGCTCAGTTCATATAATTACTTATGTTTTTTTTCTTTTCTTGTTTGTATTTTATCTTAGTTGAATAATATTATTATTATTATTATTATTATTAATATATAAACATATAGTAACTTATCTTTTAGCAAATTGAATCAAGATGGAACTTTAGAGAGGTTATTTTTCTACTTTCTCAATAGTTATTTAATGCCACGGGAAAAACTACCGACAAATTACGAAAAACCGCTAAAAATGGGATTTCTAACGCTTTGTTTATCATCATAGCAACAAATAAAAATTATAATACAGTGTACTCTCGGTAACTCAAACCTTGATAACTCGAAATTCTCGACATCTCGAACAAATAAAATTCCCCTTCAAATAACAATAATACATTGATAACTTGAAATTTTTAGTAAGTCAAATTTTTATTTTTCCTCTTGAACTTCGAGTTACCGAGAGTCGACTAAATTATAATATTAACTCAACTTGCAGGTTATAATAAATAATAACAATATAAAAAATCCAGACTTACAAATCGCCTCCGCTCAGAATCGTTTTTCGTACACAATGATATTATATCATTGAATTCAAGTTGATTACAGTCCATTATACTTTGACTCACTTGTAACCTAATGTACAGCAGAGCGACATCCTCTTACCCACTTTTTTTTTTTAACATTAACAATTTAAAAATATTAATAATATTAAATTAAAAAAGGTGTACAAGCTGGTACTGCTCTGCTGTACAGTTGTTGTCAAGCATGTCGTTGTAATGGTTGTGTTATATTTGAATTCAATGATAAATCATATTCAATCCTTAATAATAGCCGGTATCAAATCTCTCTTAAGTATATTATATTATTATTATTATTATTATTATTATTATTATTATAATAAAATATTTACTAATTGTCATTTTTAATTCATATGTTAAGCCTAACATCTTCAGAAAAAGTAGACGATACTCAAAAATATGCTGTGTTCCGTATTATACCTACTCCATACCCAGGATGTGAATTTTTCCTTGATTTTAAGAAAAACAATTACAACTCTGAAGGTCTAATGTTTAATTGGTCTGATCCGTATATTAATTCAACACTTAATGTGAAACCCAATCCTGCTGTTGATCAATTGGATATCCAATGGAGTAAATACAAGGTTACATTTTATTAAATTTATATATTTTAGAAATAATAATTATTTTATTTTATTAAATTATTTTTATTATTCAAGTTGGTGGCCATGGCCCATGAGTATCATATTTGAGACACAATATACTTACCCATATTGCCTATCTAACTGTACCTAAACTTCCCAATCATACCTAAAGTTTCAAATTTGTTTCTTTCAAAAACTTGCCACTCTCCTGTAAATCCAATGCAGGGGAATGGTATGTCATATAATATACACTAATTTCCTTATAGATTGTATTGGTTTATCATAAGTTGGGAATTATCACTGGTGATACTTTCCTAAAAATCTATTTTCATTTATTGAGCATTAGTTAATAATTTAATAACAACAATTGAAGGTAAACAAATAAAAATATTAATAAAAAAAAATATTAATTCCAACTGAATAAAAAAGAGAATTTAGTTACGGCCTATTATTGGATCAGAGAAATCTGTGTGTATAATCTATATGATATTGGAGATAAGTTTGGTAAATTTATGTTAGGTGATAAAAATCAAAGTTGGTATATAGGTACCAGCGGTGTGCAATAGTATTGGAAGCTGGGTAAGCTCCAATAAAAAAAACCGTTACTTATTTAAGGTAAATTAAGGTTTTATTTTATATTGTGCAGTATTTATTTACTTATTCATAAATAAAATCCATTTGTCTATCTTTTTTTACAAATTCATTTGTAACTTAATCATAAAAACCTAAATTTTTTCTGTTTTTATAAATAATTCTTTTTCAATAGATATTATCAGCAGACAACTTAGTCTATCTTGATTTAGTGTCGATCTTTGAAAATATTTGATTCGTTTCATTGCTAAAAATGACCTTTCACCTGAAGCAGTTGTACTTAAAATAGTTAGGATCATAATTAAATAAATCATGTACAATTGTAATATATTAATGAGAATATTATTCATTATTTTTAATTATAGACACTGTTTGATTACCTTACTAGTGAACTTTTTTTAAAGTGTGAATATGTGAAGTTCAAAACACAAAAAATAAATTGTAAAAATAACTAATTCTGTTTAGGATACAAATAACAAATGCATCTATTGATGTTTTTCTAAATATATGATGAGATTAATTTATTAAAATGTATGCATAATATATTACAATTTTACCACAGGACATTAAATTAATAGTTTTTGAATTTGGTGTAATAGGAGTGGGACTTGCGGCAATTAACAGAAAACTACTTGAGTTTGATGTTAAAATATGTTTGGTGTTCATCAAAAGGAATATTAATCCATTGCATCAGTGGTTGGGATCGTACACCTATGTTTATATCACTATTGAGAATGTCCTTATGGGCTGATGGTGTTATCCATAAATCATTATCTCCTAGCCAGATTCTTTATTTAACACTTGGGTACGACTGGTATTTATTCGGACATGACCTTGAAAATCGTCTTGAAAAAGGAGAAGATATAATGCATTTTTGTTTTCATTTCCTCAAATACATTTTTAGTGATGATTTTAAGACACCTACTAAGGCGTAAGTTGGACAATCTATGGTGATTAATTAGTATTATAAGTATTAATGAAAAACTATGTTTTTGATTCTGTATAATATTAGTTCCGCAGTTACGGCACCAAGTAGTCCTAAATATTCCTCATACATGAGTGAATTTGATTTAACTGATTTGGATCAATTGGATATTCGTTCACGAAATAACAGTAATGGCAGGTATGTAATTTATCTTTCAAATATCATTTTCTCATCATAATTACTTAATATTTATACTATAGTAATGAAGATTTAACAAATGGTAAGTCCTATGATATGTTGGAAGATAATCATTCGCAATTTGATTTTGAACAAACAACAACACCTAAACTAAAAACAATAAAAAAACCGGCAGAGAAATTTTTTATAAAAGAAACAATATATGAAATGGAAGACATTGAGGACATTGATGATGATGATTTTATTATGTCTGATGAAGTAGAAACGAAACGATACAAATGCTCATCTCCTCGCAGACGACATCGTTCAGTTAGGTCTCCAGAATTAGATTTTGATTATGACGACTGTGAAATCCCACCCAATTTGGAGAGAACTATGCCAGTTGATATGCCTACTTCACATAAACATATAAGAACCTATTCAAATTCAAGCGAGACTGATGAGTGAGTATACAAAATAAATAAATTAAAACTAATTAATTACTTATCTTTGTTATATTGTTAGGTGGTCAATGGTAACTCAAACCGGTAGCTTGAATGGTAATGATTTGTCTGAGAATAGATTTCGACCTATTTCATCGTAAGTTTAAGTATTGTATAAAACTATAAAATGTTTGAATTTGCATATTTATTTTATTTAAATGTTATAGACGAGAAAACAGATTATCTGCTGTTAGAGAATTGTTCCATAAATGTTACAGTACATACGGCTACAAAACGACCGGTCCAGAAGGTATTCTTAGCAAATTATTGTTTTGATATCAGACCATATGTATATATAAATTACATTTTATTTTCAACGGTACTATTTGGAAGATATATTGTGAATAGGGTTAATTAGCTTTTTATATAACATGAATAATATCTGACGTTAATAATACTTTTTTTTAGTTTGTTTGAGCACACCCATTTAATGCTTTTACCCTAAATTAATTTGTATTATATTACAATCTGGCAATATTAAATACACTGGAAAAAAACAAACCAACTATTCAATATTAATTCACATACAGCATAATATGCATTACTTAATACTTTTACTTTATAAATAATTCATACGGATAAATCAGCCCTTTCTATTATTTGTGTATCAACATTCCCAATAGGTTCACATTATACATTTTATATGCATATATTTGTATAGTTTAAATAATTTATATTATTATATTTGCTTTTGATAGTTATATTATCTCATAGCTGATTACCACACCCAATAATATTATATTACATGTAAGGTAGAACATTTTCAATTTTGTTTTACATAAAAAATTATTAATACAGAGAAAATGTGTCATACTATTTTCTAACATAAAATGTATTTTAATTTATTTTAGGTACATATATAGGTAACCATATTGTGTGTATTATCACAAAATGTTATTTATATTGCAATAACTTACAAAGAAAACAAAGTAGTAAATTAAAATTTAATGTACTCAAACTAAGGGTATGTGGTAGTAAAATTAGAACTTTTTTCAACACTCAATATCAGAATGATGTTTCATATTTTCTAATTTTATGAGTCAGGCGAGTAAACCCTAATCTGGGATTATGGTGCTTTCAACTTACATTTTACCTACATTTAATTATCACTAAATATATCGCTCAACTTTTGTTGTAATACATCATAATAATTATAATGTGTTTATAGCTCAAATGGTAAAAACATATTTAAACATAAGTATATTTTAAGCAGCTGTGAACCCTAATATCAAATGTTTTTTTATACTTGCATTCAAAGTTGAACTAAAATTGCTAGTACTTAGTATTATCCAAATACTTATTTTTATAATCTATCTGATTAATAATGTATTAAGTAAAACAAATTTTATATTATGCTTAAACTAATACAAGTATAGTTAAATTAGCATTAATTGTTGCATCAACCATCTTAGGGTTCAGACAAATATAAGAAAATATAGTCATATGGTATATATAGTTAAAAAATATGTATGAATGATAAATGCCAGTTGAATGAATACCACATGTTATTTAAAATAGGGCTTTTCCTTTTAAATATTAAAAATAAATTAATATTATTCATTAAAATTATTGATATATACCTAGTGTTACCCAAGTAATACAGAATATAAAGAATATATTATAATTATATTCATAAAATGCTTAAAGATTTATAGATTCATATTTTTTTAAAAACGTAGACTACTGCACAAAGTCTATAACATATATTGAACCTTAGCAAACTTTTACTTCTATAACCATTATTTCCAATTCCTGGCTAGTTCAATGTTACATATAAGGAAGGGTGTGTACCCCCGGGGATGTGAGGGTCAGATCTCTCCCCTATAGGCCTTCTTTTTTTTTTTAAATTTTATAAAATAAAATGTTCTTAGTGTTAGCACATTACAAGAAAACATCCAAAAAAAAAAATGATAAATTGTATACTATAATTGTTTAATTCAGAGGCGTAATTTTAACTTTTTGAAAGGTATGTTAACTATAGGTAGGTTGGCTAAAAAAAAGTTAAGCAAACCAATATAATATATTGTAATATAATAATTATAAAAACAATTTTTTCTCTATATGCTCAAAAATTAGAATCTTTATTTTTTCATGTAATAATCTAATATATTTATGAATATAGTACTTATACCTAATAATACTAAGTTTGTACTTAAATTATTAAACTCAAATCTAAATATTTATAAACACGCTATTGTACCTAATTGTAAATATTACCTATATTTTGTTATTTATTCTTTTAATGTACAGGCACTTAGGTTTAAATTTTTTCTGATCCCCCCCCCCCCCTCCATAGTAAATGTATGTACACGCTCCTGCATATAAGATAATCAGTGTGGACACTTTATTAATCAGTAATACCTTGAGTGGATACTATCCCCACGTGTATTGTCTCTGAATAATAACTGTGCCTGTATAAAATACCTAATTTGTGTTCATAAATACCATTTGCATGTTACATTGAATTTATCTATTATAAAAGATAATATAGAATTTAATCTATGTTTGTATATTGGTTTCTAAAATATTAACATTTTTAAGCAAGTTATGAGCAATATTACAATTTAAAAATTATTATAACTCGCTTAAAAATTTAAATATCATAAAAACTCAACTTACATATACAGATAATGTTCTTACCTCTTAGTTTAATATAATTAAAATTCAATATAATATTAAAAATATCACTAAATTGATTTTACTTAATCTTCTATGCTGTATGTTAGACGGGAACTGTAGGTCTTACGAAGAACATCCTTAGATCTTAAGGTGGTTCTAATCGGAAATGTTCTTATTAGTTTAGAATAGGTATTAATATTATGTCATAAATGCCTATCTATGAAAAGTAAATGAACCTAGTGGAGAGGATGCGTTCACGTATTGTATTTGTAGGCACAGACATGTCAAGATAATATACTATAATATAGGTCAATTTATACCTCAATGAGACTAGTCTATTATATAAAATACTCTTTAGACCATAATGAGATTTGATTTTTATCTTTTTACAGAATTAAAATAAGTCTATATAAAGAGTCATCATTTTGTGATGTGTTTAGACCTCCATGTATTACTTTTTGATCAACTACAAGTTACAACTACCTTGAATTTTAAATATTTACACAGTTAATAATTAATTATGATATCACTTTATTTTTACTCAAGTGATAAGGTATAATAGTATAATATAAATGATAATCTATAGATTTTTACTATGATCTTGAGAGACATTTAATTGAAATAATACTGTATACAAACTTATTTATACTATTATATGTTGACTACTATCCTGTATTTTGTGACACTCGTGGTTTCATGGTTTGACTTTTGGACAGGAAAATTCCATGTTATGTTTAATTGTTTACACCATATAAGTCCATTGTAAAGAAAATATGAATATTAATTTTGATATTCAACGAGTGTATTATTTTGGAAAGAGATACATCAACTAATAATGTTACCACATTCCTTTACGTTTTAAATTAATATAATTATCAGAGCTAGTGTTAAGAACATTACTTGCAATTAATGAAATTAGTCGAAATTAGAGTACATATTATTTTAATAATAGTATATTTGTGTTTTTGTTACATTATGGCTAATTCATAACTTAAGTAAATATGTACACAAATAAATAAATTACTTACGATGAAAGAACATTTAAATAACTTTGTTAGTTATGATTTGCGGCTATAGAATATTGTATGATATAAAATTTTTTTTGTATGTTAAAAACTATTTCATTTTGATATATATTTTATATTATATACTAATAAGTAATAATCAATTATATTTAATAAAAATGCTGTAATAACATTAGGTTAAATTAAAATATTTAAAAATCTTATTTTATTAATTTATTAATATATAATCGTTTTGTCGTCTTCACAGGATATACTTCTATATTTCATGTTATAAACTCAAATGTGTGTGAGTATAGACATACAAACATTTGGAATATAGTTGATAAATACATGTAAATAATTTTTCATTTTTCTTAAAAGAAAACTAAAATAGTCCATTTAAATTTCCATTAAAAATAAAATGGATGTACTTTTAAAGCAACATTAATTATTAAACAATTCAGTATAGTTTAGGACTTTTTTTTAGTTTGTATATAAACAATAAGACCTTAAACAAGATGGATTGGACGGCACATTAAATGATCAATATTAATACCTTATCTAATTTCTTTTTTTAAAGTTTGTTGAGTATACTAAAAAAAATACTGATCTTTTCACAGATTAAACTAAATTAATTTGACTCTTTTTGGTCCCCTTATTTTATCTTGGAATGTAATTCATTAAAAAATCTTTTTTTGTAATTTTTTTAACACAACTGAAAAATGATTATGTTGTAATAAAAATTGTTGATTATTGAGCATCATTGAAAACCCTTCAGTAATTCGGATGAATCTCAAATCCAACAATGCACCATTCTTGAATTTGTTTGAACTATCAAGGTTCTATTTCATAATCAATAATTAATAATAAAATTTACCTTAACCTAATAAAATGTAATAATACATAAAACATTCATTTAATTATCTCGGCCATTAAGGATAAGTAAATTTAATTTAGGTTACTGTCTATGTTAATGTCAGATTTTATATTGCAAATAGGTGTACATATTTTATTTATTACAACAATTCCAAATTTATAATCAATTTTTAAATGAAATGTAAGATAATAATAAATAATGACATTTTGTAGCCTACTTAAAAAATATTTGACCTATTTGGCTATTTGTAATTGTAAAAGTATAAAAATGTATTTTATATTGTTCAAAATGATTAACAGATGCGTTTAAGAAGGTTAGAGTTTATTAAAACTATTGTTTCCTAGCAAATTGTGATTAAAGCATAGTTAAACGATGGCCTTAATATGATCTAACATGACTTTGTTCAGATAAAATAATGTAATTTTGTCAAAAGTTTTTCTATTGGATATGTTTTTTATTTTGTGTAAATTTTGGAATAATCATAAATATTATGTAAAGAATTAATGTCATTTAATCATACATTGTACATAGATTTCACCACCAATACATGATGAGTTAATTTTTATTTTTATTCATCTTGGTTATGACAGCAATATTGATGAATCAAATAGGCTGCCACTTTTCCTGCCTAAATGTGAATTTGACTTTAACTTTAACAGGTATAAGTTTTAAGTTATAGTTATAAGAAAAATAATCATAATAGGCTGTTTTAAAATTTTTATAATTTTTTAATTAATATATTGTTAAGTTCCGAAATTTACACGACTGTTTACTACTGTAGCTTTTACTATCATAATATTATCCAATAAAAAAATATGTTTTTATACAAATAAATATATTATAATATGTAATATATAAGAACATTTTTTGTTTGATTTTTTTTTTTTGGGGGGGGGGGGGGATTTGGAAATGTACAAATATTAAATGTACTTAAAGTTAATTTATTAGATCTTTGTATGGTCTTGAACTGCACACTTAAATTATTGTGACTCATTAGTTTTTAAATTTACATATTTGTGATATGCAAATAGCATTAATATACATCAAAATCGCAACAAACGTGGACACCAAAATCGTTTAAATTGGACTTATATAACTGTGTTCATATAATTAAGTACTTAATATTTATAATTATGTAATATTAGCTCAATAATTGGAATGTTATAGAAGTACGTTTCGTGTCATTTTTATTTATGCATATGTAAACTGTAGGGTTTCCAATTTTAGTTTAAACTGGTATATGGTAAACACTGATGAATAATTATGTTAAGATTGTTATTCTAGAACTTATTTTTATGTAATCTTATTATTTCTTTTTTTTCCTTTAATTGTTTATGTTATAAAATGTATCAATATTTGTAACATTTCATAATAATGTATCTTCTAATAAAATAATAAGTGTGTTTGATTCATTTCTTAATGTGGTTTTCAGCTTTACATTAATTTCTCAATGTAAAATTTCAATGCGGGGAGAAATAAAAATCAGTTGTTTGAATAGGTACTTAATTACTCGTAAAATATTTAATATATAACTAAACATCCATGTTTTCTTAATTTTGTCATACCTAAAATCATATTTACACAGTTATAAAATTATAAATTATAAGTCAAATACCTACATATTTTAACAACATTTTTCCTGTATAAAAATTAATGAGTCATAAAATAAAACACAAATCAAACTTTAGTTGAATAATAATTTAATAAATGAAGGAATAATATTACATTCTTAAATATCATTACATTTTATTACTAAATATAAATATATAATACCCTAAATGCTACATGATGTGCTTTCGAATACTACAGAGTATGCGAGTGCAAGCGACAGTTAATCAATTGTGGAAGACGTGTGTGAATAGTTTCATTAGGGAAATCGGAAACGTACAAATAGGATAAAAATATTCTGAATGTTGTAGCATGTGTTTAATTTTAATTATTATTGATATGTATTTGAAAATTAGTTACAGTAAAACACCCTTACAACAGAATCACTCTGAACCACTGATTTTTGCATTAAAAGGAGACTAAAATATACAGGATATAGGTTATACAGGACTTGTTATTTTCAGTTATAAGGAGGTTTTACTGGATATATTATTTCTATTAATTGAATGCAAACTGCCATTTATACATAAGAATGGACTAAATATTTCTTTTGAAGCAATCATAAAAAAATTTAATTCCAAGTACACATTCAATCCCATGAATTTATTTACAAGATTTTTGTTCAATGTTTTTGTAGCATATATCGCATTTAACGTAACAGCACCAAACAAATTTGCAATTGCAGTGTTCCTCTTCTTTCACAACCTGAGAAATAAAAAAAATATTTTACTCCACATTATAAAATTCTTACACATTTTCTATTACCTTGGTGATATAACCACGACCACAACACAGCTTATTACAAGAATCTGGTCCAGTTGATGTAATATTGCACTTACGCCCTTCTGTACCAAGTACTCCGTTTTCAAAGTCTTGCTTACAATAGTTTGGAGACTTTTGTATATGCACCAATTCTTTTGATTCAATTAACATTCGTCTGTTTAGTCTCTTTAAAGCTCTGGGCTCTCTCTTCTTATGTATTGTACTATTTTTCTTTTGTGAATCGTTCACAGCATGATTTATCTATCATCATGAATAATGGAAGTTATTAACAAATATGATAAAAAAAAATTCATTTACAACATACAAGAATAGCCTTTCCATATTTTTGTTTAAGTTCATTGCCAATCTCATTGAACGATGGCATAAATTTCCAACAGGTTTTTAGTTCACATGATCCTGACACACCATGACAACGACAATGCATTTTCATTAATGACATTACAATCTGAAAACAGTATAACTTTGATAAATTAACTTTTGCAAATTAATGGTTCATTAATGTATAAGCAATAAAATAAATAAAAACCAATTATATCATTTTTCTGACAAATACATTAGAGGCAAACCAATATGAACATTTCGTAATGGAATCTCACTAACCAGTGCCAAGTTTTTAATCTATCCCTCAAAACCTTATACCATTACATATCATAATATTAATAAAATAAAAAAAATAATTGAATTTTCATTATTCTTTGTGATTGTTATAAAATATAGATAAGTTCTGTTTATTGCTACCTAGGATAATATTACGTACAGGAAACATATTAAAAACAAAATTATAATCGCCTGTATTACCTGTCTGCCTACTTCATTGTTGTGCAAGTTCATTTTGAGGCGATTAGACCAGATTCTCTTCTGTTTTGTGGTTTTGAAATTATCTGGGCGATTGGGTTCTGAACCATCCACAAATTTTCGAGAGAATTGCAATCCAAAACGCAAATTATCACTAAAATTTAAAATTATATATATTATGATTAGATTTTCAGGTAATAATAAATATCCTGCCGTGTTATGTTGGAAATGGGACTTTTCAAAATGCAATGGCAAATTTTAAATGGCTAACATTTAATCAATTTTGATTATAGAGCTATAGTTATAATTAAGCTAATAGACGCCATTAATATTTAAGTTAATTTATTTTATATAATTTGCACGGTTTGAAGTATATATATTACAATAGTTGTTATTTTAGTTTTCCTCGGTTGAACCAACTTGTGTTATCTATTTCATATTGTATTTTAAGAAATAGATTAGACTTACCCCCCCCCCCCCCACCCACCCACGAGTGACAGTTGGCCCAAGTACTTTTGTTTTTGAAAAATAAATAAATATTAATAAAAATAATAATAGTTGCCAGTAAAAATCACATTAAAAACATTTGCCTACTCAAATATAGTATCAAAAATAGATTTTGCTACACTATTTATAAAAAAATCAAGTTATAGAGGCATACACATTCCAGGATAGTTAAAATAGATGTATATTTTTATACCAATGAAAAAATTATATTTGATACAATCAAACATAATTTAATATTACCGGAAAAAATGGACACTGTATATACTATATACATATATTAATATATTTATTTAAGCACCAAGTTATCATTTTAATCTAATAATATTTACCTGCAACCTCCCCATTTCCATCCTTCAGGTGTCGTTTGACCATGTTGCATAGAGTCGCAACTGCATTCAGTTAATCTACCAGAACTGCATGCATTTGTAATTGAATACACTACTCCTGCACTGGTGATAGCATATATGAAAGCAGTTTCTTTACTACCTACACAATAATTATTAATTATGAACTTTTCTTGTAACTTTTCTCTTATTATTTTAATGTATATTCATTGTTTTACAAGCATACATTTATATTAAACATATAGATGAGGTATTGTAAAAATTTAGACAAAGTGTAGTAAAATTTGAATATACATTTGAATATTTTATTATAATATATTTTATAATGCAAATATCATAATAGTATATTCATAGAGTTCATGGAATTTTATTTTGCCATGATAGTGTAATAAAACTAAAAACATTAATTGTATGTACCACTACACTAATTTTATTCATCTAACAAAAACATTGTGTGTACAATAACTTAATACATTAGTAGGTTAATATATTTAGGATGATTGAACCCACACCAGCCCGTGGATGCACAGCCCCACAGAAAAACCTATATGTTTATAATAAGTAATTCCAAATAAAACCTGCCCCATCAATAATCTAATCGGTAACAGTATATTAAGTATTACCTGTTTACTGTAATACTGTGTTTAGTAATATGTAGATATTTGATGTGCACTGTGCCATGAAATATTAATATGATACATTATTATTATTAATTTAATTTTTATCAATATCGATAACACAGTTATTACATTTAGAATGTATATTGATGTGTTATTAAAAATTAGGGGCACTGTAAAAGTATTAAGGCGCAAATATTTTTTCCGGGTTCAATCAGAAATTTGAGTCTGTATGTCTATGTGCATGTCTATGGCATTAACTGAAACATGGTTGCATACATTTTCTCTATTTAAAATATGTTAGTTTTGTTTTCACTCAGAAGCTTCTGTGCAAGCTAGGATCAAGGCTACCTAACAATTATTTAATTAAGAATTATTAAAATTGTAACAATTGTTCATATATTATTTTTTCCCAAACATTTTAAAAAGTACTTAGAAATGTCTTCTTTTGACCCACCAAAGTTTGAAATGGATTCAATTTGCTACCAGAAACCTCCCTCAAAATTGATGATCAATTATTCTATAAAAAAGTGTCTTCAAACACAAAAATAAAAAGTACATCATTGTAAAATCAATACTTTCATCATTCCAATCAAAATCTAAAAGGTAATTTCACCCATAATATAGAATTTTAATTGCATAACTTAATTAAATAACTGTTTATGATATTAAATGGCCTACAATGTTACGATTGTTACAAGTATTGATAAAGTAGTATTATTTTATAAATAATCAGTAATAATTAATTATAGTTGAAAAAAGTTGTATTTTAAGATATTTAATATCAAAATAAAAGATAAGGAACTAACTATTATCAGTAATTCATTTATCTGAAAAAAACAAATTGATGCATTAAATGAGTTTTAATTTAAGCTTGATGCTTATTATAATTCAAATATAATCAATGCTATCAAATGTTAAAAGTTATTAATTCCAAACCTTTGTCCAGTGTAGGACCGAATACACTTTGTTCATTTTCCATAACTGAACAATTCCATCGTTCATGACGAAATTGAAGTTGACACTGTTCGATGGCTTTTTTAGCTCCATCAGAAACTGAGTATATAGCATTTGGATGTTTCATGCACACATCCACCTGTTTTGATGCTAACCCAGGTAAAGCACTACAAACAGCTCTGGCTTGAACTATTTCAGGATCCTCGATCTCTGAGCCTGGTGATGCTTGTTGTTGTTGAAGAGGTGGTGGTATACCTATTATACCTAAATACCTATAATTTAAAATTAGTGTTAAGTTAAGAAACTATATAAAAGTACTAAATATAACTAATTACAACAAAAAGGGACTAATTATCAACTCTATGGGTTAATTTGTGTATGTATTTATATGAAAGTAGATACCGATTCTGAGGTTTTTTATACATACACGTTATGTATAACTACAAGCAATTAACTGAAAATATTTAAACTTACAAAGAATATACTACAAACAAAAATGTAAAAATAATAAAATAAGCTATTACGAGTTACTATTGAAAGGAAACCTAGTTCACAGTACCTTTTAGAGACTAAAATGACTGTTGGTATATAAATCAAATACACAACATGTTATAAAAAATGTACTACAATATTTAAACAAAAAACAATTCAATTAAAATATTAAATTTGTTCAAAAATATTGAAAGCATTTTATAGTCATACAAAATAAATTATTCAAAAAATGTCACAATAGTAAAAATGAAAATAACGACACTCAAACTACATAACACAATATTTAGCAAACACAAAAATGACTACAATCACTTGCCAATGGAGACTAGCTAATAAAATGACTTACATCCAATTTGGACTTGCAGATAACGCAAATGGCAGAAACAACACAATCAGTTGAATGAAACTCATCACATTTCTCATACTGGCCAATGTTACAGATAATATAAGAATCGATGTACTCTATATGAATTGTAGAGAATTTGTATAGATTAACCGAATAGCATTGTCATCCTAGAATAAACTATGACATACGAGTAGGGCCATCGAAAAACCAAACAGTCACCAAGCCGGGACACCTAGATGACAGTTGCGGATGTATGTTACCTACGGACGTATATAAGCCGATCGTTGTAATTGTTTGGAATGCATTCATGGTACCAAACGATTACATGGCGCACTTACTGCGTTCGTATGAGCGATCATCAACATTGTAATTGTGCTATGATCGACCGTTAAGAAGATCTAACGGCACGCAAGTTGCTGGGTGACGGGATGTGTGTTGCAGACCACGACTAGACGTTATTCTCCAGGTCCAGGCAGAGAGAAAAAAACAAACGACGAACGCCCGACGGACCGCTGCTGGATAGCAACTGTAGACAGTTTAAACTTTGAAGTAGCGACAAAAGAGTGCAGTGACAAAGTGCTCGATAAACGATAATATTATTATTATTATTATTATTATTATTATTACTATCGCCGAGTTGTTATTATTATTAATATTAATATTATTAACGTACGAGTGATAAGCACTTGTCCGGAAAAATGATAAGGACCCGAGAAATGATAAGGTCTGAAATTCGGAAAAGCAGTACCAACGGACTGAAACAAAATTACCATATTAATTACATAGTATTCAGTTCACAATGTAGAGAAGATCTATAAAGAAGAAGCTAGCAGTTGTGGGTAAGGAACCCAAAGTCCGTAAAAGTAGTGGGGTTATATTATATTCAAAGTAAAGAATTAACAAAAAAAACACATCAAAAGAGGTAATATTATTTACAATAAACAAAATATTTTATATATTATATATTATTACTACATCCAAGTACGCCCAAGCGCATAACATACAAGCGATTAGTATATTATACTATATTGTTAATCCTCGTCATCAAAATCATCGGACGAGACACTATCGCAGGCCGTTCCGAACCTTTTCCGAACCTTTTCCGAACGTCAATTATTCCGTAAGAGGAGGCGCTAGAGAGCCTTTATATATAAATATATAAAGTTATAAGTTATTTATTATCTAGGTTCTCTAGGAGGCGCTATTAAAACATTCTAGTGAGGACACAACCGACGGAGCGCACTCTCGGAACAAACGCGCTAAAGAGACGGTACATTGAAGTAGTCGCGGAGGCGCTTTACTAGAATTCTAGTGAGGACTCGCAGCAGTGCTTCGCACTTACAAATTTCGTAGTCAGCGTCTTAGAGGTGCTACATCTTTGTAAACACAACACTCACACTTTTGTGCTCACACTAACGTGTATTGTTGTCATAGGCGCAATTTCAGTTTTTAACTTGGAGAGGCTTAACACATTTAAACAAAACATTTTTTCATAAATGTTAAATCTATCTAATTGTAAATCTATCTTGATTCATAGATGTTCGAAACCAATTTTTATTCTTTCTACTTTACCTTACCACCCTTTATGTAGTTAAGTACACTGACAACTATGGTGAAGTCAGAATTTGGCGCATGGACTTAGTTTTGAAGTTATAGCCTAATGAAGTTTACTATTTTGCGATTTTTATGCATTCGCTCATTCAACTCGGGTTAACTTAGGTTTTCAAAAATATTGTTTTTAAAGTACGTTTATTGCCAGCGTTGTTATGTCGTAGTATGGGCAGTGATAACACGTTTAGCGTCAATCGTCGCTGCGCTCTTCGGCGCCGTCGCTTCGCTTCGCTAATGTAAAATATCCCTCGACTTGCTATGCAACACCACCTCAAGTAGGTCACAGGGTACGCTTTGCGTCACTCATCGAAAAAAAAAAATATCAATGTAATATATAAATAAATAGTCGTAGTAAACTAATGTGATGCGCGATGCGTAAAAATCGCGAAATAGTGAACTTCATTAGGCCATAACTTCAAAAAGGTGGGCAAGTGGATGTCGCTCTGCTGTACAGTAGGTTACAAGTGGGTCACTGTATAATGGATGGTATTAAATGTGAATTCAATGATATTACATCAATATATAATTGTATAAAAAAAACGATTCTGAGCGGAGACGGTATGTCAGTCTAGGTATAAGACATATTATATTATACTTATACCTATGGTATTAAAAAAAAATTGACCTACACTGAAAAAAAAAAATGTTCTTAATATGAATAAACGCCATTTATTAATCATTTTGTTTGACACAACGAATGATTTTATTATTTCAACATAATATTGTTTATTGTGGTTAATATCATAAACTTGTGTTTGTGGACACAATTAATTTTTACTCATCAGTTGTACTCAATATGTTTATTAAAATAATAATTGATGATATTAAAACGATAAATTAATGGTTTGTTATGAATTTGATTATCCTATTAATAAACGGTATTAATATTACATAAAAGTATATTTTTTAATTCAATGTTTATGTTTATTGAACTTAATAATATGATATTTATAAACGTATTGTCATGTTAAAGAACGATTATCATTAATCTAATAATTTTGGTAATGAATAATATAAAAAGCTTATTATTATATCAATAAACGATGCCGTTGATGCAACGTATTTTGTAAGATTGGGTAAAAAACGTATTTATAAATACCATAAACATTATGCGTTATATTAAAAATAATGTGATTGATTCGTTTATCAATAATACAACAATAGTAAATATCACGTACAAGATGTTATTATTAACAACCGAGTTATCATTCCATATCGCGGATTCATTATTTTGACACTGCAGTGCTCAGTCCGTTAACCGTTTCCTTTTAAAACAAGTTAAAAGTTTGGTGCTTTAAAAAAAAGTTGTCTTTCGTGTGCTGTCGACAAAAAGCCAAGGTAAGTTATATACAAATATATTATATATAATTATTTTTTTTATATTCTAAAAGGAGTGGGCCCATTTTTTTGTTATATAAAACTAAAATGTATGTACAAAATAAGTGTGTTTTTGTTTTTCGGAAATGTATCGTTTTGGAAAAAAAATAATGAAAATAGTAGGTATGTTTCGTATAATATTATACAAACTGATTGAATTTAAAATTAATTATTTCTATGAAAAAGTTCTTATTGGGAAATAAATAATAATTATTGTTAGCACGACCGGCTCAAGGTATAGTAGGCACTTTATTAGGGGGCAGTATTTTCAAAGCAGTGTTATTATTATTTTAGGGGCGGCAAAATTTGATTTTGCCTAGTGCACTATTTTTGCTTGAGCCGGCCCTTTATTAGGTCCCTTTCATAATATGGACACGCGTATCATATGCTTGAGTTTCGTACATGTGCGATTCAGTTTACATTGTTTACCTAATACCTATTTACGCGCCGACGACGAAACTGGAGGAACCGTTTCTCGCGTAGCTATCGCGCGTAAGCACATAATATTATGAAACGCAGCACAATGTGAAAGGCTACTAAATAATTATACAATATTTATTATTATTATTATTTTTATTTATTACTTATTAGACACCGTACCAGACAAATCATTTAACAATGTTATATAAGAATAATAATTGAGGCGCATAGTGCCAAAACAGATTAACCAACAAATCCATTATTCTTAGAAAATACCTATACCTAATAGTACTTGCAGATTTTTCTGTCTTTCAATCATTTTTGTAACAAAATAATAGTAAGTATCTATAATATAATTTGAATATGATGTTTTTTTTCAAGGATTTTATTTTTTTGAATGTCGGTTAGTTTTTTACCTTAAGGTTGATTAGCCCGCTTTAGCAATGGAATTAATAATAAAATATACTTATTTAATCTGTTTTGAAGTTATGCGCCTCAATTTTATACATACAATTATTATTAAATTAATAGGTACTAAATATTTTTTTTTAGCTGTCATTTACATACATCGGTTCTAACTTATATTGGTATATTCAGAGGCGGACTTACCATTTTTCCGCCCCTAGGCATAACAACACTAGCGCCCCGTACATTGGCGTGCTCCCACGGGGGGGGGGGGGAGTAATGTTCCATGAACTAAAACGAAACTATAAAAATTGTATTTAGGTATTTTTATACCAACTAAACAAATACATATTAATACAATTTTGCATAGGTACATTTGTACACTTGTACAATAATTAAATCATTTTTCGCTTTGATTTATGTGAGCATTCTAGTCTCTATAATCGTAATCGATTAGCAAATTTCTGAGCAGTATGCAGTAATGCAGTATGCACTTTACAGGAGACGGGCAACAGTGCCAGCGTTGCGCGTCGTTGCAATATTTATTATTATTAATTACTTTATCAAGAAACCTGATTTCCAGAATTAATTTCAGTATTCTAATATTGTGGTGACGGATTCGGGGTGAGGCGGGTCATTCCACTAACTACTAAGCACGAGCGAGCTGTCCCCCACCTAGCTAGTGGAGTGGCTTTATACAATATAGTAATGTACCCGGCGGCCCGAGGCAATATATTTGACTGCCTTGGCTGGCGTTTTGCGCATGCGCCATTCACAATATTGTACGTGTGTACGCCGCATACCCGTATACCACCTCCTATGCATTAACACAGACAACGCCGGCAACTGCCTTGTCGAGTGTCGATGTCGAACCTCTAGCGGTGGCGGCGCAACGCGACGCGCGCTGGTCGCAGAATTTAACTCAAACGGCAAGGTTATTAATTATTATAGCTTATAAATTAAAACGTTACTGCGACGTGACTACGTGAGCCATTATCCAGTTTCATGCAAGTTGTATACGAAAAAAAAATAATATAAAATATAAATTTAGGTAAATAGAATTATGAAATTATGAAAAACTAAAAAGTAAAAATTAACTAAAAAATTGCGCCCCAAAAAATATTGCGCCCTAGGCCAGTGCCTTGGTGGCCTATGGGTAAATCCGCCCCTGGGTATATTATATATCTATATTCTATATCTAAAAAAAATGTTATGTTTCATTTGTAAGTCATCTCATAATGATCTTGATAAACTTATTTTACATTTTAAACACTCACATAATTTGAATAGTAAATCTCCTGTTAGATGCGATGATTGTGGCCAAATGTTTACACTATGGTCCAGATTTAAAAGACACGTACAACGGCAACACTTAAATACTCAGAGTAATTAAAATAATGACAATATTAACTCGCATGATTCTATGAATAAAACTAGTTCTTTATCTATGGACTATGGATAGTAATATTCCTACATTAACTACTGTTTTTAACGTATCTAAGGAGTTCATATCCAATAATACATATACTGAAGCTCCTATAAATGAAACAGTAGATACTGCACACGAAAAATTCGATTTCGATAAACATTTAAAAACAAATATCAACATGGCGTTAACATTTTCTCTTTTTCTCCACAATAACAATAATTTTACTAGAAAAGATGTGTTAGAAGTTCAAGAACACGTAAACAAATATGTAGTTAAGCCATTGTTATGAATTTAGCAAAATCCAGTTTTCAATACCAACGGCCCCCTTTATATAACGACTTTTCTATTTTAGTTTCAAATTTACGTAATCCTTTTAAATTATTTGACTCCGATTATAAACTCTATAATTTCTTAAAAAATGAAGGTTATGTAACTAATTTTAAAGAGGTGACAATCAATAACCAATTAGTACCAGCTCATCGAGCTGGAATATTAGAAAACAAACAAATAACGACCAAAGGTATTTTAATGCCATTACAATTCCAATTTAAAGCATTTTTTGAAAAAAATCAATTAATCACACCTACTATTAACTATATGAACTTTTTGGAACAAAATAATGTTAAGCTAACTAATTTTGTACAAGGTGAACGGTGGAGAGAAAAAATAAAATTATACCCGGGAAAAAATGTAATACCTTATATTCTATACGTGGATGATTTCGAAATAAACAACCCACTTGGGTCTAATTCTTTAAAGCATTCTATCTGTAACTTATATTACTCTTTTCCTTTTTTGCCAATAGAAGAATCCAAATTAGAAAATATTTTTATATAGGTACCTATTATAAATTCCAAATTGATACTATCATAGATATATAATAGTATACTTTAGAAGTTTCAAGTATCCACGAATAATATTATATAATCACAACAATATAACTAAAATAGTTATTCTAGCTTTTTTAATATGTAATTTCGTCCAAAGTTGAACTTAAAATGACTATAAATATAAACTGTGTTTATGTATTTTTTTGATATTTTGGTAACAGAATTAAGTATTAACTACTTACGTAGAATCTTGTTTTAAATTTGTAATCCGTAGATATAAAAGTTGAACATTTTTCTACAAAATAATTATTCAATTCTAAATTTGATACATTTTGTCAAAATTCGATCTTTAAATGCATTTTAAAAAAAATTGTGCTAATGTATTTTTAATATTTTTCAACTGCTATTGTAACAATATATCAGGAGCCTTGTATTACATTTTTACACTTTTTGGCCAAACAGATAAAACTTAATTGATATTCATAGAAAATAAAATAAAAAAATTGAAATATGAAATTGTCTGTAAACAGCTCAAAACAAGTTAAAATATTTTGAAAATTTTATCAAGTATAAGAATTGATAAAACAAACATTCAGTGAAATTTTCATGTATCTACAGTTATTCGTTTTTGAATTACAACAAAATAAGAAAATCGCTACATGAGAAATCGAGTGAATATCCAATGTTGTAAACATTTCAATCGAATTTCAAACAATCATAAAAATTTAATTTGACTTTCTTATAGACATTTTTTTTTTTTGATAAAGGTAGATAATTTTATAAGGAATCTTGTATTACATTTTAAAATCTTAGATTTAAAAAAAAATTTTTACGAATTCTTAACTCAAAATAATTTGTTGATTTTCGTGATTTTTCCATATTTTGTCAATTTTTGAACTTTAAATGCTAATAAAAAAAAGGTGGGTAAGTGGATGTCGCTCGGCTGTACAGTAGATTACAAGTGGGTCACTGTATAATGGATGGTATTAAATTTGAATTCAATGATATAATATCATTGTATAAGAAAAACGATTCTGAGCGGAGACGGTATGTCAGTCTAGGTATAAGACATAGGTAATATTATATATGGTATTAAAAAAAAAATTGACCTACCTATATAGGTATATAATAGTATACTTAAGAAGTTTCAAGTATACCCACGAAATATATTAAACAATCACAACAATATAACTAAAATAGTTATTCTAGCTTTTTTAATATGTAATTTCGTCCAAATTTGAACTTAAAATGACTATAAAAATAAACTGTGTAAATGTATTTTTTAAATTTTTGTTAACAGAATTAATTACTTACGTGGAATCTTGTTCTAAATTTTCAATTCTTAGATACAAAAGTTGAATATTTGATAAATTTTTAACTACAAAATAATTACTCAAATTAAAATTTGATAAATTTTGTCAAAATTCGATCTTTAAATGCTTATAAAAAAAATTGTGCCTATGTATTTTTAATATTTTTCAACTGCTATTGTAATAATATATCATGATACTTGTATTACATTTTTACACTTTTTGGCCCAACAGATAAAACTTTATTGATATTTATAGAAAAAAAAACTAAAATAATTGAAAACTGAACATGTCCGTAAACAGTTCAAAAAGAGTCAAATTATTTTCTAAATGTTATTGTATACAGAAAATGCTAATATAAACATTCAGTGAAATTTTTAAGTATCTACAGTCATTCGTTTTTTAATTACAATAAAATAAGAAAATCATCACATGAGAAATCGAGCGAATAGGGGAACACGGGGCAAAACCGACTGAAAAAATGAATATTTTCATAATAATTCATGATTTTAAAATAAACGTGATCTGTTTGTACAGTTGTATTAAGTAACTTCTTGTTTACAATATTGAATTACAATACAATGGAATATCATTCATATTTATTTTTTAACAAGCCATTAACTATTTTTTAACATTTTATCGGTTTTGCCCCGATACTGGGGCAAAATCGATTTGTAATGGGGCAATACCGATGCATGGATACTAAAATAATGATGGAGAAAAATATAATATTAACCTTTTTTTCAAAGGAACTTACTAAACCAAATACAAATAACCATTGTATTTAAGTATTTTAACTATAGTAGTAATGGTTTCATAAATTACCTATGTAGGTATTATAAGACATTTATAACTTTATTAATATTAAACAAAAACAAATTTTAACAACACAAGTTGTTCTTAATAAAATAAAATAATTGATTTATTAGGTTGGTGTACCTAATCCTAACTTATAATAAATAAATAGCAATTATCAAGCATTATAAAAACTCATCGGTTTTGCCCCGAAGTATAATTTTTACGAAATTGTTGATAACTTACACAATATTATTAGACAAAATAAGTTAGTGATTGTAAAACATTCTTTACCAGTTGTAGATTCATACTAGACGAGTATTGTAATTGTAGTATAGTTCTATCATTGTTAAATCTTAAATTCAAAATATGAAATTATAATAATAA
>NC_042493.1:47050643-47051626 GCF_005508785.2 Acyrthosiphon pisum
CTCAAAATAATTTGCTAATTTTCATGATTTTAAAATATTTTGTCAATTTTTGAACTTTAAATGCTAATAAAAAAAAAACTGTGACTAAGGGTTTTTAATATTTTTCAAATGTCATTGTAACAATATAGTAGGTGCCATGTATTCAATGTTCAAGTATTTTTACTCTACGAATAAAGTTTTATTGACATTTAATATTTATAGAAAAAAAAACTAATAAAATTGGAAACTGAAAATGTCCCTAAACAGTTCAAAACAAATCAAAATATTTTGAAAATTTTATCATGCATAGAAAATGGAAATATAAACAACCAGTGAAAATTTCATGTATCTACGGTTATTTGTTTTAAAGTTACACCAAAAACCAAAATCGATTTTCTCGAAAACAGCTTTTGCGTAAAAATTCCCGTTTTTCCTTAATTTTTCTTTTGTTTTTCACGGCGCTTTTGAAAACTATTGGAAATTTCAATTTTGACCTCCCGAATGCACCAACTATATTCACTTTCCCAACAAACAAGATACTGTTAAAGAAAATGGAAGCAGTTTTACTGCCCCAAACCGTGATGACAGACACAAAAAAAAAAAATAAAAAAAAAACACACATCATTGTAAAATCAATACATTCATCGTTCCACTCAGAATCTAAAAGCGGCCAAGTGCGAGTTGGACTCGAACATGAAGGGCTCCGTAGCAGCAAATAACATAAATAATAAGTCGATTCTTTCGTCCAGCACGAACTTTGGCCCCACCACTAGGTCCAGTAGAAGTCTTATCTAATATTATAATAATATTACCCGCTCGGATAAGCGCAGTTGGGAACCTGCCCCCCACGCGCTCCGCACCCGGTACCGATCAAGCCACGCCCCGCACGAATTATAATTATAATTTACTTATTTACCTAATTATTTATTTAAAAAAAACTACTTACTAAATCTCTATCAAACCAATTTTCGATGGAAGTTTGCACGGTAATGTACATCATAAAT
>NC_042493.1:47051726-47060597 GCF_005508785.2 Acyrthosiphon pisum
TCACTATAGTTCGTTAAAAAAAATTATGTTAATGGTACTTTAAAAAAGTAATTATTTGTTTATTTTCTATAGTGCGCAAAATAAAAACATAAAAAAAATTGATCTTTAGCTATTTTGAACGAGAAGAGAAACTAACATTTAATTTGATTGAAACAAAAATAGGGGCTTGTCTTCAAAATTTTAAATCTCTTAATCAGAAAATTATATGTTGCAAAAAATAATTATTGTTCAACTGTTAATACATGCAGACAGCAAAGTAAATTCATTGAATGAGTTTAAAAAACAGAGATCTCAATTAACTGATAAGTTTTTGAAACAAGAGGAAGATTTATCAAAACTAAAAGGAGAAAACGATAATTTACTTTATGAAACTGATAAAAAACTAATTGTAGCCAAAGAACAGTAAGTAAAATATTAATAAATTTTGTTAAAATATCAATGACTGTAGTTAAAAACTACGAATTTAAATTAATACAGTGCAGTAACCCAAGCAATTATTATTTATTTTACAGTATGAAACGTCAAAATGAAGCTAAGCTTTTGCAACTATCTACAACTATTCAGAATAACCTACATAAGTTAATGTCTTCAACTTTTCAAAGAACTTTACAAGAAAATGTTATTATTAAGACAGAAGTAAGTTATTCTTATACTAACGAAAGTCATACGTTACACAATTATTTCGTAACAGGGACGTAAATGGAGGTGATATGAGGTATTAACCTCTCCCCACCAGTCACCATAACCAAAAATATTTTCTAAATATATTTTTTTCAGCATGTAAAATAATTTTTTGTTGAGTAATTTGAATTTATTTTTTTTGTTTTAACATTTTGTCCAAATTTTGGTTTCTGTGCGGAGCAATGAATGTATTGAATTTACAATGATGGGTGTTTTTTTTTTATAAATTGTAAATTTTTTGTGACTGCAATCAGTGGTTGATTTGGGGGGAGGACGCAGGGGGACGAAAAAATTGAAAATTGAAAATGCTCTTGAAGGGGATTCGATATCGTGATTTTCTGTTTTTGTCTAACCACGCGTGACATAGTATTTTAGACGTGTTTTTAGCATCTAAATTTTTCGAACATTATATTGAGATTTACAGAATAAAAAAATTCTGAAATTTTTTTTAATATGAAATGTTTATAAATAACTCAAAACGATAAAAATGATAAAATAAAAATTTGATTTCTGAAAACAGATTTGAATTTGTCGTCAAGTCTACTTGAGATCGACTTTCCCACTTTTTGATTTTTGGATTCTAACTTCTTCAAAAATTGAAATACCTTTTTTTTTAATATGACATTTTATTAAGAACTTGGGTGATAACATAAAAAATGTGGGAAAGTCGATTTTAAGTAGGTAATTGACGACAAATTCAAATCTGTTTTCAGAAATCTTATCGCTTTAATAGATCAATTGGAATGTTTGCAAAAAACATGTCTAAAATACTATGTCACGCGTGTGTTAGACAAAAACAGAAAATCACGGTATTGAATCCCTTTAACAGCTCGAAAACAGTCAAAATATTTTAAATATTTGATAAATTATAAGAATTTATAAATTAAACGTATGATATAAATTCCATGTGTCTACGGTCATTCGTTATTGAATTATTAAGTGAATATCTAATATTGAAAAAATTTGAACTTCAATCATTCATAAAAATTTAATTTAATTTTCAGATAGACTTTTTTTGTTTGTAAAGGTAGATAAACTTTTGAAGAATCTTGTATTACATTTTAAAATCTTATATTTAAGAAGAAAAAAATGTATGAATACTAAATCAAAACATTTTTTTACTTTTGACCACCAAAAGTACCAACTAGATTCACTTTTCTATCAGAAAAGATATTGTTGAAGAAAATCTAAGCATTTTTACTATCCTAAAAGGTGACGACAGACACAAAAAAAATAGCACACATCATCTAAAATTCTAATTATTTTAAAAAGCACTGGAAAAGCAAAAAAAAAAAATTAAAGGAAAACCAAAATTTTTACGCAAAACCAGTTTTCAAAAAATAGATTTTGTTATTTATTGTAACTCTAAAAAAAATAACGTTAGACGCTTGACATTTTCACTGAATTCATAATTTAGCGATTTCTATGCACCATAAACATTTTTTTGAGATATTTATAGGGATAAGAAAATTTTGAGTTTTATTGGTTTTTATTATTAAAATGTTATGAAAACGTTATCAACGGTCATTATACTAGGTTATCGTTAGTGCAAATTAAAAAATGAGTTAATACGTCGTAGGTACTTGAACTTTTCATCAAATTTTTATCGTTTTAAGTTATTTATAGACATTTAATATTAAAAAAAATTTCAGTTTTTTATTCTATAAATCTCAATAAAATTTTACTCGTTGGGACCAAAAGCTTGAAAATTTAAATCAAGGTTCCTCATAAGTAGTTATAATAACAGTTAAGAAATATTAAAGATCTACAGGTACGATTTTTTTTATCAATGTTTAAAGTTCAGATTTATTTTACCACCTTTGCTCCGAATCGTTTTTCGTAGGTATTCAATGATTTTAAATAATTGAATTAAAATTCTATACCATCCATTACAGTGATCCCCTTGTAACCTATACTGTACAACAGAACAACTTCCACTTACTCGCTTTTTTATTTTATTTTTTTTCCATCTGTCATTGACATTTGGAGTGATAAAAATACTCCGATTTTTGACATCACCATCTTTTCTGATAAAAAAGTTAATTTAGTTGGTGGTACTTTATTTTAGATATAAAATGTGACTGATATGTCAGTTGCTAAATGCACATAATATAGGTAAAGTACCTTCATAGTTCCTACATAATTATTAACTAATAATTGATATTGTTTTTATCATTGTAGTTGAATAAATGTTCAGATAGTTGGTTCAAAATGGATAAAAAATATACGTTGCTGAAATCAGATAACTTAGATTTAAAAATTGAGAACAAAATGTATATAAAAGAGAATAGCCGTCTGAATAAAATAATCATTGCCCAAAAACAGGTGAGCGTTTTACAATATTAATAATTTTATATTATTCCTTATGTATTTATGTACATTGTACCTATGATATAATTTTATATATAATATATTAATATCTAATATAATATACTCAATACTTTACGTCAGTACTATTGTATTAGTAGGCATATATGGAATAAAATTATTGTGAGCATTGAATGTGAATTGTGATTTATATTTTTACGTGTTTCTAGATCATGGACGCGAT
This sequence comes from Acyrthosiphon pisum, assembly GCF_005508785.2. Taxonomy (NCBI): domain Eukaryota; kingdom Metazoa; phylum Arthropoda; class Insecta; order Hemiptera; family Aphididae; genus Acyrthosiphon; species Acyrthosiphon pisum. The sequence goes on from NC_042493.1 coordinate 47,054,959, forward strand.
GAAAGCTAAAAAATTAGGTCTCACCTTACAAGTGCAAGATTTATCGACGAAAAATGAGAGGAACCAGCGTATTGCGTATAGAGCCAGTAGAATGAACACAATGATGGCACAGCTGAAACAGACGTTAAAAAGGAAAAACCGAAAGTTACGGATCTTGACAAACAATTTAGCAGCGATGAAAGACGAAATAGAAACGTTGTGTTTGCACATTTACAAAATGGATTCTATGCTAGTGACGACGACAACATCAATGGAGCACGTTTTGAAAGTACCTAATATTTTGTGGTTATCAATTTCCGTCTGGTCGTTGTGCACTATTTCAGAGGGGGGCTGATTAAATATTAATATATATATGTCGCATCCACTTAGTGAAATCGCTCATTTCATGAAGTGGACATCCATTTCATGAAATTTATCCATTTAGTGAAAATGATGTTTTACTACACTATATGGACAATTTTTTTACCTATTCATGAAGTGGAGGAAATTCATTTTATCCACATTCTATAATATTACTATTATATTATACGAGTATTTTTGGTATTGGGTAATATTACGATTTGCAATAGGGAATAGTGTATAAAATAAATATAAAAGTTGATTTTTATAATTTGTAACTTGTACATTGTATAAACTGGTTCATCAGTCGATCAAGTAATTTCAAGATAATATATCAAATAATTGAAAATGATTGTACAGATAGTACTTAATATATAGTAGGTACCTAATATACAAATAAAATACGATCCCGTTGACAATACTCTGTCAGTCTGCATTAAACCAGTTGTTAGTAATTGTTGACCACGTTATTTTATACACCTAATATGGAAAAAATATTAAACACAATTACCTAGTGCAAATCGTCCAATTACCCAATATTGTTCTATGCGACTATACCAATGCCAAATAATATACTCGTTTAATATAATAGTAATATTACAGAATGTGGATAAAATGAATTTCATCCACTTAATTAACTAATATTAAATTATATTTAAAATTCACTAATATGCGACAAATATACAGCGACCTCAAGTTTCAAATGACCTTATGACCATCATAAAGTCCCTGAGCCCAAAGCTCAGTGCATTATGGAATAGGTACCTACTGTGGTAGACATGGTGGTATAATATATGAATAAATTATAAAACGTATATTGTCTTACACAGTTACACTTTAAATTTTGTCTCTAGTTGCAAGAATCGAAACCTCATTGATATTTTGTTGCATTTCAAAAACGAATAGCCATAGACTCTTTAAATACATATTATATCATATATCACCGAATACATATTTATATTAGTATTTTCCACACTTAGTACAATTTTTAACTATTTTGACTCTTTTTGAGCTATTTATAGTCATATTTTTTTTAAATTTTGCAAATTATTTTCCAGTTAGAAATTCATAACTATTCATACATTTCATACATAAGATGAACAATTTTAATAGAATATTCCACACAAGTTTTTCTACCTATAACAAACAAAATAAGTTTTCCGAAAAGTTATGCTATTTATAACCATGAGATATTTTCGATTTTTATTAATTTTTTTTAACAACTACATTTAATTATTTATACAATTATGCTGGGATGACGCAATGTCTCTGCTCAGAATCATTTTTCGTATGCAATGGTTTATCATTGAATTCAAATAATATAACAAATTAACTTCAATGACATGCTCGACAACTACTACAGAGGCGGCACAGCATCAGCAATCAAGCGATACCCACTTGTCCACATTTGTATTGAACATTTGATCATAATCTTGGTTTGCCAAACCATATTTAAGGGCTCTGCTCATGTCCCTTATTACATAAACATGAGTGGGTAACAAACGATTCCGCACACTATTTCGTAATACAAAAGATTTTTTTATCTAACTTTTATAAATGTTTAGGTAGGTAGGTACCTAAATTAAGTTTTGATAGGTCGGGTAAGTACATTATACATTTATCTCATTATTTTTTTAACTCTTATGCACCATAAAAATGAAACCTATATATAATTAATGGGGTTTCAATCTTTAATCTATATCTGTTGCGTTTTATACATTCCTTATAGTTGAACGAAGTTGACCAATCCTTGAGCAAGTACAAGGGTAATGTTTACTACACATTTGTAGCGAATTTATACAAGTTATTCGTTGCTACCAAGTTGAGGAAAGTAGAAATTAGAGGTTTTGACTCGTAAGTAATATTCATTTAAATATCAATCTCTCAATTTAATCACAATTTATCCTTAAGTGTTAAATAAAGAAGCTACCAAAAATCTAAATAAACATTTTTTAATTCATAAAATTTAACTTCTAATAATTTAAATATAGGTGTAGGTAATACTGTAATATTAATCAAAAAATATTATGGGACAGGGACACCTAATTTAAAACTTATTGTTTTGTGTTCTTTTAGTATAAAAATTATTTTTTTTAAAGTTAGATACTAATTACATTTGTAAATTTTTTTGTGAAGTCGGTAGCATCAATGAAATAACCTTAATAATATGTACCATCTTAGGACTACCTTTAATCCCAGTTGTGCCCTAATCTCCTTTACCCGTAACCACATAAATATGTTATTACATAATATTAATAACTTATTTTCAATTGATTAGAGCTAAAATATATAATTAAATTGTATACCATGACTAGTGTATAATTAGTTAGTGTGTACTAGATATATACTGTATATTATACTGTACTACTGCAGTATATTATAATACATAATATAGCTTCAAGTTACATAAGTTTTACAATGATAAATTGTTTAATTGTTTTGCAAAATCATTGAATGGTAGAAAAAATAATCTTTTTGAATTTTATGGGACATGATTAATTATATTTAATAAAGTATAAACACAGAAGGTACAATAGCCACAAATTTAGGCTCTGATTTTATAATTACTAATTTTTGGAATCTTAAAACCCTTAAACACGTGTTTAAATAAACAATAAAAATTTATTGTTGAATTGAATATAAAATCAAAATATTCAAATTTTAGATTCTGAGCGGAACAATGAATTTATTGATTTTACAATGATTTGTGTTTTTTTATTTTTGTGTCTGTCATCGCTGTTTAAGACAGTAAAACTGATTCAATTTTTATCAACAATTCGATGGGAAAGTGAATCTAGTTGGGTGCATTTGGGAGGTCAACATTTTAAATTCTCAATAGTTTTCAAAAGCGCGGGGAAAAACAACATAAAAATTAAGGAAAAACAAACATTTAGGAAAATCAGTTTTTGACAAAATCGATTTTGGTTTTTGGTGTAACTCTAAAATAAATGACATAAATACGTTAAATTTTCACTAGTTGTTTTATTGGAATTTTCTATACACGATACAAATTTTAATTTGTTTTAAACTGTTTACGGACATTTCATAAAATAAACATATGATATAAATTTCAAGTTTCTACAGTTATTGATTTTTGAATTACAACAAAATAAGAAAATAGTAACCTACTTGAGAAATCCAATGAATATCCAACGTTGTAAAAATTTTAACTTCGAACGCTCATAAAAATTTAATTTGACTTTTTTATGGACATTTTTTTTTTTGACAAATAGGTAGACATAAGACATACTTGTACTTATCTTGTATTTCATTTTAAAATAAAAAATTTTATGATTTTCTAACTCAAAATATTTTGCACATTTTCGTGATTTTTATGTATTTTGTAAGGTTTTGACTTTAAATGCTTATAAAAAAAATCGTGATTGGATTTTTAATGTTTTTTTAATGTCATTGTAGCAATATATTATGAGCCTTGTATCAAATGTTTAAGCTTTTTTATTCAACAAAAAAATTTTAATAACATTAGTAGACAAAAAACAAATAAAATTTGAAACTGAAAATGTCCTTAACAGTTTAATTTTATAAAATTTTATCGTGTAGGTATCAAAATGTAAATTTAAACAACCAGTGAAATTTTCATGTACCTATACGGTCATTTGTTTTAGAGTTACACAAAAAATCAAAATCGATTTTGTCAAAAACCAATTTTGCGTAAAAATTCCTGTTTTTCCTTAATTTTTATGTTTTTTTTCCCGGCGCTTTTGATTTTTGAATACTAATAAGAATTTTAAATTGCCCTTCCGAATGCATAAACTAGATTCACTTTCCCTCCAAACAAGATACTGTTGAAAAAAATCGAAGCAGTTTTATTGTCCCAAACGGTGATGACAAAGACAAAAATAAAATTTAAAAAAACACACATATCATTGTAAAATCAATAAATTCATTGCCCCGCTCAGAATCTAAAATATCAACTATGTATAACAGTGGTGGATCCAGGGCTTAATTTTTTTTTTTTTTTGGGGGGGGGGGGAAAGTACAAAAGTTCCGAAATTGGCTACAAAATTGGCTAAACACTGTATAAAATGAAGAAAACTACGGCAATTGGGGGGAAATGCCCCCTTTCCTCCCTGGATCCACCACTGATGTATAATAGGTACTAACTTTGTGTAATCAATGCTTATAGCTATTAAGGAAATGGAAACAGTCATTATTTCGTATATATTGTACCTACTAACACAATCTATGTTCATTCAAGACAATCAAACTAATAAAGTAAAGCGATAACATTTCTGAAAACAAATACAACTTTTTCATACCTAATCATTTTGAACGACCACTACTTTTTAAAAAACATTTAAGTGTCTATTAAACTTTTAGTTTAACTATGTTTAATATTGTTGCTAACTCAATTAAATTTTAGAAGTTTAATACATTTATCACATGGAATCTTATCACATGTGTAAGTGCGTTCAAAGTCATGCGTTATAATAGGTGGAAAGCACACTAATGATATTTTACTAGGTACCTAGTAGGCACACAACACGACTCCCAGTCTTGTAAAGAATACCTACTTTTATTTTGTATTCAGAATACATATTCGAATAGTTCTTAAAAAATATAATATTCAGAATACATATTAAAATACTTTTTTTTTGCAACTAGTTTTTGTTAGTTTTTGGATGGTTTGTAATTAAAATTTTTTAATTAATAATTAAAAATACATCGTAATCATAAGTTATTTATAAATTTTGACCACATATGATACGGCCGATACGGGCCACCCGGGATACAACACATTGGTGTTTACAAAAATAATTATATCATGGGCCAATATTATATTTCGTTCAAAGAATAAAATTAATGTTCACTATTTATAATGATCTACAATGTCTTGTCACAAATTTAAAACTATTTTTCTGGATCCGAAAAAATTATTTTCAATGAATAAAAAATACAAAAAAAGTATTCAAATACTTTTATTCGAATACTTTACAAGACTCCTACGCATCACCTACTCTTCAAACTTAATGAACTCCTTAAAATTAAAAACTTATCATTTGATATATATGTAAAATGATTTAGGTACGTAGGACCTAGATACTTTAACGGTCATTATATCTTTTAACGCATCTAAGTTAAATGTATACAAAAAAATATACTGTAAGTAGGTTAGGTTAGGTGGGTACAAACATTTTAAATACAAATATGGTTTTTATGGCCTATATGTATTTTTGTATTAAAAATCAAAAGCTATGACTACATTAAAAGATAAATATTATTATTATTATAATTATGATACAATTTTTACTATATTTCATAACCAAAATGTTATTGTT
>NC_042493.1:47061164-47086513 GCF_005508785.2 Acyrthosiphon pisum
TACAGAAAATAGTAAATACATACATGTCATACGGGTAATGCCATTACGTATACCGTTTATGCGTATTATTAAATAATATATAGGTATATTATATTTTATATTTTAAATTAAAAATTATAATTTTATATCTGTATTCTGTACTGATTATTTAATATTTCCGGAATTCCCTAAGGCCGTTTCCCGTTATGCCACCTACATGGACACTTGGTTATATTTTATGACCTACAAAATACTTATTGTATATAATATATATATATCATATGATTTAGTATTTACTAACTACTTATCGTAGTATTACACTATTGTCTATTACCTGCTATTAATATAATTATTATTATTTGCTATTCAGTGATTCGTTTATTCGAAGTAACACAAACACTATCATTTCACTTTCAGTATTTTTGTTTAGTACCCGTCACTACGTACTATATAGCCAACAGAACGGCGTCTTGTTGTATAGTTTACCTATGTTATTCGCGTATGTGATGAAAAATAAAATACAAATTTTAAATTTCTTCATATCATACTAGTATCACCATTTATATTCGATTACAAACAATATCAATAAAGTGTTATCAGTAATTCTATGATGCATCTAAGTCTAACCAGTATGTTTCTAACATGATGGAACCGCTGTTTGGTTCGCTAGGTTGTGATAAATTAAAAAACGCTATCTATCACAAGCAGCGAAGTTTTGAGCTGAATTAAAAAATGACAATTTAAAGTTGCTTTGAATTCTTTAGCACATATTTATATTGTATAAATACATACTTTGGTTATATAAATACATATAAATCCGAGCCCTACTAATAATGAATTTATCCATTCGTGGTTTGGAAAACCAATAATTAAATAAAATCATTTAATAGATTTTTCACAGTACTAAAATTATTCAATGTAATACCAGTCTCAAGGTGTTCCTGCAAACAGGTTATTTTCAAAATTAACAATATTAAAAAATAAGTTAAGAAGTACTATGCACCATACTGACTTAATAGTTTATTATTAAGAGGAGATCAGTGTTTAGACAGTGTACTGTTTGTTTTCTCTTTATGGCCCATGTGCACCATACACAAAACACATTTACACAGAATCATTTTTTTTTATGTTTTCGAGTAATCTTAGAGTAAAATCACCCATTACATAAACAATTATGAATACATTTTTTGAGAGTATTACAATTGATTTACCAAAATATTGTCTCAAAAACAATTTAAAGAACATTAAAATAAAAATTTTTTTCATTTTGAAAATTGAAATCAAATAATAGGTAATCAAATATAAAACTGATATGTCATATCCTCAAATTTATTTTCCTCTATAATTTTTTAAATAGGTGATTTTACTCCAAGATAGCTCAAAAATTTGAACTTGTTACTTAATCATATTAATACATATAAATATTACTAAGTTATTAATTTACAATATTAGAATGTATGTTATTGTGTTAAAAACACAATTAGGGGCACTGTCAAAGTATTGGAGCTCTAATTGTTCCAGGCCCGACTGAAAATTGAAGTCTGTGCACACCTATGACAATCTTAATTCTTACCTGGTCATATTTATTAGTTTTGTGCACATTTAATTTGATAACATTATAAGTAAAAAAAATTATTTAAATTAATATAATGAAAATATAGCTTTATAATATAATCAGTTGTATACTTATTATTTTAAATTTGTTTTAAAGAATGTGTACAAAATAAATTGTATTTAGATACATTTCTTAATGTCAGCCATTTGAAATATAAAAAAAATAGTAAGTACATTTCTACTTTTACCTTTTTTTATTTATTTTTATTAAAAACAATTAAAATAAAGTAGAGTTAGTTATTATATTAAATTAGGTAGATACACAAAAATATTGCATAAATTATAACTTTTTATAAATTCATTGAAAATAATATGATTTATATACATATAATTTTACTGTATTTTTATTTTTTTTTAAAACTTTTTTACCCTTATTTTACATTTGTCAACTGTAATTTAATGTAATATTGTTATTTCAGCACTATAATAAACAATTATTGTTGTATTTTTTCTGCGCGTTCTTAGATTTATAGTCATATTCTACACTTAGAAAAGCTTAACCTTTATACTATTTTTAATTATTTCTCTTTTAATAGAGAAAATAACTAGCCTTACTTTATCTGCTCAATTGTTGCAATTTTTATAAATGATTCACAATAAAATGATTAATACATTAATTATTCGTTTCCAAGCAGATTATATCCCAACTATATGGAACATTTGGAAACATAATATCTGTTGTTGACAAGATTTTCAGTATTATTAGACTGGGTTTAGTTATTTTGATAACTACTATGGAAACATTTTTGTTATTGTAACATATTTAGGTATAATATAAGTTTTGAAAAGTTTATATAGTGTCAAATCACTCAATGCTAATGAAAAACAATATTATTATAAACTATCATTATATTTTATAGTTTTATTGTATAATTGTTATATTGATAAAACTGTTAGTAGGTACCAGATATCTATTGGCTATTTAATAATTTAAAATGTCAAAAAGAACTAATGCTAAACAATTATTAAAGTTAATTTATAACAGTAACTTCTATGTACTTACATAGTTATATTAATAATTATTATAAATGTTATTACATTAAATTGCCATTAGGTATATCAAATTTTCTATTTCGTATCAACTTTTATACAGATGCCATCTCATAAACACTAAGCCATCCTGCTGTAAATATTTGACCACACTCTTTCATAAAACTTCAAATCAAAAAAAATATTATGGTAAAAATATGAATTAGATAAGAGCAAGAGAACTTTAATATGTATTTACTCATAATATTATATAGGTAACAAAAATAAAATGTTAAGATATAGATGTATTTAGGAGAACCGTTTTATACTTCATTGTATACAGTTATGAGAACTATATAAATAGGTATTCATTTAATTATATACAGGGTGTATCTTATGTCATTGTACGCGGGGTTTTTTAACGATTATGGAACGATGACATGGAATTTCGTTAAAACGAAAAAAGACGCGTTTCTTTATTTTTGACATGCAATTTTTTTGTAACAATTTCAAAATTTTTAAACACGCAGGTGTACCAATAGCAAAATAAACTTTATTTTTTCAAATTGCAACCACTATATTTTTTAATGGATTCTTATAAAGCTTTTTTTTCTGAAAATTTTGATAGTCGAATCATCAATTTTGGCTCGCTAGTTGAGTAACTATGGTCGTTTAAAGATTAGTAAAATATGCATTAATACTTTTAATTTAAATAATGGGTATAGGTTTAATTAACGTGCGCCGAACAATTTTTTCTTATTACTACCTTTTGATACCCTTCAATAGTTAAATCTGTAATCTAATGTGTCACTCAAAAAAAAAAATAATAATAATAATAATAATAAAATCATAAGCAAAATTGTTGGTAAACATAGTTCATTATTTTTATTTCAACATACGATCATAAAAATTAATATTATTATTTTAATTTAATATTATAATCGTAATTAATTACTTTACATTTTTTTCATCACAGTTGCTTTTCCTACAATATCATACCAAAATTTTCAGAAAAAAAAAAGCTTTATAAGAATCCATTAAAAAATATAGTGGTTGCAATTTGAAAAAAAAAAAGTTGATTTTGCTACTGGTACACCCGCGTGTTTAAAAATTTTGAAATTGTTACAAAAAAATTGCTTGTTAAAAATAAAGAAACACGTCTTTTTTTGTTCTAACGAAATTCCATTTCATCGTTCCATAATCGTCAAAAAACCCCGTGTACAATGACATAAGATACATCCTGTATATATATATAATATATAATAAATACATATTATAATTAATTCATGTACAAATACCATTTTAATAGTAACAGTTTTAGATTTTACGATGATGCGTGTTTTTTCTGTCAATCAGCAACATTTTGATAATAAAAATGATCCGATTTTTAAGATCAGTATCTAGTTGGTACTTTTGGGAGTTCAAAAAAGTTAGTAGTAAAGTAGTTTTAGAAAACATAAAAAAAAAACCTCAAAAAAAAAAATGGTTATTTTTATGCAAGTTCAAATTTGAGATTTAATTTTTTTGGTGTAACCCAAAAACTAATATATTAAGATCATTGTATTATATTTATTTTTGATCAAAATACTTGATAATTCAGTACACATAAAATAGACACATTTTAACAAAAATTAAATAAGAGATTAAGTAAACTTAAAATAATAAGTATGATGAAAACCTAATAATAATTATTATTATATGTACAATGAATAGTAATGACTGACTTACATAATAAGAATAAAAGGACACAAAATATAGTTCTCATTTAAAATGAAATGATTTAGACTTAAACATTGGTAACTTGATTAAATTCAAAATGTTATACTTAAATTAATAAAAATAGAATGGGTTAAGCTATTACTTGTTTTTTTTCTTTTTAGCTTTTTTACATTTTTTTGTAGACATTATTTGAGTTAGAATTTGTTCACTCTCATCGATTACCTCAGGTTCTGAATGTTCTAAAAAATTAAAAACAATTAACTACAAAATAAAAAATTAACGTAATTTAAACAATAGCATTAATGTTTATTGAATAAAAATGTACTTAAAAATTAAATATGCATATTATAATATGTAATTATAAAAATATTTTTAATTTACATTTGAATTAGTGAAATCAATTCTGGATTGACTACATATACCATGATTTTCTTTCTTTGAAAGTCTTATTTTGAAGAGTGAAGAGTCCTTTTTAATCCAAATATAATGTTCAAAATAAAGATGTATAAATAAATCAATTTTAAAGATTCCAGTTAAATGTCACCAAAAACTGTTTCGAAGAATTTATCATATTCAATAAATGTCACAAAAATAATACATACTTACATAATTTTCATCACAATTACCTGTTTTATTAATTTGAAGATTTTCATTCATGGCTTCTGCCAAATCTTCCAATATTTTAATTTCACCTTGATCAGATGATACATCAGATGAATCGCCCGGATTTAAGTCTAAAAATTTTGGTGAATAATCAAAACTACCTGAAACCGATAAATCATTGTATATGTAAACTAATAAAAGAATTTAGTTACAAAAATATTTATACTTTAATTTCTAAGACATCAATGAAAACTGAATAAATCTAATCAAATAAGTTTCTAAGAGTTGAATTCATATAATATTATCCTAGATAGGTAATACGGCCTAATTAATAGATTATTTATTGTTGCATACTATCACTTGATGTTTTATAATAAATCCATATTTTTATTTATTAATCATCTAACTGCAATTAATACAGCATTGCAAAGTTAAACATCATACCTGTACAGATGCAGCTTGATATTAATGAGCAATACATGAAGATACAATTATTTTTAAAAAAAATGTAATTTGAAATTGAAAATAAATTACTTTCAATCTAAACAACATCTTTGAAAGTTGTGCTTCTTAATGAAAATCATGCGTATGAATTAGTTTAATTATTAAATCCCAACCACTTAGTGTGGCTAGGATTTTTGAGTCAATAATAAACAATTATGAACAAAAAAAGATTTTGTAATGGAGCAATTTAAATCTTTCAAGAAGCACACAAAAAGAGAGTGAAGAGTTTTTTGATGAATTTGTAAGAAAACTAACAAATCTAGTAAAAAAAAAAAAATGATGCTCAAAATAGATGAAGGGGTCATAATGGTAAAAAATTATAATATAAACAGGTTTAGAAGGTTAAACAGTTGATTTATTGCCTGACTCGACTAATGAGGTTCAATAATTTGTGCTGGTTGAGTTTGTGAACTATTTAAAATCTGTAATTAAGTATTAACTAATTAAAATTAATTATCTTACCTACTTGACGACACTTAAATAAGTACATTTAGAAAAATATTTTAAATATTTACTGAATGGATGTATTTAAATACAATTTTAAAAGTATTTTATATAAGACTAGTGGCGACATTTTATAATAAACATTCCTTGGTAGTGAAGCAAGTATGAAATACAAAGCATGTAATTTATGCAGTTCAGTATATAGTTTTCAATAAAATAGAATGGAGAATAAATTACGCAATATACTTTAATTATTGTAGATAAACAGTGGATGTAAAGACTAAAGAGTGTCTATTAGTATATGTTATGTTGATTTAAAAATTCTCAAATTACATAAAGACTTTCTTTAAATCATTCCAACAGATTTAATCGAAAAAATGCCACTTATAATATTTGATAATTTAATAAGAAAATGTATATTATACACAGTATCTTCAGCGTTAACGGCATGATGGTGAGGCAGTAATGTACAGAATATGAGTTTCAACTTTTGGAAAAACAAATAACATAATTTAGCTTTATACATAATTACTCCACTCTTTACTGAAATCATGCTGTATCAAGTATCGTATGTTTTTTATACACAATTGCACAGGAACAATATACTATGAGAAGTTTGAGAATATTTAAATTTGCAAAATGTAAAGCTGTACTATCTAATAATGCTATTGAAATTCAGAAAAGACAGTGATTAAGCAATTTTTTTAAAGAAATAGTGAATGGATTTAACTGCATATCATTTGATCATCAATTTTTTAGAATCTTTTGAATTTGTAATAGAAGCTTTTGATGAAATTAGTGAATAGTATGATACAGGCTCATCAATTAAAACTAATGCTCTCCAAACTTTAATTAATTATTGCATTGGTCACTTTATTGAAATTAATCAAGGAAGCATTGTTAACTCTAGCATCAATTTAAATCTATGATATGAGTAAAATAAATAATCAAATGCAATTACAATTTATTAATAACATAACAGCATGTGAATATTTTTATGGTATAGTAATCAATTGGTTTTGACTATACATACTATTTGAACCGCATTCAATGAACACAGGAGTGCTCTGTCTGTTGATATTATTTTGTGGAACACTAACAGGATTTGATTTTAATAACAATGATACATTTTCAATTTCACTCAATTGAGTATCAGATTCTGACCTCCTGTAAAATTATTTAATATACAATTTGTTAAATATAAAATAATTAATTATTTACCCTAATGAAGAACTACAAGTTTTAAATACAAATTGTGGTCCCATCCAAAGGCGGCGGTGTGGGCCTGCATGTGTACTTATTTCCACCTATAAATTTATTTTTATGGTATACTAACTAAAAAAAAATTAATAATTAATTTTTTTTTATATTACTTGTGATAGCCAACGTTCATCAATGCTTTCTAAAGAATTCTTTTCAGAAATATTTGACAGGTTCGTGACTGGACAATTTATATAAAGGTCTAATAACGGATTACCCCGATTTAATGGGGGGTTAACAGTAGATGCATGAAGAGGTGGTTTGTACAGATTCCACTCGGTTTTTGGTTCAATGTTTAGTTCTATCATTGTATCATCAAATATTTTTTCTTTGGATATTGCTAATTATAAAAAATAATAAATTTCAGTTATACAATAAATTTATTGCAATTCGCAAAACTAAACAGTATCATATTACTAAATTTCTGCTTACCATTTGAATGCATAGGATACATATCATATTGTGTAAGAATGCCATTGCTAGTCATCACATATAGAGAATCTGCAATATTTTTCTTGGGATTATAAGTTATGTTAGACATTTCCCTGATCATTGCTGTATCCAATATACGACCATGAGAAAAACAAGTAGACAGTCTAATATATGTTGTTATCCCAGTTTCGTCAGGTTTTAATTTATTACTTTGTGATCGGATTTGGCACAATGAATGTACAATAATTGAATGTGGTACAGGTGCCACACAAGGATTAGAGTATGGCAACACAATTTGAGAACTCTGTAATGATTCAGTCATTACAGGACTGTTTCGACCATCAGTCACTAAGCCAGCACTGCGATGAAACCTAAAATGTAATTTCAAGATTAAACAAAATATTTTTCTTTTCAACAAAAATTAAATTTAAACAAGACATTGAAAAATATTTTTCAATATTACCTTGATAGTTTATTTACAATGTGTGGTGTTGAATGGGTACGTAGACCAATAGGTCCTCCGTAAGGTGTAATTGGGAATATATGAGTTGTTCCCCTAAGTGAACTTACAGCCACCCATCTTGAATCACTTGAGAATTGAATATCTTGAATTTTAGCTGTAGTGTCACCTCTACAATTTGTATAAAAATTACAATAGTAAATTAAATGTTGCATGATTAAATAAGTATATATACCTATGTAACGTATACAAATGATGAACAGCTGCAAATGAAGAACCTAATATACTAGGATGTATTTTGAAAACATTAAATCTATGACCGTTTTTATCAGCAGTCACTAACATGAGACCAGACTGGTCAAAATTTAAGGCCACAATAGCCTCACAGTGTGCTGGAAAATGAGCAATAATATCAGGGCCTTGTGGTGTATTCTCCTTTAACACTTTATTCTAAAAAAATGAAAGATTAGTTAAATTTAATAAAGCTGGTTTTCCAATTATTAATAATTAGATTTATTAATTCATACTTTGATATCAATTATGGTAATTATTCCTGGATTCATTTGATTAGAGTCATTTGCAACTGATATGTTATGAGTTGAATTTGAATTGTGCACGCCTGTAATACTATTTGCTACAGAGCCACTTAAATCTCTCAAACTTTGACTTAATGATTTTGCTGCATGCAAAACCGTAGCTGTATATGAATGGCCATTCTCGCCCTCATATCCACCGGTAGATCGGTTCCAAGAGATCAACTTTTGATCTGAATACGCCAACCACCTATTATTGGTTATTTCAAATTAATTTGTAAAAATTATTCTACATACATACTAATTAAAATTAAAATAACCTTGTTCCCAATGCGATTGGGTTTAATTTAATTCCAGGACTAGGATAACACGTAGTAATTGTAGTTATGTCTTCGACAGTGAGGGCATCAAACACAGCAATTCGTTCTACAAATACTACTGCTATAGCAAACCTATTTACAGCAATATCAACTACAGTATTTTTAAATTTAATTGTTTTTACCTAAAAAAAAAATCATCAATTTAACTATTTATAAATAAGGATCATATGCAGAGCTCGGGATTTAAAGCATTCACTTATTTTTATGGATTAAATTAAAATTTAGCAAAGTGCTATGGAAGTGCATGTCGTGTTACAACACTTTCAATTATAAAATTGGAAAGTGCTTTTTTCAAAAAATGCTTATTAACAGTTTTTCTTGTTATTTATGCTCTTTTTGATCAGTTTTTCTACTTTCATATGGTTTTATCCTGCAAAATGGTTTTTGATAGAATTAAAATTAAATTCAAATTAAATCATTCAATGATGACGGTAAGATTTAATTAATAAATTAATTTTTTTTCAACTATTTGTTGTAAATATTGTTTACATTTTATTCTTCAGAAAATCCCTCGAAAAATCCATAAGCAATAATGCAAAATGTCACGAAAGTGAAGTTTGATTTTTTTATGATATAAAGATTTATTTTTTAGTTATAAACTTTTCCTAATCATTATTTTTAGTACAGTTATACAAATTATGTCTACTACCTACTTTATCATGTAAAAAGAAAGTTTTTTTTTTGATTAAATATTTTAGCTTAAATTTAAGTTTTTTAAATGCTTATTTGAGTGCTTATAATGATGTTTTTAAGCGCTTATTTTAATGATTTTAAGTGCTATAAGTTCCGAGCCCTGATCATGTGTATTTATTAATTTATATTTAAATACCACATCTCCACATGTTAATGATATAAAACTGACAGAACAAAACTGTGGTCCAGCGCCAGAGTTATCGCACAGTGCAATTAATGGCCTTTTATGAGCAAATGGGTCTTGTCGAAATTTCAATTCCGGCAATGGTGAAGGTATGAATTTTAAAATCTTGACAACTCCTTGCGACCAAGATAAAACTTCATATGCTTCACCGTTGGCACCAATAAACCATACCTAAAATAATTGTAATTGTTCATTAAGTCTTATTCTATAACTAATTTAATTTGTAACAGTTTAATAAAACAGAATTATTTATATATGCATTCTCAAAATTTAATATTTTCAATTTTTAAAAGAAATGCAACACTTATTATTTCCAATTTCTAAGACTAGGTGCTTACATTCAAATATTCAAATTGTAGTATTAAAAACTATTAATATACACAATTTTATTGATACAAATTGATTCAAGTATTTAGGTATTTTTAATTTCTGCATTTCTAGCTTAATATTTTTGTGCTACCTTATCTCAAGCTTAGTAACTGCATTGTTCTAACATACATAAAAACGTTAAGTAAAAGAGTTATGACTATAGAATTATGAATTGTATATTTATTAAATACTAATTTACTCGTTAAAAATGATAATTTAACATAACATTGAAACTGTCTTCATAAGCCTGTACACACTGTAGAGTTAAAAACAAATTTATTTCCATGGATGAATTTAAAAAATAAACAAAATTGCATTAAAATGTATGTATAAGAAGATTTTAATGTTTTTAAGAAATAATAATAAAAATTGAAAATATTTTTTGGCCAACCGAATATATTAAATATTAATAGATATTTTAAGAACACAATATTAATTTTTAGATCATATACACTTAATATCCTAGATGAATAGGCAATTTTTTTCATTACATTTTAATAATTATTACAATTAAATTAAACCCACATTAAGTAGTTAGTGAACTAAATTCAACCAGAACAATTGTATGAATATAGATAAGGAAACAAAATTCAATTATTTCTTTAAACAGTGTTATTATAACTTTTATAACTTGAAAAGTAATTTTAAATGTATAAAAAAAGTTAATATGAATATTTTGGGAAAAAATTAAACATTATAATATTATTAGTGTATTTTGTATTGAATCAGAAATGTATCATAATTACAGCCTAATAAAAGATTATCAAAAGCCAAAATTGATACTGGAAGTTAACTGAACAATTTAAACATTATATTATTATTTTGGTTACCAGATACACATAGTAAGGAGGTTGGGTTCTGATATTGTATGATATGTATTATTTAAATATTTATTGTGTCAATATGTTACATTGAATGTGTAAAAAGTGAATCTAATCTAACCTGACCAAATAAACAGAATATAAGTATGTTAAGAATTATTTTTTTTAAATAAATAAATTATTATTTAATATTTCACATCATTACATAACTAATGTATACAAAATTAACAAATTAAATTAATTGAATGGATAATGTACTCGATAATGTACCATATTAAAAGGTTAATCGAATTTAAAAGGATACTCTAATTAAAACCCCCATTTTAATTGCTTTAATAATTTACATACTGTATATCTTACATAAACATAATATTTTTATTATTCTTAAAAATAATCAAGTTATTCAACTTAAAGTTTATAATTTATTATTTTCCAATTTATTTCAGCAATTAACTCATAACATTTTTATCAAAGATTTTAACTGTCTGTCTCCTCTAAATGCAATAGTTGTCCACTAGCTGGAAACCTACAACCTTTCAACATAATATAAATAATTAATTAGTTAGAGCATAATTCAAAAATATTTAGAAAGTCAAGCACATGGAAACCCTGTTATTATTGTAACATGAAATTCAGATTGTTCTGGGTCCAACTTAATTAAGTTGAATTTGAAATAAATTGTGAAGATAAAATTATAGAAATGAAAGTAGATATAATTTATTATGCATTAATTTAAGCAATTAAGTTTTAAGACAGACAGCCTATAAGTCCACAACAACTCAAAATTCAAGTAGAATAAACAACACTTAAATTATGAAAACAAAGTATATACCTAGTAAAAAGTATAAGTAATAAAATACCTAGATATGGAGTGTGAATAAATAATCTACTATGTACATTATGTATAAAAGAAAAAATATTTTGGTATAACCATTAAAATTAACAATTATTATTATTAGGTTTTAAAATATTAAATAAAAATAGGTATGCTTATGTATGTAATGAAAAGGATAATATTAAACAGTCTAATGTAAAAGTAATGCACCTATTATTAATATTAAATTATCATACTTGAACACCAAATCCATAACCCAAAATAAGAAGTATTGGTGATACACCAGACATGAGCGATTCATCATTCTCAAAGTTTGAAGGGAATTCATTAGCTTCTAGTGTTTCAAATTGCGTCCACAGAATTTTTTCTCTACTGTCTACATTTAAAATGTTAGAATATCCCTGAAAGTTAAATACATTATCAATCATTAGTTAACCAGAATAAACATAATGAAATTGCAGTAGTACACGAAAATGTCCAAGCAATTACTTACATGAGGGACGACGTCATTAATGAACCCAGCAACACTGTCGATGATAGATCGATCGACAATGGGGCCGGGCAGCACTATCTTGCCGATCGGATTTTTGGACGCTTTACATGGAGAGTCTGCTGACATTTTTGAAATCTTTGCGATCGGGTCAAACACGGTTTAGTGGTTCAATGGTCCAGAGGTTATACGTCGATATTGTCATTTCGAAGCAAGTCAAATTACTCAGGTGTGATGACAATAATATAATACATGGTCACACAGTCCGAGGAAAAACGTCAAAAGCTTAAAGTAAAAAAAAAAGCAATTACAGGCTGTTGCAACACTGAGATGATGGCAGGAAAAAAATCAAAACGAGACTCAGCGATTTGTGTGTAGAAACATTTCATGTTTTTGAACGAAAATAATATATTTTCAATTCCATTGCGAAATTTTTAAGCGACAAAGGCAATAAATATATTATTATTATTGTTATTATTACTACTGCGACTGTTTTTTATTTTCTTCAGGTCGTTATCACATAATCATCATAGTTTGTTGTCTTTATCAAGGCTGTCAGCTGCTGATGCAGCTGCTGTCGTCCGCTGCTACGCAGTAAAACGGTAATGTCGTCGGGACGCGTATTTACATTTACTACTTAGAACCGAACACCGACAACTGTTGTGCTACTTTAATAGCGAGGTCGGGTACCTATAATTTACAGATGGTGCACTTCCTACCACTATTATACGAGTTCCACTTTCCACTTCTACTGCATTATTTTCAGGACTGATGAATAATTAAATAAATTGCAGCATAATATTTTCTCTGAGGACATGATACACCCGCAAACCGTATGGACGTATGGCGTGTAAGCCATGGCTGGATTTGACGGGGGCCGGGGAGCATTAAGCCATTAAGGGCATATGCCTCGGGTCACCAAATTTTAAAATATAAAAACAGAGTTCCCGTTCTAGGTATATTTAAGAATAAAAAAGGTGGGCAAGTGGGTGTCGCTCTACTGTACAGTAGGTTACAAGTTGGTCACTGTAATGGATTGTATTAATTTGAATTCAATGATATAATATCTTATATCAATATATACGAAAAACGATTATGAGCGAAGACGATTAGTCAGTCAGACTGCTACTACTAAGTATAATTGATGATATTATTGTGAATAAAGTAATTTATATATTATAATTTATGACCTATTTACGTGGAACCCTATTTTAAATTTTTCAATCCTTAGCTATAAAAGTTGAACATTTTTAATTACTGAATTGATAAATGTCGCCAAAATTCGAACTTTAAATGTTTATAAAAAAAATTGTACATATGTATTTTTAATATTTTTTAATTGTTATTATAACAATATATTTGAAGTGGCAAAATAATTTGCAAATTTTCGTAATTTATTCGTATTTTGTCAATATTTGAACTTTAGATGCTTATAAAAATAAATTGTGACTATGGATTTTTAATATTTTTCAACTGCTATTGTAACAATATATCAGGAGCCTTTTATTCAATTTTCATACTTTTTCACCACATAATAAAATTTTATTGACATTTATATAGAAAAATAAAACTAAAAAAATTGAAAATTGAAAAGGTCAAAATATTTTGAAATTTTACAAAGAATAGGAATTGATAAAATAAATACATATGGTGTCAATTTCAAGTGTCATTTTTGAATTACAACATAAGAAAATCGTTACATGAGAAATCGGGTGAATATTTCAATGTTGTAAAAATTTGAATTTCAAACGCTCATAAAAATTTAATTTGACTTTCCGGTAGATAATTTTAATTTTATATACGTAGACAAACTTATGAGGAAAATTGACAAAAATTTTCAAATCTTTGATTTAAAAATAAAATTTTTTATGAATTTCGAACTCAAAATAATTTACTCATTTTAGTTATTATTACGTATTGTGTCATGATTTGAATTTTAAATCATTAAATACTTATTAAAAATCTATGACTTGGGATTTTTGATATTTTTCAAATGTAACAATATATAGTAGGAGCCTTGTATTAAATTTTCCAGCTTTTTTACGCAACAAATACATTTTTATTGACATTCATAGAAAAAAAAACTAAAAAAATTTGAAACCGAAAATGTCCGTAAACAGTTCAAAACAAATCAAATTTTTTTGAAAATTTTATCGTGCATAGAAAATTCTTTTGTTTATCACGGTGCTTTTGAAAACTACTGGGTATTTTTTACTTATGACCTCTCAAAGTACCAACTATATTCACTTTTCTATCAGAAAATATATACTGTTGAAGAAAATCTAAGTACCTACTTTTACTATCCCAAAGAGTAAAAGGTGATGACTGAACGAAAATAAAAGTTTTAATTTAAAAAAAAACACACATCATTGTAAAATCAATACATTCATCGCTCCGTTCAGAATCTAAAAAATAGGCTGAGAACTACAATACTTAAAGATCGTTTAAATTTGTTATCAGTTATGACTTTGTGAGCATTGACTGAACAGTACCTACTGTATTGGAAAGTCTGTGGTTTGATGATATTGAAGATGACGTTGCAGAGAAAAAATTGAGAAAAGTTCCCCATTTTTAAATTTTGATACTTACAATATATTTATATCCGTTTTTAATCAAACACTTTTTAGCCTTAGATTATTTTACATAAATATACCAATATAGGTACCTACATATTGGTAGGTAACTATACATTTATAGGTAATACCTACATAAATTACATTAGGTATCCATAGTATGAATTAATAACATTTTGTAATGTGCAGGGTATTTACCTACTTACCTATAATTAAAACTTTAATTATATTAGTATTATTATTTTAAACTGTGATTAATTGTATTTGAATATAAGTTAATACAAGACATTAAACAACTTCTTAAAAAACATAAATGTAGTAAAGATATATACTTATGAAAAATGATAAATTGGTAACAACTTTTTTTTTTAAATACCCTATATGGCTATATATAGTATTATAGTAGAATTTAAAGTATATAAATATTTAAACTAGATATTACTTCAGTAAAGTATTTATTTCAAGCTTCATCATACATAGAAATCTTGATACATTATTTTTATATAGATACCTACCTACATAGGTACACCTATATTTCTATTACATTTCTAGAAATAAATTATAACTATCTTAAACAAATTTTGAAAAATACTTTTCATTTTACATGAATAACATTTTAACTAAATGGAAAGTTTGAGGAAAAATTATGGGAAGACCAATATAATTAGATGTCCAGGAAAAGTGCAGCCTTCCCATTAGATAATTCCTGGATCCACTCCTATCCTGCTATGGACTATGAGGCATTATCAGTCTAGGTTGAACATATGTCACCAAATTTTGAGAGGAAAATATTTTTGACATACTATCATAACTTTTTATAAAGTAAGTTTTACCTAACGTAGAATTAGGTCCGCTTTTTACGTTTTCTTATACTATTAAGGATTTATTATTACAATATTACTTAGGTTGTAAATTAGCGCAATTTCTTGTGACTACCTCTACATAGAGTTTAAAATAATGTTTCCATTTTTCAATTGTTACACCGACGAATATAAAAATTACGAATTCACAATTACAGCACTACAGTCTACAGCAGTAAACTCATTTAAATGACGACTGAGCCACTTAACAATATAAACTTATCAATATTGTATAAGACAAGTAGGTGCCATTAGCCATATAGGAAGACATTGGAAAGGGGACTCCCGCGCCCGGGGATCTAAGCACACAGAAATTTAAATTACCTACCCCCAAATGGAACTCTATATGGTCCATGTCAATAGTAAGAGGGGTGTGGGCAGGTGTACAAAATTTTTTTTAAAAAAACCAGAGAATTCACTCAACTGTATAATATAGCCATTAGCCAGTATGTTTTGAGTATACCTACGTTAACCTCAAAATTGAGTATTTGAGATCACTGCAGACTGCAGTGAATCATGTACGTGTTAAACTTTAATTCAATGATAAATAATTATTGTATACAAAAAATTATTCTGGGCAGAGACAAAGTGTCAGTATCTAATTCTAAGAATATTTTATGATATTGTATTATATTTATTTAATTATTTATATAAATCAAGGGGTAGACCAGTCTTTTAGTGAATATAATTAAATATAACACATCACTAATAGGTACCTATGAATTGTAAAGTAAAAAGCTAGTACCTAAGTGGGTGTCGCTTGCCGCTGGGGTAACTCTGACGTGTATCAGTGATAGGTATCGATCTGCAGTTTAAATCTTATTAAATTTTTTTTAATTTAGAACGATATGTTGTAGAAATTTTTCTAAGGCCACTAGATGACCTTCCTTCTTATAGGTATTAATTGCACAACAATCTAGTGTTGTGTAATTTTCTTATTTCACATATTTATGACGTTTTTTTTACGCCGTACGAATCTACTCTTTACAGCAGTACAGGGCCATGCTTATAAATAGTTTGATCTGGGAAAAAATATCATATTTATATAGGTATATAATATTTTATTTTTCTGAAATTAGTGTTATAATATAATATACCTAGGTATACATAAATAATATTGGTTGGTATTATAATAATAGATCCACTGCCTGATTTTTCTATATGGCTAATTAATAATTATATACAATAATATTTAACTGATAATTAATGCACCATAATTCAAATCATTCATTGAGCTTGTGAGTTGTGACTCCCTAAATTCCGAGGTGAATATTATGTTGATTATACAATCATAGAATACTAATGGAGTTAAATCACTTTCAACGGTTAATACTGCCAAGGTGTTCAAGCAATCACTACTCATCGCAGGCCATTGCATTATTATAAAATATTTATTTATTAAATTAAATTGCATTTTAATTTGTAGATCTAAGAATAATAAAGAATCATTTTAATTCTTTAGAGTTAGGAACAAACGTCCTGAATAAAAATGTGTAGGTACCTAACTATTTGGTTGTGTGCATTAAAACATTTAAAACATAGGTAAAATGTAAATGTGCAATATCAATATTATTTGGTACATTATTATTACACAGTTTATAAATATTTTGTTATCTTTCATTTGATTTCGAAATTGCGAATAGCGTTTTAAAGAATTTAATGTAGGTTTAAAGTGAGTAGATTGTCATTAGACAGCAAGTAATATCACATGTTTATAACTGACAATACCTATTGGTATATTATAATTCTATAATTAAAATCAATAGCCTATAGGTGATATTATACTATAGTATATTTATATGTTCATATAAATATATAAAATTATATATTATGGTTCCATAAAATGTGGCATCTATGCTTAAGATATCCTGTCGACCCTAGCCAACAATAAGGGGATTTTTTTTGGAAGGGTCTAGTATTTTATTAGATAAAGTGACCCACCGGGGGCTTTGCATCGAAATCCAAAATATATTAATATATTACAACAACCAACGTACATGTATACTGGATATTAAAATAGTAAATACACGAATAGTTTATGTCTATATTATGTATTATATAATCATTTTTTATTCCGAAATGACGCCCATGATTTCTTCAATACATCGTGCAAATAACATGTTGAGTGTTAATTATTTCTTATTATGATTTTTATGATCGTGCATACCTATTGTATCCATTGCGTCGAAAAATCCCACTACTTGATGAGGAGATGTGGATAGACGTACTAAGCTCGCTTAAATTTGTTTTATAATACGTAATAAATATGGAATATGGGTATAAGTAGCTATCTAGGTAGGTATATACAATTGTTAAAAACTAATTTGATAGTAAAACTACAGTAGAACTGTAAAAGTGTACCAAAGTACACATTAGCTACATGGCTACATATGTACATTATTTGTGACGAGTAAAAATTATTAATCACTGCAAATATAGTACACCTAAATACCTAAAAGATAAACTTACTCCGCAAAGTTGAACATTGTGACTAGCCAATAAGCTATACTTAATATTTTCCCATGACTTCAGCCTGCTGTGACGTAACGAAACGTTGAGATTTTTTGACTCGACGTATAGTTATAGTGATAACTCATACGCATAAGCAGAGCTTTGAAGTTTATAGTAAGCTATTTTGCTTATTTAGAATTATAAGTGCTAGTTTTAGGTAAGTTATATTTTATAAATTCTCATATTAGGTAATTATATAATTGCTATATGAAAGCATGAAATACAAGTTATCGTTATTGCAGTAGTGAAAAATGTTTAATAATTATTATAATATTGGAATTATTATAGTGATTTTTTTTTTTATATATAAGGTATATACAATCTGTTCCTTTGGGGACAATAAGAATATGCGATATATGAAGAAAAATATTTACATGAAAAAACGTGATGGGAGGATTCACCCAGTGGTTAGGTTAAGTTAGGATAATATATAAAACCAGAAACACTCGTATATTGAAGTGGACTATCTTTATTTTCATGTTAGCCGATAGATATTCTTCAATACTATCTATATTATACTAACAATATACAATTTAATGTAAACATATTTTGAAAAATTTTTAAAAATATTTAGATTCTGAGCGGAGCAAAAGAATGACGTATTGTATTTACAATTATGTGTTTTTTCTGTCTATCTTCAACATTTTAAGTAGTTAAAATGCTCAGATTTTCGAGCTTAGGATTTTTTCTTATAGAAAAGTAAATCTAGTTAGTCATTATGAGAGGTTGAAAAAATTAATTTTCAAGCTAATTATAACCTTGAGACATTTTTAAAACTTTTTTTAAATTTCCTCGATAAAATCTTTTTTACTTAGTATAAAGCATTGTAAATGCAAGGTTCCTCATACGTTTCATTAATGGAAGTTCAAAAATATACTATATGCATAGGAACGATTATTGTTTATATGCATTTAAAGTTCAAATTTTGAAAAAATCATCAACATTTCGAAAATGTTCAAACTATTATTCATTTTACAGTATGAAACGTCAAAATGAAGCTAAGCTATTATGCAACTATCTTCAACAAATAAGAATAACTTACATAAGTTAATGTCTTCAACTTTTCAAAGAACGTTACAAGAAAATGTTATAAATAAGATAAAAGTAAGTTATTTTTATACTACTTCGTGCCTATGTAACTTTAATATTTTGGAACTCCATTAATGAAACTTATAAATTTTATTGCATAAAAAATTCAGGCTTTTTACTAAGTGAAAAAGTTTTTGTTGAGAAAAATTTTAAAAAAATTACACAATTTCAAGGCTATAACTAGCTCAAAAAGAGTCAAAATATTTCAAATATTTTACCATTCGTGGAAAACGCTAATATAAATATTTGGTAAACATTTCAAGGGTTTGCGGTTCTTGGTTTTTGAGTTACATAAAAAAAATGAAATCAGTTTTTTCAAAAAATGGTTTTGTGTAAAAATTACCACTTTTTTCTCTTGACGCTTTTTAAAACTACTGGGAATTTTCAATTTTGACCTCTTAAAATACCCAACTATAACCACTTTTCCATCGAAATTGGGAGAATTTTTACAACCGCAAATGTTCGTTGTAAAACAATACGCATTTTATTTTTATTTTTATTTTGTGTACACCTACACGATATGTAGGTGAAATAATGCCTCGATTTTCAACTTCAGTATCTTGTTTGATGGGAAAGTGAAGCTAGTTGGTACTTTGGTGGGCCATTTCCCAGTAGTTTTCCAAAGCATCG
Organism: Acyrthosiphon pisum; assembly: GCF_005508785.2. Taxonomy (NCBI): domain Eukaryota; kingdom Metazoa; phylum Arthropoda; class Insecta; order Hemiptera; family Aphididae; genus Acyrthosiphon; species Acyrthosiphon pisum. The sequence continues at coordinate 47,081,117 of NC_042493.1, forward strand.
GGAAAAAAAATTAAGGATAAATGAGAATTTTTACGCGAGTTTCGTTTTTGGGTTTTGGTATAGGTAATTCTAAAACAAATTACCGTAGATACATGCAATTTTCAATGAATGTTTATATTAGAATTTCCATTGCATCATAAAATTTCAAAAACATTTTGACTGATTTTGAGCTGTTAACAGACATTTTCAGTTTCCTAATTTTTTTAGTTTTTTTTCTGTATGTCAATGAAATTTTATTCGTTGGATCAAAAAGCTTTGTAATGTAATACAAGGCTCCTAATATATTTTACAATGGAAGTTGAAAAATATTAAAAATACATACTCAACATTTTTTTTATACGTATATAAAGTTTTAATTTTCACAAAATACTTAAAAATCACGAAAATGTGCAAATTATTTTTACTGCAAATTATTTAATATCTACCGGAAAGTCAAACTAAATTTTTATGAGCATTTTAAGATGAATTTTCACAATTTTTGATTTTTGCTCGATTTCTCTTATAGGTAGCAAATTTCTTATTTTGTTGTGATTAAAAAACGAATAACTGTAGATACTTGAAATCCACACCAAAATACAGTCAAAATATTTTGATTCGTTTTGAGCTGTTAACGGACATTTTTAATTTTTTTAGTTTTTTTTTTCATAAATGTCAATAAAATATGTATTTTAGTTACAATAGCAGTTGCCAGTTAAAATATATTAAAAATACATAGTTAAAAAATTATAGAATATTCAACTTTTATAGCTATAGATTGAACATTTAAAACAAGGTTCCACGTAAATAAGTAAATAAATAACTTTATTCACAATAATATCATCAAATATGCTTAGTAATATATCAAAAGCTAATTCAACATCCTGCATTACTAACAGCCAGTAAAATAAATACTTTTATAGTAATAATATCATAAAATATTTAATATACCTACTAAGATTGGTGAACACACATACTTTCTTCGCTCAGAATCGTTTATCGTTTGCAATGATTTATTATTGAATTCAAATTTACCACATATATTGCATTGCCCCATTTGATACCTACTGTACTTAGAGCAATGTGAATGGTACTCACTTGCCCACCTTTTTTTAAATTGAACCGCTAAACTCTTTAAATTTAGATTTTGAAATGTTGACTATTAAAATTTTCAATTTTAATAATATTGTAGTGAAAAATTAATTTAAGAATGCAAAAAAGTAAATATCTATCATGACGAATTCTAATATGTTTTCAGATATTGTATCGAGAGTTTTAGACGTTATAGTTAATAAAATAGGTACTGACAAAAGAATGATACTTTTGACCAAAAAATAAAATAAAAAATTAATAGTCGTGTAGTAGGTACACTAATTGTTGTGCACGTGCGGGAGCGTTCCGCTATTATTTTACAGTCACACGAGTACACGACATACAATAATGATCATTGATGATATTTTTTTTACAATAATCTTTTCGAAAATTGCCTATAATGAACTGCTTAAAAACGGTCGGTATAGAATCCCGATTAGGTAGAACAGGTGCTGTTGAATTCAGTGGTGAAGATAATTTTTTGAAGCCTGTGCCTCAAATGCCCTCAATATAAATGGATGGGTGGTGGGGTGTACTGATGTGAGTCCATGAGAATAATATGAGATTGACTTGTCATAATAGAGAATTAATAGCTAACAAATAACAAACCGCTGGGAAGATAGGGGACTTGTAAATTGTACAGTTTGTACTTATAAAAGCAGTGGTGGTAGCCATGACGAAAAATGGTGGTAAAAAAATAAAAATGCATTGGGCCTTACACACAAAAAATGTTCTACAGGCCACTGCGCCTATTTAACTATTTTTCATATCATTTTCGATTCAGGTAACAGGTTAAAAAATAAGAATAATAATCTACTAATTTACATGACACGCATATAGAGGTAGGTAATACCTAATAAAAATAACTATTTGTTTTAAATGTTTTAATATTTTTCAAAATTAAAAAAAAAATTCATAAATTTCCCCATCCTACATGAAGATAAGTAGGTAGATAAAAACAATTGTAATAAGATACGAGTATACGACAATATTGAAATTAAGTATTGTAAAAATGTACAAATTTCAGTGGAAAGTATAATATGATTATTTATTTATTCATCAAGAAGATGCTCGTGTGGGCGCGAAAAAGGTTATGCCTTTTGTAAATTAAAAACATTGTAATGTAAACGGAATAGTTATTAAAAAAAAAAATGTTTAATGGGTAGGTCCTAATTGCATAATATAGTACTAGTTAGGTTTTCAGTATTCAAAAATAAAAACAATTTGTTTTCTATTATACGTACAGCGCAAGACACTATAAATTATATATATATCTTATATATAAAATTCTCGTGTCACAGTGTTAGTCTCGATACTCCTCCGAAACGGCTTGACCGATTTTTATGAATTTTTTTATCCATATTCAGTAGGCATGAGAATCGGCCAACATCTATTTTTTATACCCCTAAGTGATGGGTTGTCCAGAAAAAAATAATAGAAGTGCTCAAACAGGGATTTTGATAATTTACGGTAGAAATATTTGTTTATAAATGGTTGCTATTGGTTATATATATAAAAAAAAAAATATTATTATTAAAAAAATAAAAGTGTATTATTTACCTATTGGTTAATCGGGCATGTTTGTTGATTTGTATTATTATTTTTTGTCAATATATATGTCTGAGAATCGGCTATTATCTAAGTTTGTATGCTGTGCTATAAGTAATTCCACAGAATAAAATTATAATTCTGGAGTTGTGGCCTCTGAAGTGCAAAATATTAATCACACAGTAGTATATCGACATATCGTTGACACGTAGCAACATACACCCTATGTGGTTATTTTTTATTATTTGTTTCCGTGGCACGCGCATCTATGGCATTAAAAGTTACGTTTTACGACAAATGTTTTTTTGATTTCATTTTGTGAAGGTTCGTGGGTAGATTAGACCACTGGGAAGAAGATAGGCTAATTTAAAAAGGGTTAAATTTGGTTTTTTTTACTCATCGGATTTTAGTACGGTTAGGTTAGGTTTTTGTATTAATTGATTATATTAATCCATCGTAGGTAGGTGGAATTACCTAAGTAAAAACGACAAACTAGGTATAACTTTGATATTTTAGAGTTATAAATCATACACTTACGTACAAACAGCACGGGATCCGCGATCTACCGCAGATAGATTGCCTACCTGATAATGAACTGCTGTGAATCAGAATTTTTATCCTGGGCAACAGAAAAGTTAAGATAAATCTAGAACATCACACATCGAATATTAAATAACGCATTGAACAACGTTTGAGTCATAGGTATAGAGTTAGTACATTTAATGGGTAACGAAGTGCACGGGATCAACTATATATATATATAATTTAGTGTCTATACCTACCTATATATATATATAAACAATTTAAGAATATTGAATGGAACTAAAGTTATTTCATTTGTTACACGCTGTATATAAAGAAACCAGAATTAAATTATAATAAATAATTTACATGTTTTATGATATTAAATCCAGCATTGTACATTTGTAGGTACTAATTACTAAAGTAGTATAGAAGTCTGCAAAATTATAAGGTGACATACTATTAATAATTAATATTATAATATATTATTTGAATACCTAAATATTTTTAAATCCATATATATAATATGATTTTAACACATTTTATCATGACAATTATTATTATTATTATGTTCTGTTTATCATGTGTTTATTTAATGCTTGAAGGTTGCCATACTACCGACTTTAAAACTATTGTGATAACGTGAATGATAAAAAAAAAATTTTACGACTACGACAACGAGTGAACGGCAGTCGATTTTTTTTCAATTCGTGTAAATACAGACTTTTGACAAAATGGCAAATTGGAATACTTTAATACCGTCTCAATTCAAGCCGTCCGGTTTCATTTCGGCTCTACGAACATTCTTAGGTGGAGTAAGTATAGACATTGCATTAATTAATGCAAGCAAATACCTACCTAAAGACTATTTAAAAATCGATTTAAACAAAACTGCTCGTAGCGTATATGTACTGGTCTTAAGAATACAGCAGTTTCCTAGAATACTTTGTTGTTTCAATAATAAGCATATTTCTTATAAATATTTCAACAATTTGATCAAATAATAAATTATGAAGTTAGTAAGTTACATACTCATCCAAGCTCCAAACATTAATTGATTATAGAATCTGAGGTTTAGTACGGATGATGATAATTACTTAATAAATTAAATCTCATTTATCAATCTGCTAAAAATAAATTCAACAGAATATATTGGATGTGCATACGATAGGTACCTAATATTTCGATAGATATTTGTGGATCATACTAACCTATTTATTAGTACATTGTAGATGTTGGTAACAACTTTTTAAAATTAATTTTTAATATATCACGTACTTCTTGTTTTGTTTTATATGTTATTTGAATAAATATTTTAATTTATTTTACATTTTATTATTTTTTATTTGATATATTGTTTTAAGCGCTTAAAAATGTTGTTTATTGTAGGTAGGTAGAAATAGTTTTTTTAATTGATATTTATCAGTAGGTAAATATTTATGTTTTTTACTTGTTAAGCGTGTCGGTGCTGATTTTTACTATTTCACAATTCCATACAATAAATTATTTGAAAATTATATTTTATATTTTAGTTACTAGTTACTACCTTAATGCTGGGTTGCATAAACAATTAATAAAATTTAAGGGTTCACTAAAATGGACCAATCGTGGCCACTAAATTTTGTTTAAGGGACCATTAGCTCACTATTGATTCATTAAATGTTTTGTGCTACCCGGCATAAATATTATACTTACCCACTAATCTACTGCCCCATACCTAGTTCTAAAAAAATACTTTTGAAAAATAACAAATATTTTGCATTATTTAAATACTTATTTTAACTACTAAATTATAATTTTAAGCAAAATGTTCTCTTCTTTTAAATAAAAAAAAATGAATGAAATCCGATTATTCTGCTGGATGTGAGAGTTTTTCCTGAAAGATATGTTTTTGTACTAAACACTGGCTCCGATGCCCTTAAAACTATTTTAATAACTTGAGAGGGCGTTATACCCGCATGTGTTGTCTCCGTCTTACAAGTGCATAACATAGCAAATTATACACTCAGCACAACACGTGTAGCTCCGTTGGTTTAAAAATTAGAGTGAATTTACATCTTATAAAATATAAAGGTGAGATTATTATCTAGACAACCTCATGAGATTTTTAGTATATTTTAATTTATAAGTGAGTTATGAGTACTTTAAGATGTACAAACAATTTAAAATTTTAAAATACTCATAGCGAGCTTTAAAATTAAAATATAATAAAAATCCCATGAGGTTGTCTAGATAATAATCTTACCTTTAGATTTTATA
>NC_042493.1:47093898-47164884 GCF_005508785.2 Acyrthosiphon pisum
TGTAAGACGGAGACAACACATGCGGGTATAACGTCCTCTTAAATAACCATTAATAATTAATATACGCTTTGGTCTGCTAAATAGATGATTGTAAGTATATTATCAGAATTATTTTAGTACCACCAAAAGTGAAATACAGAGTGTAATGAATTTAGTTGAGGTATAATTTTAAATAATTTAAACTATATTTTATAATATAGTAATTAGAACAAATAATTTTTTTAAGTTATATTATCAGTGATACTAATTTATTTACTGTTTTTATAGAGAAATTTCAAGCCTAATATAAGAATGGTTGATGAAGTCTCGTCAGCCACTCAACCTCCACCTGATGTTCCAGGAGGACCTAATCATACAGTTTTCAATAATTATTATTGTACACGTGACAGCCGTAGAGAAGTTACACAACCAGTAATAATTTTTGAAAATAGTTCAAAACTTATTGAAAATACAAAGTAATTATTCGTATTTTAAATTAAATAGAATAACATATTTTATATATAGTAATGGAAAATTTGGTTTGGCCAGTCAATGTAGACAGTAAATACAAAAATTAATAATTCAGTCCTAGATTCTGAGTGGAGCGATGAATGCATTGATTTTACAATATGTGCAATTTCTGTGTATGTAATTTAAAGTAAAATGCAACATTTATTGTAGTTAAAAATGGATAAAATTAGTAATACCTGATTAATTAATTTATTAATCTGATGACACCATTTTACTATAAGTCAAAAATGACTTTATGAGTTAATAATAGTAATAAATTATATAAATATTATAATAATTTATGTTAATAATTGTAATAATTAATGTAATTTTTTGGCAAAAAATAATTCAACTTACTGTTTTGCTAATAGTAAAATAAATTACTTTAGTAACAATATAAATTTATCATAAATTCATAACATATACTTAGTAATAAAGACTGACAGACTGTCTTCAGTCAGAATTGCTTTTGGTATGATATGATTCATCAATGACTTACTCGATGACGAGGTACACTTGACACCTGCTCTACAACAAAGCGGTTACCTGCTTTCATTCTTTTTTTTATTGAGTATGACATATAATTATTCAATAGATTATTATAATTCTAGTAATTACTTAAATAATAATGGTTGTATAATCTCACCAAGTTTTTAATGAAAATATTTCAAAACAATTCAATTTAAAGTATGACTTATTTATTTTATATTACGAAAGTATTAGGTAGATTCAGGATTTTTTATTATTACCAAGATTAGAAATCGATAAGATTAACCTAACCTATTTATGTACATGTTTTATATTATAACACATAATAATATATTGTTTTGTTACTTTAAGTGCTCTTAGCTCAGAATGTAAACACATAGTTTTATGGATTGTATTATAGACATTAAATTCCTTCCTACTTACAATTTAAGATAGTAAACTAGTACTACTACTAGTAAACTAGAGTCTAGACTATCTTAAATAGTGTTTTTACCTCAAAACACCTAAGCCATAATAACAGAATACTTATATACAAAACCCTACTCAAACTCATATGGACCTACAGAAACCAGCTCTGGGGCTCAGAACCTTCCAATCCAAATGTTTCTATCGAATCATTAAAGTCTCATACTATGTTTCCAAATTCCATAATGATCCTATATTCCCCTCATCCAAAAATTGGCTAAAACTCTTTATAAAAGATTTAATTCCAAGCTTCAAACATTTTAAGATTGTGTAATAAAAAAATTGAAGTTTAAAATAATATTCTACATTGAATTGTTTTAAAATATTTCTTTTAAAAACTTGTTAAAATTGTACAAATAATTATACACTACAATTTTATTAATATGTTAAACATGATTTATGTAGGTATATTATGTTAAATATAAAGAAGACAGTATTGATATTACAATGATCTGTTTTTTTTTCTGTGAACATTTTGTCTAGGATTTTCAACTTCCGTATCATTTCTGATGAGAAAGTGGATCTAATTGGTACTTTTGATAGCTCAAATTTGAATATTTCTAGTAGTTTTTAAAAGTGTCAGGAATACAGAAATATTTATGCAAACCCAGTTTTCGACAAAATTGATTTAACTTTTTATGTATTTAAGAATCTAATAAGTAATAACCGTAGATACTTTAAGTTTTCACTGGATGTTAATATTACGTAAACATTTTTTATAAAAGACAAATTTCGTCAAAATTACGAAAATTTGTAAACTATTTCAAGTAATAAGTTCATAACAATTTTTCTATTCATATCTAAGATTTCAAAATTAATACAAGATTCCTCATAAGCTTTCCCACCTTTTGCAAAAAAAAAACAAAAAAAATTTAAAAACAAATATTTGTAGACTTGAATTTTTCACTAAATGTTTTTTTATCGTTTTTACTAAACATAAGACTCAAAATATTTTTACTCATTTCGAGCTATTTGTACATTTGTAGACTTGAATTTTTCAACTTTTTTAGTTTTTTTTCTATAAATATCAATGAAATAATTTTTGTTTAATCAATAAGCTTGACAATTGAATCCAAAGTTCCTCATAAGTTTTTATAATAACTGTTAAAAAATATTCAAGATACATATTATGCAAACATTTTTATATTTAAAGTTTTTTAGTTTAAAATTTTCAGTTGTATAGTTAAGGATTGAAAATTTAAAACAAGCTATTTCATGAAAAGTTTATTTAGCCACCAAAAAATCTAAAAAAAATTATATATAAACAGAGTTTTTTTATTCCTATTTTAAGTTCAAATTAGTCAAAATTAGATATTTAAACAATGAATAACGATCTTAATTATTTTGTTGTAATTTTAAAATATTATAATATAGACTGACTGACAGACTGGCGCCGCTCAGAATTGTTTTTCGTATATAAATATATTATATCATTGAATTCAAATTTAATATCATCCATTACAGTGACTCACTTGTAGCTTACTATACAGCAGAACATTATCTACCTTTCTTTTTTTTATGTTTTCAATAATTAACTAAATAATGTTTAAAATATAAAAGTACTGTTCTTTGCACATAATTTATTTAAGACTCCAATTGTTTAAATACCTAGTAATGATTTGTTTCAATTTTAACATTTATTTATCAGTTGATTTTATTTATCACTTTAGATGAACAACAAAAGTCTAATACAATGTTTATTGCTTATAATTATTATAATTCATAATATAAAATGTAATAATCAATCAATTAATAACAATTATTTGACTGCCTCTAATGGATATATAATATTACAATAAATAATTTTATAAATTGTTCTAGGAAACCTGATCCTGGCTGCCCATCAAAAGTGCCTCTTCCAGGAAAAGTTTTCCACTGGGATTAAAATTGTGTGATTTTATACATAGTAGTGTAAATGTATTGAACTATATGGTATAATCAGTAGATTTAAATAAACAAATGTCTTAAAAATGGCAACTGAATTTTTATTTTTAGTAATCAAATGTTAAATTGATAAAGGATGTTTAATAATAATTATTATTATATTAGTTTATATTTACCTTTTTAGTTATTTTGTATTATAAATTATAATATAAGTTTCAACATTTATTTTATTATCTACTATTATCAGTAAAATATAATATTTTATTCAACTATTATTTTTAATAAATACTTATATTTATGTTATACACAAAACAAAATAAATTTAAAAAAAAAATTAAATAAAGAAAACATAATATTATGTAATAAGTAATGACTAATGATTAAACATGAGATAAAATTATATAACACGTTGACTGCGTACTGACGCCAATTGGCGTTATAAGTATCATTCATCAACGCATTTGACGCCATATGGCGTCTACTATACATTTAAAATAAATGGTTTAAAATTCCCTACGTGTGGCTGAATGTTATTTTATTATTATTTAGCGTGGATTAAACGCATGTTTTTAAATATGCATATATACATCGTTATGAGTAGTTTCTTTATATTTTTTTAAAATTTATTTTGTTTTTACTTTCGTTATACACACTGGGTGAAAATCGCAAAAAGACATACGCAGTCTACGTGTTTATAACTGAATATTTTATAAATAATTTATAATTTCATCTAAAAGGAAAAATAGTTTTCAAATTATAAACAAAAGAACACAATTAATAAAAAATGTGCTAGCTCATTTTATTAAAAATGTTTATAACCTTGTTAATAATTTAATTATTTTAAATGCAGTTTTATGTTTTTGATTCTTTAAAAATATTTTTTTCTTTATTAGTCCAGTTTCTGTTGTTAGTCGCACTGGTCAAAACAACCACAACAAACATACTAAATGTCTAAACTAATTTCTTCTAATAATTATATTTTTTCACACACATATTCAGGACTTAACATAATCTTTAATCAGATAATTATAATTAATACAATTTGATTGGAAATGCATAATTTAAAGTTTGATATCTATAATATTGCAATCATATCTATATGTAACATTTATAAAACAAATAGTTAGGTTTTGTAAATATTGATTTGTAATAAAACAATTAACAAATATGAATAAAATGTATTTTAAATAAAATTTTAAATGTGCCATTATGGTAAAAGTACCAAAATGAAACCTTGGGAGAATACCTCTTAAGTGATTTACAGCAGGTTAAAAAGATTACTATAAAAGATAATTTATAATTACTATTGAATTAATTTGATGAAATAATTTCAAATTTCCCATGACTGATAAAACAAGATACTTTTTATAAATATTTATTTAATATTTCGTACAATGAAATAAGTCAACAGTTATTTGAATTAGTTTAAATAGTTAATAATTAATTTTAATGTATTTAAAACTAAAAACTATATTATATTTATGTAAATATTTATATTTAAAAAATGAATGAAGTCTTAGTTTGATAACACCTTACGATGCACTGAAGTCAGTATCCTTATATTCAAGGCTGGGCATTAACGAGTTAAAAAGTTAAAGTTAAGTTATAAAGTTAAGTTACTTTTAACTAAGTTACGAGTTACTTTTTTTTAAGAAGTAACTTCTATCTTAACGTATTACTTTTTTTTTAAAGTTACTTATAACTGAACTCGTTAATTCATTTTATAATCACGTTAAATTATATACTTTTATAATTAATTTGATTATTAATATTTAGTTCATAGTTGGTAATAACAAAGTAAAATTTAAAAGTTTTACCATCACTTTGGAAAACTTTTAGGTAAAAAAATAAAATATACAAATAATTTAATTATTTTGTTGGATTTCATAATATATAAGTACTTACAACAAAATACATTTTTTTAAGATATAAAGACCTACATTATAATATTATGTTATTTGTAGATCTTTAACATGAGGTGTAAATGGTGTAATTATAAGTTTTATATGAAAAAAAAATTATTTTTAACTAAGTAAAGTTACTTATTTTTTCCAACTAACTTGTAACTTTAACAAGTTAAATAAAAAAGGAAAGTAACTTTTAACTTTAAACTTAACGAGTTAAAAAAAATAGTTAACTTGCCCAACCTTGCTTATATTATATAAAATAGAGTGGTATTTTTGATTAAATACGAAATATTAATAACTACTTGATCTGTGTAGCTTATAGGTAAGAGATGTCCTCTGAGAACGGGTTTTGAAAAAAATTCATCCCTCAAGGTTAGGATCCTCTTAAAGGGGAAAATAAGGGGTTGAAAGAATACCATAGTCATGCCATCTGTGCAACAAAATAATATGAAATTCCACTGTTTTAATGCATTTGCATAATTTATCACTATTTGACAAAACGCATGAGTATATAATAATAATTAAAAAGTCAAAAAAATTATTTTCAAACATTTTTAATTGATATGTGTTACATAAAAAACTCTCACGCCCTGTAGAATAGTCGGATTTGGTTAAATTTTTTTTATTTAATAAAAAAGAATATTAATTCAGATCAGATCAAAGCTCGATTTTCAAAATTATAATTATAGAAGCTTAAATATGCATTTGAATAATGCACTATATTAATTGTTCTTTTTCAAATGTATTTTTCTACCACTAATTAAAGTAAAGTAAAAATGTTCTCCTTTTAAATAGAAAAAAAATTAATAAAATCTGACTATTCTACTGAGCATGACGGTTTTTCCTGTGAAGTCTTTTTTAGAGAAGTCATTGGTATTTATAGAAAAATAAAACTAAAAAAGTTTAAAATTATAAAGATTTGTAAACAGCTTAAAACAAGTCTAAATATTTTGAAAATTTTACCAAGTATAGGAAATTATAGAATAAATATTTTTCAAGTGTCTGTGGTTATTAGTTTTTGAAAGGCAACAAAATAAGAAAATCGCTACATGAGAAATCGAGTAAATATCAAAAATTGTAAAAATTCAACTTAAAATGTTCTTAAAAATGTAATTTGACTTACCGGTACTTTTTTTTTTTTTGATTAAGGTAGACAAATGAATGATGAAAATTTTCGCATCTTTTTAGATTTAAAAAGAATAATTTTTAGGAATTTCTAACACAAATAATTTGCACATTTTCGTGATTTTTACGTATTTTTTCAAAATTCGATATTGAAATTCTTATAAAAAAAATGGTGACCATGTATTTTTAATATATTTTATCAACTGCAATTTTAAAAATATATTTTGAACCTTGCATTAAATTTTAAACATTTTTACCCCACAAATAAAATTAATAAGTAATGAAAAAGTAATGACTAGCACAGCTGTAATAACTAATAAGTTGTTTTATGTAGGTCGGAAATAAATAGACAATGGGGGAATACAACCCCTAACCTCCCTCCATGCGCACGTCACTGGGTTTATTTTATTAAAACAATTAACGGCCCAGTTATATTTGTTCATAGTTCCAAACATAAACAAATATGTAAGTAGGTATCATGTAAATTTAAGTTTTGCCTTCCCGCCTCCCGGCCATGAAGGCCTATGACGTATAGACATGCCTATGGATGTGAATATAATATGATAATAATATTATAATGATGCTAATATGTAAGATTCGAAAAGAATAGTTTTTGATTAGAGACTGGATTATGTAATAACATTTTTTTTACCGACGTCTGAGATTATATACAGCATGTGACGTCCAATGCAAATAAGTATTATTATTATTTATTAGATAGGTATTTAGGTATCTATTCATATAATAATCACTGTTTTGCTTGATTATTGAGTTACATGAATAGGTATATAAGTATATTATGTGCTGTTGCTCCCCAGTTACAACGTAGAACATTACCGCCGCCGTTATACCATTGAGAAACCGCCTTAAGTCGAGTCGTCGGTGAATCTGGTAACCCACTGGGCTCTAGCGACTTTTCTCTCTTGACCTTTGAAAAACAATTTTATAGAAATTGTAATAAGACTTTTAATCGATTTTCTTTCCTTCTATGATTACAAATCAAATATCGGCCTTAAGTTTTAAGACGATTAGAGATATAACATCTTTGTATGTATTATAATTAGTACCTACACGTTTAGGCGCGACTGCAGTGTGAGGTAGGTAGGTACCTATGAAAAAAAAACATTTGTAATATACACATAAAAATGATAAAACTATAGTTGAATGTATATTATAGTATAGGTACCTACTGATTATTATAAACCGATAAACATCGAATTACCCAACTTCAACACGGACCAGAACACCACGGGTTCCTCGGAACTAGATAAGAAATTTAGAAGGTCAAAAAACAAGATAATACTTATTTATTTCAAAAGAAATATTAAGCTGTAATGCAATTTCCTAAGCTACAAATATCACTTTTGTAGTTTTGTATTAATATGATTTAATGCCTATGTAAAATATCTATTCATTATAGCTTTAAGATTGCCTATATTATTAGGTAGGTACCTCACTCAGTAACCGTTTATACTTGATTGTTTATTAATTATCGAAACATTTTAATATTTCATTAAACTATGTTGTATCTATATAGGTACCTAAATATACGGCTAAAGGTATACACTTATATATTAGTATACTACCTATACTATATTATTATGTATATTTATACCTATGTATTTAAATATTTATTTACATTACACATTTTAGTACGTACTGAATTTTACAATTGAAATTTGTCTTAAGAAAGTCATTATTTGTTTTCAGTCCTTTTAAAGTTTTATTTTTAAAGAATTATAATCAAAAAAATGTAATTGAATACGTACTTTTAAAATGTTAGGTAAAATCTCCTTTTCAAAATATAATTATTTGTAAATGGTACCTTGTGTTGTATACCTAACTTTAAGTAACTAAATGGTTTCATAAACTTAACATAATAGCTGTTCTTTTAAGAGTTATGTTTAAATAGTTCTTACAAAAACTTAAATATTTTTTAAATATATTATCAGTTTTTTTATAAACATTTGCAGCAATTCAAATTTTGATGAAATTGGATTTTTCAACGTAGAATTACGATTTTAGATATGTTATCGTTCAAAATATATTCGTGGCAACTTCACATTTTTATAAATATATTAATATAATTTAATATTCAAAATTAAATTTTTTAAATATTTTGATTAATTTTAATACTATTACCTATTCACATCATTCTACAGTGACTAAAAAAATTATAAATATGGCATGTACTAATAATATAGTACTATTATAGTAATTAACAAAATAATCAGCAACAGATTGAGACTTTTGGTCCACTGTGAATTAAAATTTCTCATTTCTATAAGACATCAACAATAAGAAATGTGGCTAAGTGGATGTCGCTCTGCTGTACAGTAGGTTACAAGTGGGTCACTGTAATGGATAGTGTTAAATTTGAATTCAATGATATAATATCATTGTATATACGAAAAACGATTATGAGCGAAAACGGTCAGTCGGCCTATGATATTACTAAGTATATTTGATGATATTATGAATAAAGCAATTCATATATAACCTATTTTTGTGGAATCTTGTTTTAAATTTTTAATCCTTAGCTATAAATGTTGAACATTTTATAAATTTTTAACTACAAAAAAATTATTAAATTTGACAAAATTCGAATTTAAATGCTTATAAAAAAATATTGTGCCTATGTATTTTTAATATTTTTCAACTTGTACTGTAACAATATATCAGAAGCCTTGCATTAATTTTTCACGCTTTTTTACCCAACAAATAATATTTTATTGATATTTGTAGAAAAAAAACTGAAAAAAATTGAAAACTGACAATGTTCGTAAACAGCCCAACAAAAGTCAAAATATTTTGTAAATTTTATCGTGTATAGAAAATGCAAATATAAACTACCAGTGAAAATGTCATGTATTTGTTTTGGAGTTACGCCAAAAACCAAAATCAATTTTGTGAAAAGTGTATTCATAATATTATTTCTCACATTTACTAATTATCCAATGAAGCAAAGGCAATTTTTTGTTAGATTTGTCTTTATACTATGCGCATAATAAAGCTACCAAACATAAATATTATTAATAATATTAATGATGTCCATTACCAATAATAGTAAATCTCTAGTACCAAGGCCACATTAATGTTTGTATAATTTTATATTGTTACTTTGTTACTTTACTATTATTACTATCATTAATTTACTATATTATGTTCATCTATATACCTACATATAATATGTCCTATTATAAATAATGTTTGTAAAAAGCCGAATGACGTTAATTCATATAAATAATTAAATAAATAAATAAATTTGAAAAAGAAAAATATAGGTAAGTTTAGAGCTAGATGTATTATGTATTATGTATGCTATTTTTACCTATATTTCATCTTACATTCATGACCTTACTATAATCATTTTTAACCAATTTTTATAACTTTATAAGTTTAAATTTTGAGTTATTTTTAGGTACATATATTTTAATACGCAATACAATATATATTCATTATAAAATAAAAGCTCAAAATTAGTTAAAATGTTATGATATAAAAGACTTATAATTTTTAATTCTGAGTGGAGTGAAGAGCGATTGTACAATTATGTGTTTTTTTTTGTGTCGTACACGATAAGTATAAGAAATAATACTTTGATTTTCAACTTCAGTATCTTTTCTGGTGGGAAAGTGAATGTAGTTGGTTGCATTTGACATTGAATATTCACCCGTAAATTAACGAATTCTCATCGAGCAATTTCTTATTGTGTTGTAATTTACATGAAATTTTCAATATTTAATTTAGAATTTTCTATACACTGTATAATTTTCAAACTATATTGACTATATTTTAGTTATTAATAGATATTTGAAATTAGTATTTTTTTCTTTAAGCACCGTTAAACATATTATTCCCTGGATCAGAAAGCTTGAAAATGTAATACAAGGTTCTTTATAAGTTGTTACTTGTTATAGAGGTACAAAAATATTTTAATGTTTATAACTAAGGTTTGAAAATTTAAAACAAGATTTCTCATAAGCATTTTATATTGTAACTTAAAAATTTAAAAAGTATATAAACACAGTTTTTTAATAGATATATTGAGTTTCAATTATAGGACGAAATAAGATATTTTCTTTTTAAATCTAATACAAGATTCCCCATAAGTCATAACTGTCTACCTTTATCAAAAAAAAAAATTTCTACAAGAAAGTAAAATTAAATTTTTATGAGCGCTAAAAGTTCATATTTTTATAAAATTTATCAAATTTGAACTTAAAAATATATACATTTTAAACTTTTATAGCTACGGATTGAAAATTAAAAACAAGGTTCCACGTAAATAGGTTATAATATATAAATTACTTTATTCACAATAATCTCATCAAATATACTTAGTATAATATCATAGGCTGACTGACTGTCTTCGCTCGTTTTTCTTATACAATGATATTATACCATTGAATTCAAATTTAACACAATCCATTACAGTGACCCACTTGTAACCTACTGTACAGCAGAGCGACACTCATTTTTTATATTCACTTTACTAGGCAATTCTAGTTTATATTTTTTTTGGAATGGAATGTCCAAATTCCCAATACAAATAATTCATTTATTGTTAATAAAATATTACCTAATCATTTAAAATTGTTTTTCGTATGTTTTTAATGATTCATCATTGAATTCAACGTAGGTACTAAAAAAGTAAGTAATATTCAGTCAGTTTGAAAGTTTAATAATTCTCATAAATCACATATTATAATATTATATAGGTACTTAATTTAAAAACTGTACAATGTATGCAAATAAAATGCCTCAAAGTAGTATATATTATTGTGTATACTCAGAGTAATTTCATTTTTTTCAGTACGTTAATTGTAGGTACCATGTGCAATGGAAATCAATTTTACCGTATTACACATCACAAGGGTATTTCTCAATGTTTGTCCATCAATTAACCGAAAATATTTACCAAATTAAAATCGATTTCAAGTGTGTTATCTACTTATCTCTCTGTAATTTTATTATTTTAAATACGGTAAATATTTCATTAAATATGCTGAATGCTGATGCGCAAACGAGGAATAACCAAAAAATCGAACGATGGTCGCAACTTTCTTACAAAAAATATCAAAATTAACAATATTCGGCTATATTTGACGGATGTTAACAATTTTAAGACACCCTTAAATGTAGGTCTAGTTGAGATTATGTGTGTTAGTGTGTATCGGACGGGCCGTATGGTTAGGTTAGGTCTGTATGTTTTCTTAATGTATATTGTACCTACGCTTATTACCTTGATGTGTTTCCGTTGCGTCTATACGAGCGTCAGGGACGCACTCGTTTTGCTTTTTTTTTTGTAGGCATATAATATGTCGTTTAGACTATATATTACTATCCCATTATTGAAATTTTAAAAGATGTGTGCTTGTGTGTTATTATTATATTATATGTGAGCGTGTGGTAATTGTCTGCACTAAGCGGATGCGATGATTATTTATTAGTTTTATTATTATTAGGTATCTAAGTATCATATTTAATAAATAATATTTTCCTACATATTATATTTATTTTTCTCAGTTCAAGTCATTTGTCGTTTGGCTGTCTAAGGACCAAATTCCAAAATAACAAGATTTCCCAATCTATACACAAACAAATCAATACTTACCTACAGTTATTTATTTATTTATTTTTCTCTATCATCTAGCATTTTATACTATAATTCCCAATTGTGTTCACCGACAAATACTACTTCTACATCTCCCCAAAATATATTATATATAGGTAGTACAAATCCACGGCCAAGCCGGGATTAAGGATCAATTGGGCCCCGGGACACCATATACTTAGTGGGCCCCCTTTCAACTTTAACTTCAAAATAATTGTATCATTACATATTAACAACTTTATATTATTGTATATTTTTTTTACTATACAAAAAATATACAGCGTATATCTTATATCATAGTACGCGTACGTGGGTTTTTTTTTTAACAATTTTGGATCGATGATATAGAATTTCGTTAAAACAAAAAAAGGCGTAGTGTTTCTTATTTTTAACAGGACATTTTTTTATAACATTTTCAAAAATTTGAAACACGCAATTGTGACAATTATAAAATCGACTTTATTTTTTCAAATTGTAACCACTTTATTTTTTGATGGATTCTGGAAAAACTTTTTTTCTAAACATTTTGACACTCAAATGATCAATTTTGGTTAGCTAGGTTATTAACTATGGTCTTCTAAAGTATAGTATAATACGCATTATTACTTTTAACTGAAATACCTAATTTACATGAGCTAAATAATTTTGTTTTATAACTTTACCTTTTATATACTTTTATATAATCTAAAATTCTCAAAAAAAAAAAACATAAACAAAATTGTTGGAAAACATAGTTCATTATTTATAGTTATTTTTCGTGATATAAAATTAAGAACAATTTTATTTTATAATTTCTAATAATAATTTACCTACCTACATAAATAGTTTTTTTTTTTTTTTGAAAACTGTATCGAACACGTTAAAAAATATATTTTGGGGATAATGATGGGCCCCAAAAATCAATGGACCCCGGGATCGTGCCCCCCTTCCCCCCTTCACCCCTTAATCCGGGCTTGTCCACGGCACTCCGGCTCAAAGAGGCCTAGGCTAGTGGTTGACAACCCGCTTCAAAAGTCTGGGACAACCACAGTGGTGGTTTTGGTGGTATTTTTTTGGTGAGACGACTTAAGTATCAATCCCCCCTTCATAAAAAAAAATCTATCAGTAACCAGAGTAATTAATGTTTAATAAAAAGCACGAAAGCAATGCGTAAACCAATTTAAATACAAATTTAAATTTATTAACATTAATACACTCTGATCACTATAATTTTTATTTGTAGAACATTCTAGAGTACGTTAATTATACATATATACTTACTATATATTGAAGGTTATATACCTACTATAATATTGTATTGTACATTTTTTTGTATCAAATCTGATAGGGGTATGTTTTATAACTCCCCTCATTTATTACGTTTTAATATTGAATATCTGAACATTCAAACTGAGTACACCTTTTAGCGTATCTTTACTATATAGGATTTGCCATAAAAAACTACACATGGGGGAAGCCGGAATATTCAGTTAGT
Organism: Acyrthosiphon pisum; assembly: GCF_005508785.2. Lineage (NCBI taxonomy): Eukaryota > Metazoa > Arthropoda > Insecta > Hemiptera > Aphididae > Acyrthosiphon > Acyrthosiphon pisum. The sequence continues at coordinate 47,107,349 of NC_042493.1, forward strand.
GATTTTATAAGTTAGGTATTATTAAAATATTTAAAGTTTCTACAATTTATATGTTTTGAATATTAACAAAATAATTAATATATATTTTGTCAAAAACTAGTATTCTGTACCTAAATGTAAATTTCCTACTTTTGATTCCCATAGTTCTAAATTAGAAAAACTAAGCTTATGAACTTATGCCGTATACCTATTATACTGGCTATACTATGATATCTTAATACAGGTACATAATATGAAAATAAATTACTAATATACTAACTAATATTAAAATATTTTATCCCCTGAAATAGATGTTGAAGCCCCGATTACGTTCAGAATTGTTTTTTTATTCAACAATATATCATTGAATTCAAATTCAACACATCCATGATCTATTACAGTGACTCGCTCAAAACCTACACTTAAAACATTCTGCACAGTTAGAGCAACTTCACTGTTTTTTTTTTTTTAATTTTATATAATCGTAAATTAATTAAGTTCAAACTTTAAAATAGTTAGGTATTTTGTATGTACCTAATACCTACCTATACGGTTATACTGTTCAGTGTCACGGTCGTCATTTAAATTATAGTTTACTGCTGTAGTGCTGTAATCAGCGAAATAGACATAAAGTGTAAATACAAATAGTTGACATACGGTGACTTAAAGCGTTTACATGCGTCGGTACAATCAAGGTGGAGATATATATATATATATATCCACCTTGGGTACAATAATAAATAATCATCATTTTTTAAAACTGCAGTGTCTGCAGATGAGCGTGCAACTGCAGCAGTGCAGCATTACTGATTACTCGCTACTGCAGTGTATATATATAAATATAAGTTTAATATAACAATGTAGGTATTATACCTACATAATACATTTAGTACTAAGTACATACTATATGGTCTATATGCTATGCATATTAAAGAGGCCGCCGTTTTCGTGTGAAAGAATCGATAAAAAATGTCTTACACAAGCATTATAAATCATATTATTATCTTATATCCCTGTCCAACCAACAGCAGTCCCGCCTAAGTACTCTATACTGGAAAAAATTATATTCGTATTAGATTCTGAGCGAAGCGAGGAAAATAGTGGTTTTACAATGGTGTTTATTTTATTTATTTATTTTTTTATCCTGTATACAAAATTTCTACCAGAAGGAGTGCTTCGATTTCAACGTATATAGTACATTATCTTTTAGCAATTAGATCAAGATGGTACTTTAGGGAGGTCATTTTTTGATTTTCTCAATAGTTATTTAATGCCACGGGAAAAACCACCGACAAATTACGAAAACCGCTAAAAATGGGATTTTAATTTCCACGCTTTGTTTATCACTATAGAAACAAATAAAAAATATTATAATATTCATTCAACTTACAGGCTATAATAAATAATAATTAATAACAATATAAAATATCTTGACTGCTGACTGACAAACCGTCTCCACTCAGAATCGTTTTTCTAATACAATTATATTATTATATCATTGTCCATTGAATTCACTTACCTACTTTTTTATTACACTAATTCAGCTTCAATGTACTAAAAATGTAATAATATTAGTTTTGCGTATAGCATAAACATGCACTTAAAAATTAAAAATATGACCTTGATTTGTATTCATAGATTTTCTTATTTTTACATTGAAAATTATAAACATTTTATTTTAAATAATCATTAACAATCTACTTTTTACATTTAAGAGGATGTTAGCGCACAATTTGTTTTCTCTCTCTGGCCCACGCGCAACATTGACAAAACGCATTTACTCAAAATCATTTTTTCTATGTTTTTAAGTAATCTTAAAAATATCACTCATTACAAAAAAGATAGAGAATAATATTTTTGAGGGAATGAGATATCGATTTGTCTAAATATTGTCTCAAAACAATTTAAACATAATTTGAATGTACAACATTTTACTGTTTATTTTGAAAGTCGAATACAAAGTCAAATAACAATAAAATATAATATCGATATGTCATTCGCTCAAAAATATTATATTTTAATCTATATTTTTTGTAATGGTTGATATTACCCTAAGATTACTTAAAAACATAGAAAAAATGATTTTACGTAAATGCGTTTTGTCAAAGTTGCGCGTGGGCCAAAGAGAAAAAACAAACAGTGCGCTGACATCCTCTTAAATTAATATGCAATATTGATACGTAGTAGATACTTTATAAATAATAAATATTACGAGCTTCAGAGTATAAATATTGTTGTTTATGAATTTATTAGGTAGGTAGTACAAGATTAAATTATCAAACCAGTGTCTTTATTTTTAATTATAATGTTCTTACTCATCAAATCATTCAAAATATATATGAGCAAAAATTATAAAATATTTAAAATTAAAAAAAATCTTGAACAGGTGGTCGTATTATAAAGGTATGCAAAATTATAGGTACATAAAAACTTTTGTTATTTTATTGGTAAAATCATGAATTTGTATTTTCATTGATAATAACGTAATGGCACCTTATACATAGTTGAAGCTATTGAGCCTTACACAGTTAGACTGTGTTTAAAAATGATGAAGTCGGTGGAATTTACATGCAACTGCTCAATGGTTGTCTAGTGGAGGTTTTGGGAGTGAGGCAAGTGAGATGGCACCTCACCTAAAATGTTGAAGTAAATAATACTCAAAAAGTATAGCTCTTGGCTATATATACACCTATATAGTATATAGGCATATAGCGTATATTATGCAGATATGATGCATAATATTTCGATAATAATATTTAACGTATTTATGATTTTATTTGAGAACAATTTCTTTACAAAGTTTAATAATATGAATTATGAATTATCATTTTTTAAATTGTATAATATCATTTCGTGCTTATTCCCAAAAATAGCGATGAACCGATAAGAAATACACGAAATAATTATTACGTAAACAAACGCTGGTATTTCAGACTGCAGCAATGTTCCAATGACGTCAGATTAGCATCGTCTAACGTCGCCTCTAAGTTTGTACTTGTGTACATAAATTACACACCCAAGCGTATGTACGCAAATGTACAAGACTGTTAAAAAAGTATAATTGCGCATGCGCAATGATCATCGTGAGGCTCGATTTTCTTTGCCTATGTTTACTAAAAATGGATGCGGTAAACTGATATTATTTTCAGCCCCATAGACATAATATCATATCTATATTATGTCTATGGTCAGCCCGCAGTTCAACATCAAAACACCTAATCGGTTGTAATATTAATTTATAATTTATAATTTCTCTTCTTTTTGAATCGTCGCTCGTGTTGGTTCGTTTAAGAAGAGTAAGAGGACGTTCCACCGACATTTGCTGTCTCCGTCTTGCATGTGCGTAACATGGAAAATTGTACGCTCAGGCTCAGCAGAACACGTTTAGCTCCGTTAGCTTAAAAATTAGTATGAATTTACCTCTTATAAAATTCAAAGGTAAGATTATTATCTAGGCAATTTCATGGACTTTTTATTATTTTTTAATTTGAAAGTGAGTTATGAGTATTTTAAAATTGTAAATTGTTTGTACGTTTTAAAATTCTGCTGAGCGTGCAATTTTCTATGTTACCTACGCACTTGTAAGACAAAGACTACAAAATATGTCGGTTTAACGTAAAGTAAAACAAAAATGTGCAGTAAACATATGTTTAGCTGTAAAATTATTATTTGAATATTTGAAATATGATGGTTCTCATAATAACTGCTAATAGATATTAAAAATATGTATATACAATATAGCCATATAAAAATATTTTCTTTTAAAAATGCATAGAAATAATTCAACAAATTTACGTGCAGCCGCAAATTTACCTATACGTCTTAATACAACATTGTGCTCGACTACTTAATATCTTCTTTTATATATTTTCAAATTAGTATAGTAATATAAGTTTATATTTAAACACATTTTAAAAACTATGGATTATTTTCCTACCTATTTCATGAGCTTACTTTGTATTTGTATTTTAATGTATTGTAACACTTAGATATAAATATGTTGAATCTGTTAGGAAACATAACTTCGTTATAAAACCAATTATTGCCGTTATTAAAACTAATTGAGAGAAGGGATAGATAACATATTTATGGGAACTGAGCAGTCGTTTTTATAATTAGGTTTGTTAATATATCTAATATTATATATACATGCATAACATGATATTACATTATTACCCATATAAAGCGCATGTTATCGTCAATGTTTCTAATCAATGTATAAACTATAAAGAATATTCTACAAGTTAAAAAAATTCAATTCATTAAAATAATTTGTATTTATTACTTTTCATTTACATTTAATGTTTTAACTATGCCTTTATTTCCATGCACCTAATCTCTCTATAATTATATACATTACATTTATACTATAATAGGTACACGAACACCAGTTGAACAACTTTGCGTAATCCAAACCACTTTCGTTTATAATTTTTGAGATAAAATATTTAACTACTTAAATATATCATCGCAACCGCGAGTAAAATAGCATTATATTTGTATAACGTCTGTTGCTTATCACTTTAAAAAATACATAACATATTTGTATGTAAAATATACATTATAAATAAGATGTACCTATGTGTAGATACTTGGATTATTGAAATTATCAAGTACGAGTTTAAGAGTAATTATAGCTATTACAATATTACTTATTACTAGGTAAGGTATATATAGGTAGGTCTTAGCTACTTTGAAAAGAGTTAACGTTAGTTTAATATAATATATATATCTAAATGTAAATATGATTTTATGTGTTGTACAAATAGGTATAATAGAATATTAGGTAGGCAAATAATAATAGGTTAATAACTATAAGAAAATAAATATAATTTATAGTGGTACACACTTCAAGTGATATATTATCTAATATTATTTTATTAAATCAAATCTTTTTTTAGTTGCTGGTGGGTATAATGGTATACCTACGTTTATTACATGAAAATTGATAATTGAAAATAATATTTTTTTTATAGATCACCACGATGAACGAATTTAACAAAATTATAAGTTATAACAAAGGTATATATGAAAAAGTAACAACACTATAGGCAATACACATTTATTTAAGACTTATACCTATTTATGTTAATTATTTAATTTATTTTAATAGCTATTTAATCTAATTATAGCATTATGATTCAATAACGTCTACAAAAGCCCGCGATAATTTCCTGATGTCGCATCAAAGCGATAAACATAATCATAAAACTAGGAGAATTCATGATGGATAGGTAACCTACTATATTTTTTTTATAAAACTGCTCATTCAACATTTTATGTCTTACCTTAAGTCATCACTTATTTATAAACATAATTTGACGCACACATATAGATGCGATATCTATTTTGATTATTATTTTTATTCGAAATAAATAAAATAATTAATCCAAATTTGAAATACCTACCCACTTGTTTTTTTGGTTCAAGTCAAATAGCTAAGTAGGTACCCATTTATAGTTTATACGTATTAAACTGCAGTGAATGATAAAAAATATAAAATAATGAATAAGACTATCATAATATATTAAATAGGCTATGTAGGTACAGAAATAATTGTTTATAAAATATTTTGTATATAAACTTGTAATTTTATTAATGATGATTTGTATTTGTATTTAAATGTACATTTCGAAAACCCATACCTAGTCCTGGTGGCTTGTATAATATTATAATAAATCCAAATAAAGTTGCTTAATAATTAAAAAATAATAATAATAATAATAATTAGATAGGGAAAAATAAAAATGATTATTGTTATGTCTATATAATGGGACTATAAGATCAATTTATATCTCTATCGGTATTCGGGCGATTATACCATTCATGTCTATACACAGAGTCACGAACATTTGACCTCTGATAATGATTACAACAGTTTCATTTAAATGGTTAACATTTTCGTATTTTTTTATGACGGAATCGTTTATCAATTTTTCATTTAGTTCATACACCATTATACTGCGCCATACACTCATATGATAAATAATTTTATTTAATGCTATTATTTTATTGTATATAAATATAATATTAGGTATCATGTTTTCTTGTTTAACTTGACTAATTCGGTTATATTCAATATTGGCTATTCCATTTCTCAATTTAATTCAACAAACGTTTCATTAGATTGGATTTACAGTTATTTATAATTATTATCACACTCAATTTCATACATAATATTATAAATATATTGACAGTAAAAAGTAGACTATAATGAACACATTAGGTACCTATATTACCATTGAGCAGAGGAGACACTAATCGTCGTGGACATCAGAGACCTTCAGTAATAAATAATAACATCATTTTAAGAGTACCGTATACGCCAGTGAGGTAATATGATACAATTTTACACGTCTACTATATGCGGGTAAATATAAAGCTAAAAGCTATGTAAGTATATATAATATATTGTAATACACAATATTGTACACACATTTTTAATCTAATTTAGAACATTACTTTTTCAAGTAAATTATATAATAATAATCTTTTTATAAATATCAAATTCTTAAAAAGGTACTGTACTAAGTATATGTAACAATACAAGAATGAACTCCTTAAGAGGACGCTACCCATAACCCATGTGTCTCTTGTCTTTCAAACACGTATAAGTGTATAACATATCAAATCAAAATATTATATCGTTCACTAGTTTCAACAGTGTGCTGTCAGTTTTCAAAAAAAATCGGCGGCTCTTAAGCACAGATTATGTTCATGCCTAAAAGTTTGATAATAGGCCAGTTTACTCCAATATCAAAACTGACAACACACTATTAAAACTAGTCTATGACAATTTTCCATGCGGTAAATACGTGTGTAAGACGGAGAGCAGGAGACAGTAAAATATGGATATGCAGCGTCTTCAGGACGCTGCACACATGTTTTGTTATCGATATTTCACATACAACACTAACACTACTAAATTCACGTATCGCATTTCCAAAACAGTTTTATTGTTTTAATATTAGGTAAGACCCAGTATCAAACTCAACTATGACGGTACCTATTGACCGTGCTCTCTTGTCGGTTTTTTATGTTTTAATTTTAAAGCGAACGATAAGTACATAGGTCATAGATAGATACAATATTATATCAATTTAGAAATACTTATATCTTGCAAAAAAAAATGTTTAGAATAAAATCGACGAGTGATCACGGATATATTATCATCGTCTTTAATAATAGGATAATATCGTTTGATAATAGGTCTATAATTCTATACTATACTCTAATGTTAAAAACAAAATAGATAACTGTATTGAAAATGTGGTAATGTGGTATTAACTACTAACAATTTGTATATGTTATCTAAGGAAGATGGGTACAACAAAATACGTGTGTAACCGTAGCAGAGCGTCCTCTGAAACTTGAAATATTAGATAAATAGGTACAAAAATAATAACGAGTAGGAATGTGAAGTATAAAGAAATATGTATAAAGTAATAGGTAACCAAATACATATTATATGAGTCGGCCATAGTGTTAGTAAGTAGTGACTACTATTACCATTAATTAATATTTGTATTACCTACCTATTATTTATAACTGGCAACTGATTACCAATTTTAGTTATTGTGATAATTTGGCTGTAGGCGTATTATAAATTATAACTAAATAGGTACGATTTAGGTATAGGTACTATACTAAAATAATGATGCCTGTTTTAAAAACAATATTCATATTTATTATTTATTTATACCGTTGGAATAATAATTATACCTAATAATTATAATTGTGTTTAATAATTAAATTAATTATGATAATGAGTGTATTATTATGTTTATTGCAATTTAAGAACCAAGCTGAAAAACAATAAATATTAATTATTCATTATAATAGATGTATGCTTGTATTTATAATATGCTTATTTGCATTATTTTAATGTGCAGTACACTGTTATGTATGGGAAATGGATACTCAACAGTCAATAGGGATATGGGTTCCGAGGATTGTTTGGTTCATATAGGGTGTCAATGTTAATCCTCAAAACTGAATTTAATATACCTATAATATAGAACTGATTAAAATGTTGTGTATTATAATATTTATAAATTATAACATACGTATTCATATTCTACTAATGAGAAAAACAAGCAAAATAATAATATTAAACTTCACAAAAATGTTCTTAAATAAAAATTATTTACATATTTTATTCATTTAAAGTTAACAGTTTAAAATAACTACTATCTGCTGCTGCTATTGTGTAACTATTAAATACTAGGCAACTTTTTTTTTTCGAACATAGCTATATGGTTGGGTATTAGGTTACGTTACATTAAATCATTTACATTTGGTTATTTACATTTGATTATTTACATTAGATTAATCTATACATTTCAATTTTGTTACTTCTAACAATCTAACCATATTATGTAAAATACAATATTATATTATACATTTCATTGATTTTAAGTTTAGCTCAAACAGAACCAGTATTAAAATACATGCTCAATCGTAAAAATAAAGCTGTGAATAAATAATGAATGAATAGGTTTTGTAATAAAATCGTATAAATGAATCGAAGATTTTTTAATCAATTATCATAATATATGTACGCTCACATCGGCTATCTAAAAATTAAAAAACTTTTTAAAAATGTCCAGTCATGCTTAGAATAATTTATTCAACAAATATTTTTCGAAACCTGCTACGGATAAATTGTGTTCTCAAACGGTTTCAATATTAAACGTATATTATAACGTTTTCTCGACGAGAATTTCGTCTTACCAACATTACAATTATTTAGTTTTTTTTTTATTATTTATACATATATATATATATATATATATATATATATAATTTATTATAATATTTAATGGGAGCGGGACCTCTCTATCTCTCTATAGATTTATTACATACATGATAATAATATTCTCCATCTAGGAATATAATATTATAATATATCTCGTACATTTTATATTTTTATCAACGTTTTTGTTCGAAAATTCGTATTTGTAATTGTATGCATTATATAATCATATGTAGATATTGTATATTATGTCGTATAATATTATGCGTGTTAATATTTTGAATACGGTCTGTGAACTGTGGTGTAGGTATGTTTGATGTTGGTATATACATATAATACCACATTTTTTCGGCGTTCTCGGATGTGCTTCAGTCCCAGTAGATATTTAGGTAATATACCCTCAGACCACCCTCCTTTTAAATGCCCACACCATTCACAACTACATTGGTCCTCGTGAAATATAAAAAGGGGACTTTATATATATCGGGGACATGCCGAGTTTTGGAGTCGTATATAAATATGCGCTTATACACACACGCGCGCGCACGCTTACACGCAAGCACACAACACAAACACACTCTCTCGCACACACGTCTCGCTCTGTCTCTGTCTGCCTCTCTGTCTGTCTGTCTGTCTGTCTGTCTCTCTCTCTCTCTCTCTCTCTCTCTCTCATTCTCTCACTCTCTATCTCTCTCTCACTCACTCACTCTATCTCACTCTCATCTCTCACACTTTCTCTCTCACACACGCACACACAAACACATTCTCACACATACTCGAGTGCATCGTATATTATGTGGCAGGATGTACGTCAAAAATTACTTGGATAGTTTGATATTATTATAGAAGTATGGTGGCACCGTACCGTGACCGGATACCGCGCGTATGTACAGCTATACAAAGTATTATAGCATTATACTATACATATATTATATTGAAACTCCGAACTAGGACCAGATTTTTATTTTATCCGAAACAAAACATCTCTCATTCCCTCGAACGAGTGACTAAATAATAATATGATGTACAATTTATATCGTACATTCGTAAGATTTAAACTGTAGACAGACTACACGCATTGCACTATATTATCTAAACAATATATTATTATTTATTACCTATTGTAAAATAATACTTATATCATATACATTTATAATATTTTAATCGCGGGTCAGCGATCGGTGTGAATACTACATTTTATTCTCTGTTGCCGTGTTTCACTTCTTTGTACTTGGACTTAAGGTGCGGCGAATGATAGAAAAAAAATTATTAATTATTTAAATCAAAGTATGCATTTCATCAGTTTTAAATTAATGTATTATTTATTTATTTATCGTATGATGAGAGTTTTCAAAATAGTAAATATACTTAAATACTATAGTCCTTAATATTCCAGAACAATTGGTTGAGGTTTTTATGGAACATTTTCAAATTAACTGTATCGACCCTTATATTTTCAAAATCACCTGTATTAAATTAAAAATGTCTACTTTCAAAAATTTACACAAGGATAGGAAAAACAATAAGAAATATTTTCAAATGTACACATTGACACTATCAAGTGTCAACTGGCTTAACTTGGTTCACACAAATATTAAACAGGTGGTTGGTAGGTACTAGGTACACACAAAGATAAAGAATGAATAGGTTTACATATGGCTTTTTCCAGTAATAAAAACTGATTTTACACTATTGTTATACGTTTTGTACTGTGATATAATATTATAGAAATTAAAATAAAAGAGTTTCTATAAGTTTAATAAATACAATTATTAAGTATTCCATATTTGATATTTAAATGAATATACCAATTTAATATTTTTATCAAAGCGATTCTTCTAAAAACGTAAATATATTTTGTAGTTTCTATTAGGTAAATAAAAAAATTGAATTTGTTGTATATATTTTTTGCCTAGGTATTTTTTACTAATTAGGTAGGTACCGTATTTTTTCGAAAAAATAATGAATTAAGTACCCATCAATATATATCATAAGGAATGTAATGGAACTATATGGAAGTGCACGCGTCGATATTATAATATTTGTGAGGAAACGGGCCATAACAGATATACTAATTATCGTAATCGTAAGTGTTTAGGTAAGTACATGATACTTGAAGGTATATTGAACCGTCCAAGTCGACTGACTTTGTCGTATTGTGTAGAAGCTTATATTATCTACGACCTACCTAATTCTTATGCCATCGATGATATACAATAATTATTATGATTTATGTTATTGTTGAACGAACGGTGTGACTGTAATGGGTCTAGACAGAATGCGCCGTTAGCAAAATGCATTTCGTCGTTGAGTAAAATAAAATAATACAGTGAATGGTGATAATTTTTAATTTTTCGGGATCAAATTACCGTAATGGTTATAGGTACTATACGTCCGTTCACACAATTTATCGATATATTAAACATTTATACACAATATATAATAGTCTATAGATGAAGGTATCGAACAGTTCATTGTTTTCCTTGAGTCTTGACTATTTCTTGTTCTCGTATTCCATTAGGTACTCGTCATTATATTCATTAGTACCAATCATTAAATATTATAAATTTTATATGAATTATTTACCTTTACGAATAGCGGAAAATATTACCGAGTAAAAAGTATTTAAATGAATAAACCTATTAATTTTTCCATTTTTTAAGTGCAAAATAACCAACTAAATATTTTTATGACAAACTATTCCCATATAAGCAAAAATGAATTATAAGTAGATACTTATACAATACATATTATATTATACATACAATACATTGCAATTTATTTTATCAATATATTTACAATTAAATTTATTGGTATAATTATTGTATTAAAAATAAATATTTGTTGGGATGTACTACAGAACTAATAGTTTTTAATTATAAATTGAAGTTGATATGAAAAAATAATGGAATTTGTTTCTTTATAAAGAATGAATGAATAGTCGAATGAATGTTATAAAAAAATCAATGATTGGGTAATAATTAGTTAATTTTAGTAGTTTATATTTTATATATATTTTTACCTACTGAGATTTATTACCGAATTAAATTGTATTATTATTTCATACCTATAATTGTTATTTGTGAACTAATAAAGAAATACCAACAGGACTTAAAAAGTAGGTAGGTCAAAGGTACATGAAATATATGGTATATTTGAAATATACCTACCTACATTTAAAAAATAAAAGATAAAAATATGGGCGTTTTTAACTTACCGACCTATTTATCATATTCTAACTGAATTTATTTTAACCAAATTCGTCATAGGTCTTATAGTACTAGTATAATATTAAAAAAGTATTTTGTACCAAACTACCAGAGCACAATATAATATCATGGTACAATAATTTTTGGTATGTATGGCGAGTTTAAAGTTTAATCACATTCGTAGGTACGACTAACAATAAATAATAATTAATAATTATAATAATATATTAAATTAGGTATGCATTATCGCAGTGTATAATATTCGTATAGCTGTAGAATACAAATATTATACATATTAAATATAATTTAAAATATTATATACAGTTGAAAACCCACCGTAGGTATATCATATTTTTATTTCCGTGCACGTATCTCTGTGTTAGTGTGTTATTAATTAAAATTATAATATATTTTTATTATTAAATTTATCATTTGCGATAAACCGACTAAACTATATATAATAATAATATAATAACTATAATATTGTATAAGTATATTACAAAATAATATAATAAAACCAGCATGAACCGTGGTGGTAATCGGAGTAAAATATTGTCGTGTGTCATTCGTATGGAATTAATTTAAAAAAGATGAAACTGCAATTTGTAGGCAGATAAGCATGTTATATTATATGCCTACGTCTAAACAAAAGTAGAAAGTTGAAAAATACCACCTACAGCCTGCCTCCTACCCATAAAATATAAAGACGACTATTGAATAGGCGTAGGTTGGCATGCACAAACCTTCCTTACACATATTTTTACCTATAAAATACTCTATTCCATTCGGTCGATGAACGAATTATGTTTTTTCTGTATAAACTTGTTTCGTTTTTCGATTTTAAAACGTCGTAAAATAGCTGTAGCCGGTTGTTAGAATTGATGAATATTCACGTAATACAACAATGTTATCAATTTCGAATTTTTGGTTGGGTACCCATTACCTATATCATAATCTATTATATATTATAACTACTAGTCAACTAGTAGGCGTTATTCGAATAAGTACGATTTCGGACAAAATATATACATTTGAGAACAATATTATTCGTTATGACGTAAGTATAGGCAAGGTATTCGGAATTTAGAAACACCGTTCTTTGTACAGGCGTTCTACAGCCGACTATTTAAGATACTGAGATAGGAGGTTATATCTTATATAAAACCTCACATACCAAACGACAATAATATAATAAATAATAGTAGGTAGGTAGGTACAACATAATAATATTTTATAGTAATGATATTGCCGCGGCCTGCGAGTGATGGCGACGACATACCGCCGCGCGCGCACACAAATGGTCGTCCCTGCGCTGTGACGTCATCACAGGCGGCGATCTAACCGCATCGGAATTCCGACACGAAACCTTCGCCGGCGGTGCGTGCGTGCGTTCCACTTGGTGGGGATCGGTTGGCGGGTGGGTGGAGGAGTAGGCCTGTAACGACGTTAATGCATTCGTATTCCTATGCGATGCGTTGCGATGCGTCGCGTGCGTGCGTGTGGCCAAGGCCCGCGCACCATTGCGAGTGCGGGCGCGCCGTGTGTGTTGGTCTCTCTACTGTTCACTGTTCAGTACTCTCTTTCTTTTCCACATTTCCCTCGGACGCGTTCGGTCTGCAGTCACTCGTGTTCCCGTGCCCGAACTCCGAAGCCGCTGCTGCTGCTGCTGCCGCCGCCGCCGCCACCGTCGTTAACTTTCAACTCTCGAGTCTTAATTTATTTTTTACTTCTTTTGACTTCTCAATTATTTATTTCACTAATTCTACTATTCTGCTCCTCGATACTCGTCAACAGTCCGGAATTTTCGAAACCGTTTCCTGTTAGGAGAACGTGTTACTCGTGGTGTTACGTTCACCACGGTGTTTCTCGTTGGCTTTTTCTTATTTTTTTTTAAACTGTCTGCCACTAGATTTCATTTTATTTCCTAGCCAGTTTTGACCACTCTCGGCCAACGCGTTTACAAAATTTTTCTATTTTTTTTTTTTTTGAGGTTTGGCGGCGGCGACCAAGAAACGTGCTTCGTGCGTGCGCGCATACGAATGGAACGCGCGCGCGCACGCACCGGAGCGCGGCACGGCGGCGTACGTTGTTCGTGGAACACGTGAGAACGACAACGGAGGCGGCGGCGGCGACGACTACTGCAGCGGTAGCAGCTGATGACGACAATGCCGAGTTTCAATGTCACGTAGGGTGGTGTGGTGTACCCTCCGTCGCCGCTCAACGATCACGTGTTTGGTGCGTAACACAATGGTGGTTCGCGCGGTAACTGCGCGTCGTGTTTGGTAAGTATGCATTCACTCACGCACACGTACGACGACCGCGAGTGAAACCCGACCGTTCGACCGGAAAACGTAACAGATCGCGGTGGTCGTCCGTGTGTGGCGCGCGGACGATTTACAAAAATAATAATAATAATAATCATCGTCGTCGTCGTCGTCGTGTTATAGCATTGTCTGCTGCGCGATCGGCGTTCAAGGTTTTTCAGAGTCCAAGACGTCATGTTCGTTTCGATATCGGCATTCCCGTGTTCGTTCACTGGTCGTTCCGGGCTGTTTTTTGTTTTCCATCATCGTTATAATAATATATAATTTTATCGTTAGTTTATGTTTGTAATTTTTTTTTTTTTCCCGCGGCACATTGTTTCGATTTTTTTTTTTCTTGTTATTGTTTTTGAATTTTTTTTTTTACCGACCATGTTACCGAGTCTTATTTGTATATGTTTAGTTTTTTACGCTGTCTTTTGTATTTTCAGTTACGATATACTTTGTTATTGAGTGAGATCTTGATAAACTCGCCTGTGAATTTTTAAAACTAGGCGAGGATATAAAGATCTTATTTGGTACTCATTGATTTACGTCGAAAATAATAATATTCAAGAAAATATGTTAATAGCTTGTTATGATCTGTTGAAGCGTGTATTTTTTTCAGGTCGAGTCATTCAACTTTCATCATCATTCCAATTGAACAAAAAAAACCTTGATAATTGTCTATATTTTTAATACTGCAAAATGTATAATTAAATATGTATATTATAATTCTTTTAACCGTTTTTATAATTATTAATTATAATATTATTGTGTGATGATAATGATTTTGTTTATAGAAATTAGAAATAAAAATAAATGCAAACTATTAATAAAAGCCGATAAGGTATTGTTGGTTATTGACTTCCTCCAGGCTGTTGGTATAATTATTTGCTGATAAAATTTATATTTTGTTATAATAACTATCTCTACTCATTATAGATACTTATTATCAATAACCTTTTCGAATATTTAATTGTTCACATTCTTAGATTGCATCTTCTCTAGAGCAAATAAAATATAATTGTTTCGTAATAATATGCCGTTTGTATTTTGTAATGATATTACATTTGTCTTATAATAATAGGCTCTAACTAACTTGGGTTACATCCATATGAAGTAATATTTTACTCAGTTGGATAATAGGTTAGGAAAATTAGCAATGACAAAGTGTGAAATCCTGATCGTAAAAGACTATTTAAATTGATAAAAACTCGATTATTGAGTAAATTGAAGTTATAGTGTATGGTATTAATTTATAAAATTGAAATATTATAAGAACAATTAGTGATTAATATTGGCTTATAGGACCGACAGCCTTCTACACTAAGAGAAGTATTGGATGTATTGGTACTTTATATATCCCAATTTATGTGTGGTAACGAGGGATAATTAAATATTTTGGCCGAGGTATATTATAATTCTATTTAGAAACATGTACGGCTTAAAATGTAGGTACTCAACAAATAGACTATACTCGAAATAAATGAATAGATTATAAAATATGAGAAACAATAATGGAAAAATATTAGAAACATGCTTATGAAATCACAAATTACATCAATAATGGTGATTTAGAAATGTGTTAAAAAAGTACGTAATTTTATTAGATTTTTACTACTAAGCCATTTGATTTTAAATGTACATAATAATAATAATATGTAGGTTAGGTATATATTATATTATTTCGACGTACTTTTTGCTTTGATTTCAATCCAATTTATGTCATGTTCATTTGTAATTATTATTATTATTGAATATAATAAATATATTAAATTACATAACTGGTACCAAAACCATTGGTTTTGTTAAAAAATGAGGTTTTCATGTGAGTTGAACTGAGTTCTATTAAAATTAAATATTATTTTCTACATTTAGTTGCAAGATTAAAAATGTAATTAGATTTTATCTTCTTTCTTATGCTGTCATTCACGATGTAGAGAAGATATCTATATATCTATATATTATCTTGTCTACATCGTGGCTGTCATATAATTAAGTTTTTTTATTTTTATCAAAGTAAAGTTACAGAAAACATGCCATCTTAAGTATAATATTTTTAAAAATTATAAAAACGTCACGTATTGTAATGATTTTTAATTAAATAAACTGTATTTTTTTAACAAACAGCACAGTATAATAATATAATATATATATATATATATATATTCTATAGCTATGGCTAATAACCATTAGCACAAAACTGCTGCAGTTATCAGTCAATTACCTTTTATTTACTTAAAAACACCAAAAATTCAAAATAACTTTCCTATAATACACATTTTGAAGTAATAACTATTATTACCTAATGAATGTTTGTTCAACTGTTTGGGAAAATATAATTTTTTTTGTAGGTATTTGGTCATAATAATAATAAGCAAATATAGGCATGTGGCTGTAATAATAAGTGTATGTACTATTTAGGCACAGTTCAATATTTACAATAAGTACCGTAAAATAAGTTGACTAAAGACAGATTGATTCTTTCCCTCTATTTTATTTCTTATATCAGATCAAATATTTACAAATGCTTCAGTCCACGACTTATTATTTTCATCATATTTTCAACTACTTAACGCACTTTAGTGTGAAATTAGTATTGTTTTGCATACCATCTTGTAATGTCAAAGTAATTTAGGAAACTCGGGTATAGGTAGCCAACCTATCAAGGAGTACCTATACTTTATTTGCAGATACAGAATACTTGATGTGATAATTATGTATGAAGTAGGTAAGTATTTATGTGTATTAAATTACTGAAGTCTGAACATCGGGCCAAATGTGAGGGGGAAGTTTTAAATACTCAGAATGCATTTATCAATTTATTCCTACTTACTCTTTAAATTTGCATATCAATAGACAATATTTTTAACTTTGTACCATAAACTAAATTTATAGTTACCAGATATAAAAATCTAAAAATAGTACATTTCAATTTTAAATTCTTTTTCATAAAAAAAAATGTCATTTATATTATTTATAAATGTATGATGTAAAACTGTAGTAGTAGATCATTCATATTTTTTCGAAAAACATTATGCGTTATTAGTGTACAGTGTACTTATAGGTACCTACCGTACTAATATGCATAAATTCATTAGATAAAACTATAAAATATAAACGAATAATTCAATCATGAAAAATAATATAAGCCTTTGAGATTTTCAATAAATAAAGTATAATTATTTAATTTAGTTTAATTTAATTTAAATTAACACTATTAAGGAGATATCGACAAAAGAAAAAGTACGCGTGGTCACCATAAGTCTATATCTAACCAAAATAATGACAGATAAGTCCTTAGTACTAAATAAAACCAATCACCACTCTCCAGAACTTCACAACAGAGTAAATTTTAGACATTATTATATCGATATTAGGTATCTGCCTATAGCGTCTCAGTTTATAACTACCTACTATGTATTATTTAACATTGGCATGCTATTTAGTCGGTACATAATATATATTATGTATATGTAAATGAATAATTAAATGTAAATATTATATACACCATGCGTTAAAAACAAAAATATAAACTTAGTCACATATTAGTAATTATGGTTGGCTGGAGTAGAACGACTCTTACGCTATACACCTATGTAAAAACAACATAATAATATAATAACTAAATAGTATTTGACAAAATTGGAATACAAATATTTAGAGCATAAATATCACATTCGTATACTACAAGATGTCCAGCTGCATCAAATATATAAAATGTTGTACTACATTATACATAATATAGTTAATTATTCATATATTATACATGGTCTACGATGTAAAAAAAGGGTGTAGTGAAATAGGGGTAGACACAAAAGATGCACCTAGAACTTACAAGTATAAATTAAATACCTGAAGTTCATCTTGGCTAAATCATATCAATAGGCAAAGTATTGAAGTACCTACTAAAACTAAATTATTACACTTTTTTAAATTCATTAATAAGCTAGAAATAACTTTTGTCTTCCTTGCTATGATGCAATTTAACATTTAACAGAGAACTCTGCTGGTGTGTCCAGATTTTCTGGGACAAATGGACAGGATTAACAAATATTGATGGCACTATGATCCTAGATAACATTTAAATTCAGAAATTATAAATTTATATAAGCCAATTTTTTTTTAAAACTATTTGCTTAGTCTTAAACTAGTTTAATGAAAAAATAACAAATAATTGACTTTCTTTACATTCATTATCTACTTAATAAACTCCCAAATCAAAAGTTGATATAATTTATATGAATCAATTTACACAATATCGAATAAATAAATTTATTTTATTTATAATTTTTAATTTATTGCTATAATATTTCAAAGATAATCTTTAGAAAACTGAGCATTATGGATTGGCATTATAAGTCAATAATTATATATTATAACATCTTAACATATTAATATAAAAACCTCAGTGAAATTATGCACACATAGTAATAAAATAGTATTTTAAAAATTTTAAGCCTTTCATTAATTTTAATATTACAACTTAAGGCCCGGTACCAATGTAATTTTGTACACACAATTACACTCTACAAGAATAATGATCCTGCTTTGTAGAATCAACCAAATTTGATAATTTTTTTAACTAATAGAGTAATATTTTACAGGCCTCATCAAACTCCGTTTTTCAAAATTTCAATCTCAATCTTTATAATATGTCTCAACAATAACACAATTTTAAGTGTTTTTTTAACAAATTATATTATACCATTATAAAAAATAAAATAAAAAATCGAAGTTTGATGGAAGGACCTATAGGAAGTCTTCTTCATTCAGATAAAATAATCGTTATCAAAATCCAACAATTCTATAAGGCCCGAGTATTGTTGTCGTGAAGTAATTTTTTTAAATATAATACACCCTATTAATCCCTCCCCCCTAAATAGGTATCGGGCAGTAGATTAGTCAAATAGTATTATAACTAAGGTGACAACAAAAATATAAAATTTAATTTTTAAATTTTATATAATTGCTGAAAATTTGAAAAAATGGCAATGGGCCCCTTAACATATTAGTACTATGTATGTTGTGGTAAATGCCAATCCTCTCACTACAGCATAGATATTTTACCAATAAATTATTACAGACATTTAAGTTTAACAGTTACATGAATTATTTTGTGTTAAATATAAATGAAAATAATTATATTTACATGTTTGTATATTTTTAAAGTTTTTTTTCGAATAAACAAGTACTATTGAAACAAATTTCATTTTGAAAACAACAAATTTAATCGACTTTTGATTGGTTTAATTTTAAATAATTGCATATCTCATATTAACTATATAGTTGATATCAAGTTTTATTAAATTAGTAGTAGTGTATAAAAATATTCATAATTGTTTCTAACTAACACAAGTGTATCTAATTATTAAGTTATAATGCTCTTTTGTATATTTAACTTAATATCATTAAATATATAATATTATTTTGTAGTTACACTAATAGATATATATTTATGGTGTTAATGTATAAAGGTATTTTAGTATAAAAATATTTATACATTTGTATAATCTATAGGTCATACTAGTTAATAATATTTCTAAATAAATATAGCTATTATAATACCTCTGAATTTCAATTTCAACATAATGTGTCAATATATGATAGGAAAAAAAAAATATATATGGTGTTTAGTTTACATTCACAATTCAATGAGTTACTTAAATTTACGTCATATTAAAAATTAAAATCATCTGCTAATGAATTGGACTATTATTGATGATACTAGTATCACACAAATACGAATCTCCTAAAAATAGTATAATTTAAAAGGAGATTATACCCAAATGTATTGTGTTCGTTTATCAAACTGGCAATATAACAAATAATACTCAAATTAACCCGTAATTTAAATTTTAATAGAACCCATAATTTCGATTTTGTTACATTGCTCATTAGATGAACCTGACAACACATCCAAGTATAACATCCTATTGATACACTATTTACAATAGTCAATGTGAATAAAAAAAAAATATATCAATCTTCAAATACATCCAAATAATATAAACTCTATTTTGAAGTATAAATAGACTTGAATCAGGAATATAAAAATTAAAATTAAAAGTAAAAGGATAGAAAACCACAATGTCTAAAATAATATTTTATCACAACCAATATTAGACATTCTATACATACATTTTTTTTAAAATTTAGTTTTGCTAAAATGTCTATTATTTAATTATAATAAAGCATCACAAGTTTTATGTGTCATAATAATTGAATATAGGTATACTTATTTTTAATTTGTTCAGGTAGATTATAATATAGTTATACAGTTTACATTTAATAATACTTGTACATTAATTACTTTAATATTTTTTACATAATAAAAATAATATCTTGGCTCAACTTTGCAAATATATATTAAATTCCAAAAAATTTAAAATAAAACATACTAAAAGATGTGGAAAACAATTGCAATAATGTTCACACTAAATATACAGTCTTGATTCACTAGGGTAATTATAACAAAATAAATAATTTGGTTTTTAATCAACAATCATATTATGTTAGGCAATTTCCAAAAAATAAAAGATACATCCATTATCTAGTTGTTTTTTTAAATATATATATAGAAAGAGAGTAATATTTCTGTTTTAATTTTATGAATTAAAAATATTGCTTAAAATATGAACTATTATAACTAATCAAGTTATTTATTTTTAAATCTGGTTAAATTGTTTTACTCTTGTCTTTTAAATTGTCTTATCTCATATAAAATGTTGCAAGCTATATTATTTTCAAGTAATTTTATCTTTTAAAATTATTTCCTTTTATCCTTGAAGTCAGATTAATTTATAATTTAATATTTCAATAAATTTTTATGTAATGGCACTATTTTCCTGTAATTTTAATAATTCTATCAAGATTCATTTAAGAAAAAGATATTTTTATTATTTTTGTTATTTTTTTGAGTGCTATTACATGTATAATAATTAACTAAATTAAATAAATAGTGATACAAAAATTAACTTTGGAAAAAGTACACAAAGTAAAAACTAACAAAAATTAAAGACATGGGTATTAAGGAAGAGGTCAGCAGTTTATAGTGAATAATCTGGGAAATAAATATATTATTAAAAGTCTAAGTACTGTTTGAAGCTTTTTTCCGTCGTTTGTTTAATAATGGATTGTTAGAAGTATTTAATGATTTTATATTGACTTGATCGTAATCCACACGCATTGTAGCTAGAGACCGGGTCATTTCTTCTTGTACTTCGGGCCACACATCTTCGGACTCTTTCAACATTTTCCCAGTATATAACGGTGTTTGTGGTACTTCGGTATAGCTCTAAATTATCAAAACAAATCAAATGTTTGGAATATTATCTTGATAATATTATATTAATATTAACATTTAATACTCACTGCAATCCAATTATGTTTTACAACTTCATTGATGGTAAGACGAACTGAAGGATCAACAGATAACATACTTGAAATTAAAGTTTTAGCATCACTAGATACATTATTCCATTCAGGACTAGGAAAGTCAAACTGTCCAGTTTTAATTCGATTTTTCATGCCAGGTGAAATAGCTTGCCCGTGATTACTAAAAAAAGGTGGAAATCCACATAATCTAGAACAAAAAAAAATATTTTAAAATTGGAAACAGTTTACAGACAGTATTGTATAACTGATACCTATAGTGGTCCAGGAATTTATCAAAGGGGGGGGTCTATGAATAATATCAACCGGTAAATATAGAAAAATCAAATTAATATAAAATACATATTAAAATTGTAACTTAAATGATACCTAGTCACTTTCCAAAAGCCATCCCAGTGTACGCCCCAGCATACATACTTTGAAATGCACAGATCATTGTTAAATGGTTCCAATTTAAGTATAAAAACGTATTACGAAAAATATTAAGAACATAATATTTTGTACTTTGAATATGTGTAAAAACTTCTTACAAGACACGTAATAATATATTATTCTAAAATTTTTTTTATAATATTTGGCACCTAACTACCTTAATTTTAACCAAGTAGTCACTAATATCAATGAGTGATATTTTTATATACTTTAAGTATACTAGTATGATACTAATAGAACAATATAAATTCTACTGTGGCGCCTTTTTAATTAAGCTAAATTGCACTAATACCCAAATTTATACTCTTATTTCTTATTTTTATTGATAAATCATATTATTTGTTGAATATTAAATTAATTTATGTATACTTACAATATATACATGATAACACCTAATGACCATATATCACAACTTTTATCATACTTTTCTGGACCTAGAACTTCCGGTGCTGTAACAAATTAATATTAACATATTAACATAGATAATTATTTTTACTTTAACAACTATTGCTATTAACTAACCAACATAATATGGTGTATAGCATGGAGTTTTTAATGGAGCTTTTTGTGAAACTTCCTTGGCAAATCCAAAATCAGTTAATTTTAAAATACCATTAGCACCTATTCAGAAAATAAAATCAATGATAATTTAAATTAAAACATTAAAATAAGTAGTTTGTTGTTTGTGGAACAACAAAATTATAAAGAAAAACAATTATTTATGTAGTTTTAACAACTAATATGCTAATATATCTTTAAGATATTAATTCTTAAGTTAAAGTTTATTACCAAGCTTAGAATACAAAAGATTTTCAGGCTTTAAGTCACGGTGAGCAATATTAAGGTCATGAAGATACTTGACTGCTGAACAAATAGCCGTCATAATATGTGCAGCTTCTACAAATAACATAATTAATTCATTACATTTTACATGTACAACGTTTATCTTTCTGAATTAAATTATTAATTAAATATTATAAATGTATCAAACTTGCCTCTTTCGGTAAAGGCCCCATCATTGTGCTCTTGTATACGTTGAAATAATTCACCACCTTCCATGCTAAAAATACATTATTAAACATTTAATTTTCTATTTATTACTCAAAACCAAATAATGTTTTCCAGCAGAAATAATGGTAAAAATAAATAACTTAATAATATAAATAATAGTTATATACTAATATTATAACTAATATTTACAGTAGAAATTGTGTATAATGACGTTCAAGAGACCAGGAAAAATAGGTTATCTTAATCCATTGATAATATGACTTGTATTTTGTAAGGTTATTAAGGATAAAATATTTACGCACTACTTGAAAACAAGTTTGGTAGATCGCGTACGACATCACTACCAAAATGAGTGTCGCTCTGCTGTATAGTAGGTTTCAAGTGGGTCACATAATGGATGGTATTAAATTTGAATTCAATGATATAATACCATTGTATAAGAAAAACGATTCTGAGCGAAAACGATCAGTCGGTCTATGATATTACTAAGTATATTAGATGATATTATTGTGAATAAAGTAATTTATATATAACCTAAGAATCTATTTATGTGGAACCTTATTTTAAATTTTCAATCCTTAGCTATAAAAGTTGAACATTTAATACATTTATAACTACAAAATAATTATTAAATTATAAATTGGATAAAATTTGTCAAATTCAAACTTAAATGCTTATAAAAAATATTGTGCCTATGTATTTTTAATATTTTTCAACTTATGCTATAACAATATATCAGAAACCAGGCAATAATTTTTCATGCTTTTTTACCCAACAAATAATATTTTATTGATATTTGTAGAAAAAAAAAATGGAAAAAAATTGAAAACTGACAATGTTCGTAAACAGCCCAAAAAGAATCAAAATATTATACAATTTTATGGAATATAGAAAATGAAAATATAAATATTTAGTGAAATTTTCATGTATCTAGTGTTATTTGTTTTTGAATTACAACAAAATAACAAAATCGCTTCATGACAAATCAAATGAATATTCAATATTGTAAAAATATGAAATTCAATCGCTCAAAAAAATTTAATTTGATTTGCTTGTGGACATTTTTTTATTTGATAAAGGTAGACAAACTTATGAATAATCTTGTATTACATTTTCAAATCTTAGATTTAAAAAGAAAAATTTTATGAATTCTTATCTCAAAATAATTTGTTAATTTTCATGATTTTTCCGTATTTTTTCAAGATTTGAACTTTAAATGCTTATAAAAAAAACGTGACTAGGGATTTATAATATTTTTTAAATTCTTGTAACTTTAAGGAGCTTTGTATACAATTTGCAAGCTTTTAACAAATAAAGTTTTATTAACATTCATAGAAAAAAAAGACTAATAAAATTGAAAACAGAAAATGTTCCTAAACAGTTAAAAACAAATCAAAATATTTTGAAAATTTTATCGTGTATAGAAAATGCAAATATAAGTATAAGTTAAAATTTCATGTATTTATGATCATTTGTTTTAGAGTAACACCAAAAGCCAAAATCGATTTTGTGTAAAAATTCCCTTTTTTCCTTAATCTTTATTTTGTTTTTCCAGGCGCTTTGGAAAACTATTGGGAATTTTGTATGTTGACCTACAAAAAGTACCAACTAGATTCACTTTCCTGCTGAACAAGATACTGAAGTTGAAAATCGAAGCATTATTTTGACTACTTATCATGTACACAGACACAAAAATAAAAAAACACATCATTGTAAAACCAATACATTCATTGTTCCGCTCAGAATCTAAAAAACTTCATCATGGCTAATAAATAATAGTAAAATATTATTAAACCTGGTATGTCACTAAAACTGGTGTCATCAAAAGTTGCTACTATATATTATATCACATATTATAGTGTTACATATTGATCAACCTCAGCTTTTTAAATGAAAATAATTTAGCTTTAAAATAATTTTGAAAATCTGTATAAATTATAGTGGTTGTTGGTAGGACAGAGTATTTCCTTTCTTATTCACTTGCTAGAAAAAAGTGGTGTATTATTATATAAAATTAGAAAGCAATGATATAAACATTTTAAAAACAATTCTAATCTCAGTTAATACAGAATGATATTTTAAATTACATATCAAGGTATTAACAGATCTCTGTAATTTTTCCTTACAAATAGAAAAATAGAATAAAAATATATATAAATATTGAATATGTAAGAAAGTTGTAAACCATTAGGTAATCGACTATTAGAAGACTATAAAGTAGGTAAGTTATTGGTAATAAATCACATAATTTTAATAAGTTAAACATAATCTAAATAACAAAATCTGTATATTGATTTTTAAAACAAAGTATAATATAAAAATTTTGATACAATATTTTAAAATTTTTATATGATTTTTGTGATAATTTATTATTGTTACGACTCATTCTATTACCTATTTCATAGGCATTATGTAATTGTCGAATAATTTTAGATAATAGCTTTTGCATTTTCTCACTTGGAGATGTCCAATATTATGTTTGAAATCAATATATCGACTTGTTTTTTGTAAACTATTATTAGTGATTATATGATTATGTAGATAAACATATTTTTAAACTTATAGACTTAAAGTAGAATTAATAACATCTCTGTAAGTAAAATATATTTCAAATTTTTATAAATACCAGTACCACTATGGAGTAACTTTATTAATATTAAGAAAGATGTTTAATTGTATATTAATTATAATATAATTTGAGTAGTAATATTCTTAATATAAATGAAGTAATTATTCACAGCAATAATAGTGTTGAACTATGTAACGAAAAAGGTAATCTCAAAAGAATTAGACAAACAAATAATTATTATTTTCATTAAAAACACATAATTTAAATTTCAGGTAAAGCAAAGAATCTAAAGTTTTTTGTTTAACGCTTAATGGTAGAAGGAATATTTTATACAATTAAATTTTAGTACCTATGTATCAAACTTCTTTAGATTTTTTTCAATTTTAATTCCAATGCTGTTTCCTAGGTCCGTGGTCAAAGAAATCTTTAGTAATTATTAGTTTATATATTGTAAATTATTTATAATTGTGATATCACTAATTTAACATATTATATTGGAATATTTTTTCTTTTAGTGTCTTAAAACAATATTTAGTACTAAATTATTATAACTTAAAAGTAATATTAACACACTCAACACCACCTGTGATTTCAGAAACGACGGAAATAACAAAAACTAAAACCATTCTAAACTTTAAATTTAGAGTTCATTATCAATGGCCAATCTAAGTTTCAGAGTTTATAAAAAAAAAATCTGATTTAATTATACCTTATATAAACGTATACGTTTTTGACGCGTTAACTCGTCACCTGCCTATTGGAATAAGCTTTGTTGACGCTTATACGCGTCAGCGGCGTTGAAAGTGTTAAACTTAAAAATAATAATAAATCAACTTATTATATTATATACATTTACTTTAATTATTATTGAAATAGTATTCTCAACTCTCAATAGATTTATTTTATAGTGGGATAGTGGATTTAATAGTGCGATATTAGTAATAACTAATATTGTAAATAAATAATAAGTGTTCTGTATAGGTATGATTAAAAATATGTCTGCATTTGCTTTAACCTTATCATCAAAAAATACTGTGATAGCTGATACATTAATTTTATTATAACTATTCTAATATTTTAAATATTTTATTGAATAATTTGAAGAACAAATAAATAATAGTTTGAGTTCTAAACCATAATTTCATACATTAGTTGAATCAAATGTTTCATAGCATACACATACAACATATTATATTTATTTTAAGTTGAAAATGAAGGAAAAATTAATATAAATATGTAAAAAAAAACTGTTAAATGTACTGATAGTGATCTATCTAAAAGAACATTTGTTTGGTATAACTTATCACAAATTAAAATTAAATAAAAGCATGCAATAATTGTTACATTCATCACACTATCTTAAAATTAAAGCAATTTATTTTAGTATAGTTGGCCATTATTTTGTTGACAAATTGTATACAAAAAAATATATAAATATGATGGAAAACAAAACAAACCATGGTTGAATCACATGACTATAAAAATATATATTAATATATTTATTGATAAAATACTATAAGTAAAAATTAAAATATTGAGTACTAATATTAATAACTACTTAATACTTTGAGGGCCTTCTCTCCAGAATTTTTAATTTTTTTGGCTGAAGACAACTCACCTACTGTTATAATTCAGGTAATTTCTAGGAAATATTGACTGAAAACGGTTACAGATAAGAACGACACATTTGGTGCGTTTACAGACTGCAGCCCCCTAACTGGGATGAAAAATTATTAAAAAACATAATATTTTTATGTTTGATTCTTGTATTATTAATACAATTATTTTGAGATTTCAAATGAATATTTATTAGCTTTTTGTAACATAAACAAAATTTTATTTTAGTAAGTGAACAAAATTGTTAACAATGAGATGACCCAATAATTATTAGAAAAATAAAAATAATTAATAATATTCATATTTAAGATTATTTAATCATCAGTTCTTAAAAACAGTCAAGACAATTACTTAATAAATATTTATATTTTTCAGAACTTAACTTAACCCTAAGTTATTATGGCTACACACTGCAGTGGTGGCGGTAAAATTGTGTCTGGCTTCATTCTACCATAACCACTACTGCCACCGCTACCGCTGCAGTATGTTGGGACCTTTACTATGGGTAAACTATTTAATAAGGTTTTATATGCTAAATTGTTTATAATATAAATAGGATTTAAATATAAAATGTTTAAAGTATAACCTACCATTCCATGATAACCAGCAAACATTTTTTATCCATGTACTGGTTTTCGTATACATCAATTATATTGACTATATTTATGCAACCGCTAGCCCTCCAGTGTAGATCGATTTCCCTCCTAGCTTTCTGACAGTCCACGAGAACCTGTAAAACCAAAATAGAGACAACAACAACGACACCTTTGAAGTCATTGTACAATGTTTGTCAAGACGGACATCAGCCGAACGTTGTATAATATTACCTTAAGCGCAAACTTTTCACCGGTTTTAACGGAAAAACACTGCACCACTTTGCCATTGATACCCAGTCCGAGTACGTTATTGGATATTCTGTAATCCTTTTCGACAGGTGTAGTCTTGGTTTTATTGTTGAGAAAATAGAAATCGTTTCCTTCCATAACCGTCGAGTTTAACATGTTGCTACAGCGATTGATGATGCACACTGACTGCCATGAAACATCTCAGACGTGGTCCCTGGACGACTGCGGAGGCCAAGGTCTCGGTCGCGAGCTCTGGATGTCGGCCTGAAAATCGATGTGTAACAACTATAATATCCGATGACGACGACAATAACAAAACAGTGATAAAAATGTCACGTCAGGTTCGATTTTATTTTCGACGAAAATATATCATGCGATGTTCCGGTGAAGAAGTACTATGTAATTAGTCTATCATCACCACCGCCACCACCACGTACGACCGCTATCCGTCATAATACCTCTGAGCCTCTTTTAACCCTGAACAATAATAATAATATGAGTAATGGACTAATCGCTAATGATAACAACAATGATAAATTATTATTATTATCGCATACATTACATTATATTATTTGTATTGTGCCATAATATATAATACGGAATCACAAGTACTCACAATGCCAAGAATCAACTCGTGGGAGCCGGCGGAGGAGCAGCTGGTGTCTGGCGAATGGTGATAACATTAATATTTAATATTCTCCAAAAAAAAATACGATAAGTCGATAACGCCGAATGAAATATGTATAAATAATTTATATAATACCTATTATTATACAGTATACTTATTATTATTATTATCAAATCATTTATTTCAAGAATACGTCCGTTTCAAATAGGTAAATGGGAATGGAACGAATTTGATTTATTAGGATTTAAAATATAAAATTGTTCTTATTATTATTAAACATGACGTTATGATATTGTAATGTATTGTACTATACCCACGACTGCACGTCGTATATCATTCCGAACAGAATAATTAATATCAAACACTCACACGTAAAATCAATAAAAGGGCGATAATAAAACGAAACTATTGTACGGGTTACGCTGTTACGGAGTATAAATGCATAATAATATGAAATTATTTTTTTATATAATACACTATAATATAATAGGTACGTTATTAATGTGTTAAAACATTCATATGATTTTAAATTGTGTATTATTTACGGCATTACGTCGATTTAAAATGTAAATAGGTACCTATCAAAAATATAATTCTAATAATTTCAATTCATACCTACCTAGTACCTACCTAACTGGTTGCTGGTTAATTAGTAGAATAGTAGGTAACTATAATTGATACCCATTGATTATAAATATTAGTTTAACCTCAACGCTGTTTAAGTACTTACTTACCTACTATTATAGGTATATAGTGTACTACTTTATTATATTATATTATTTAATATTTACTATTAAATGAAACTATTTTACTAATAAATAAACTAATAAGTAAACTAATTTACTATTTTATGAAATCGGTTTATTAATTATATATTTTATATTATTAATTATAAATTTTCTGTAAGGAATATCAAACTTTTTACGACACTCACCTATTAAATAAACAAAAAAATGTTTTAATCAATTTTGTTGCATTAATAACATTCATAACTAATTCTTTTTGATGTACTTTGCAGTGGTTTTTGAATCTACACGATGACTGTCTTATAATATGCAAGTTTCGTGTATTTTTGAATCTGAATAAGAAGTTTTTATTTTAGATTTTTTGACAATTTTAAATTTTAAGGTAATTTTTTCATTTTTTATAGCATATTTTATATTTAATTTTAAGATTTTACTTACTTTTTCATGATTTTTATATTCATACACTATAACTATGCATACCTAATAAATACATGGTATACAACTATAAGAAAATAATAATGAATGTCGTAATACGATCAATTCTATCAGTAAAATCTTTTTACAATCTTTAAAATGTCTATTATTATTTATGCCATATTTATATCATTTACATCGTAATCATGAAAAAAATAATTTTTTAGTAATTTTTTAGTGCAATATTTAGAATTTTTAGAGCATAAAATAATTTATTAAAATCTCAGCTTTACTTACTTGTATAGGTACCTAGTTGTATATTAATTAATAAGGCGAATATCATAGTAAGCACTAACTTAGTACCTAAAATCTATAAATAATTAATCATTTTATGAATTTACAACTTCAAAATAATTAGCAAAGTTTCTTGACTTTGAACCTCAACTACCTATAAAAAATTGTTTCTAAGCATTTTCAGTATTTTTAAATTTCTACAAGAACCAATGAGGTTACTTGTTTTGCATTTTCAAGTTTAAAAAGTTTTCAGTAAAAGTGAAATAACGTTTAAGTAATAGTTAAATAAATAGGTATTAAATACAATTCATAACGACGTAACTATTTTTTTTTTATCAAGCAAACCTTCCGCAGCATCTGTGGCCATTGAAATATTTAATGTAACATTATATTTTACTATTTAAGATAGACATATACTATATTATTTATACATTACATAAATACTTAACTAATGATAAACAAAAATACATTTTTAGAAATAAAAAATAATTACATATTTTAAATTAAAATATTAAGTATTAGATAACGTCAGAAATTATGACGTTATCTAATACTAATAGTAAATATTTAATAGATTTAAAGGTCCTGCAGACAGAGTTTAATTTAACTCCAAGAAAAAATAAAGTCTCAGACCTCAGTCCTACAGGAAGAGGGCTTCCCGCGCGGGCACTGTAATAATACCTACAACCGGACCACTGCCCGCCGTTGCCACTTCATGGCAGCCCGCTATCTGTTTACTGAGCCTTAACGCCGTGTTCTACGTAAAATTTTATAAATTTTTAACTACAAAATAATTATTAAATTTTAAATTTGATAAATTTTTTCAACATTCAAAGTATAAATGCTTATAAAAAAAATTGTGTCTATGTATTTTTAATATTTTTTAACTGCTATTGTAACAATATATAAGGAGTCTTGCATTAAATTTCCGCGCTTTTTTACCCAACAAATAACATTTTATCAATATTTAAAGAAAAAAAACTAAAAAAATTGAAAGCTGACAATGTTCGTAAACAAAATGTCATGAATTTTTTTGTGTGCTGTTGGTATATTATATACACAATTTTTATTTATTTATTTCACAAATGATGTTAATTGTTTGATTGTATAGTTGATTTTTACATGCTGTGTGTTTTTTTGTATCTGGTATCACCTTTTGCGGCAGTAAAAATACTCCAGCTTTTTTGACTCGAAAACAAATTACCGTAGATTAGACCTACAGATTCTTGAAATTTTCACCAAATGTTTATATCATCATTTTCATTCATACATGATAAAATGTTTAAATTACTAACTATTTTCAAGCAATTTATAGCCAAGAAATATTTTAGTATTTATTTTAGTTTTTTTTCAAAAAGTCAAAAACTTGAAAATATAATCAAGGTTCCTCGTAAGTAGTTTTATATATATTTTTATATATTTAAAAATATCAAAGATACATTGGCATTTTTATAAGCATTTGAAGTTTAAAATTTAAATTATAACAACATTTGTCAAAACCCCGGAAATTGTGCAAATTATTTTGAAGTTTGAAACTCCTAAAAAATTTTCTTTATATGGCCTAAGGATTAACAATTTAAAACAAAGTTTCAATAATTCTATTTTTCTAAAGCTCATACTTATACTTTAATCTAAAAAATAAATAAACAGATTTTTTTATTGACATTTTAAGTATACATTTGGACAGAATTATAAGTTTAAATAAAGATTATACATTTTAGTTATTTTGTTGTAATATAACAATGTTATTCGTGGGTATTTGAAACTTTTGAAGTATATTATTATATTTTATATACACAATGACTTTTTCAAATGCAATGTTTTCGGCCAAAATTAATTCAACCTAGCTTCCGTTTTACTAATAGTAAAATAAATAAGTTAAATATAATTTTATTTTCAATCCTTAGCTGTAAAAATTGAATATTTTATACATTTTTAACTACAAAATAATTTGCAATTGTCAAGATTTTGTCAAAATTTGAATTTTAGATGCTTATAATAAAAAAGCGGGTAAGTGGATGTCGCTCTGCTGTACAGTAGGTTACAAGTGGGTAACCGTATAATAATGTATGGTTGGAATTGAATGATATAGTATCATTGTAAAGGTACGAAAAACAATTCTTAGCGGAGATGGTCAGCACTCAGCCTAGAATATTTTATATTTTATATTATAATTATTATATTATTAGTATTAAGTTATTAACACGATAGCCGGTAAGTTGAATTATATTATTTATATAAAATAATATTTTTAAAATAGGAACACTAATTTAACACAAAACTAATTAGTTCTTCTTTGTTTAAATATCTAATTTCGTTCAATTTTAACATAAAATAATTATAAAAAAAAAATTTTAAAAAAATTTTATATTTTAAAATTTGATAAATATTAAATTTTGTTCAAATTTAAATTTTTTGTTTGTTTTTTGAAGCACTTTTGAAATCTACTTGGAATTTTAAATTTTGACCTGACTAATGCACCGACTATATTCACAGCATTTTTACAGCCTCAAACGGTAAAGACAGACACAACAACATTTTATAGAAAATAAACACATTATCTATTGTAAAATGTATACATTCATTGCACCGCTCGAATCTAAAATATGAAAGAATTGCAAACAAAGAAAGTTAGTCGTTTAGAATTTGTGTGGGAATTATAATATACATTTTTACCATAGTAAACTAAGTTAATTTACTAATTTTTAATAATAAACAACATAAACATCAAAAACCAATTTTTTTTAACCAATATCAAATGAATACAATTATATTGCTATTCCTAGCAGAGTTTGAAAAATATAGATTTTACCCCCATACCTACGTAAATGGTAAATGACATATGGGCATGAATAAAAAAAAATTAGTCCACAACTATTACATATAAATATATACATACAAAATATACCCGGGCCGCCGAAATGTACATAATAGGTATGATATGATGCATAAATTATAATGTGCTGTAGGTAAGAATTATAGCCTTTTGATAATATTCTTTCAATCTTACAGAAGATCGAATATGACTCGACGGTTAATGTTTTTATAAAAAAAAAATATAAGATGTTCATTGAATTCCGTCAAGTATACAGATCAGTGATCATAAATTCACTGCAAACGAGTGAAACAACTAATTATATTTGAAGCATTTGCGGATCAAGCTAGAGGGGTGGATTGTGGATATAGGAAAATTATACACCTATATCTACAGGAGAATTCAACAAGCATTATATATTATGCTCATCCAACTTTTCTTAAATAATAATAATTTTTTTAAATTCCCAGTTTTGTAATTTTTGAAATATACGAAGAATACACTTTAAACGGCAATTGAGTTTTTTTTTATTATTTAAGGAGTGTCCTGTCGTGGTACAAAAAATGAGAATAACCGTTTTCTACTGTGTTAAACAGGAGATTTTTCTTTAAGAATGTGGTGCTTCTCGGATATGCAGTGCCAGTAACGAGTATTTCTGCTCCGATATACGGTCTATAATAATATAGATATTGGCTGATAAGTGATAGATACCATATCGAAAATATCAAATGTAGATACATACTTATATACTATCTATACTTACATGTTATCTCAAACTGAGCCAAAATATTTTAAAAATTATACATGTCTATAAAATGATAACCAATATAAATGTTTTACAACAATTTCAAGTATCAAATTATTCGGATTTATATCGGTTATTCGTAATCCTTATTAGATTACATAAAATAAAAATTGGTGTTTTTTTTTAAATTTTATTTTTAAGTTTTAACGCTAAAAGTGTTATATATAGTTGCGTAGATAATTCCATTTTCGGTTAATTTTATAAGTTTTTGCCAATTGATAAGAATAGAACATTGAATTTTTAATTAAAAACCAATTAGATCCAATTTACATTTATTAGGTGCCTAACCTAAAGACTAGAAACTACTCTCATATAGTTTAAGATTGAAGCATTATTATTTATTGTTGTTCATAAACGGCTAAATGTAATATCAGCCACAAGAAAAAATAAAAATATAAGTTACACGTCGTGTTACTACAGTATTGTAAAATCTTAAATCAGTATATTCATCTTAGAATTTAAAACATCAAAATGGTTGATCATTTTTTGAAATTTTTATATTTCTATAATTTTGATAGATATAGTAATAGTACTGTGCCTTAAAATAGACATTTTGAAACAAAATATTGAAAAATGTGCATGGGTACTAAACTGCATTGATATATTATGTGATATGTCAGAATTCTGAAATTTTTATACACATATTCAGTTATATTGCAGTTATCACAAGACGATCTTCAGACTAAAAAGTAAAAACGGTAAAATCAGTGCCGTTGTTGTGTATGACCATATCCTCAAAATTAAAGTAAATTACATTACATACCTACCAACAAAAACGTGCATCACTAAACCTTTTGATATTTTATTTATAGTCATAAAGTTATTTATAATTTAATAATATTATATGTATGAACTAAATATTATATTCGATAATTTTTTTTTTGTACATGTGCACCACCCATGTAAAACCCATGGTTCAATTAATGAACCACAAAGTACACGACTACCAGTAATAATAAATATACCAATCACAGTTGAAAATCTAGGATTTGGGAATATGTTTTTTGGTAAAAATCGAAACCAATGTTATTTTTGACTGATCGGTGAACGAAAAATGTTTTCGATTGCTTTGAAAATAGGCCCCTAGGTTACCTATAATTGTTATGGGTGTGTTGAATTCGAATTCATTGATAAATTATTTCACGAAGAGTCGTTGTTATTTAAATTGTGATTTTTAGAAAATAGTGGTGTCAACTGAATCAAAATGGGTGGCGGGTGGCTGAGTTACTGGTAAATTAACTGGTAGGTATGTTCATTATGAAATTAACTATATTATAACCAGGGCTTGGAAGTTGTAGCAAATGCATATTTTTCTTGGTTCGTCCTAGAACATCCAAAGTAAGATACAAATATGTATCACACTTCTCTGATGTCATACACGAAATTTTATTTTGCTATTTTTTTTGCAAATTTACTGTTTTTATTGCTATTTTGGTAATTTAGGATTTACAGTGCTATTTTTAGGCATATTTTCTTAATATACATAATATATACCAACATATTATACAAAATATAGGAAATTATCACATCATGTTGAAAATAATGATTAATTTGGTTAGGAAATAGGAAATAAATAGATCTTATAATTACACTTTTAGAAACATATTTAAGTAATTTAATATATATTTTGTTAACGGTTTATAATTCAACTAGTCCAGACAGTCCCTGATGTCTATGAGCCCAACAATTTTATAAATTTGTATAATTACATTTAACTTTTTAAAATTAATTTAATTTTTTCAATTTAAATACATATGTTTTGATTTTTTGTGCTATTTATAGCGCATAATTTGGAGTTTTTAAGTGCATATTTAAGAGCTAAAAAGTAACATTTTTAGTGCTACAACTTCCGAGCCCTGATAATAACTGTTATGAAAAAGGCTGCCAGTAACGCATACATTTCAGTTTCTTAAAATTAATGATTAATAGATAGGTATATATACCTATTATTAACATATACTTGTAGCTATCTAATTTTTGCTACTATTTGGTATATTATATTTTTTGCTTTTTATGTAACATTTTTTATTTGCGAGATACAACTAACATTTTTATTACCTATTTACCAATAGATCAATTTCCTTTCGCACGCGGCATGCCCATTATAAAATAATTAATCAGTTAATTTAATCTACAGTGTCTTTATTTATTTATTCCAATATATATGACACAAATACCGCAATTATCGCTATACCTGCAGTATATACAGTATACCAATAATATGATACAATAGTATTATCAATAATATGATTATAATTATGTGCATGGAATGGATAAAAACTGAAATATTATTTAATATAAATATAACATAATTGTTGTCACATAAATTATGTATAATATATAAAACGAAGTATTTGTATGTGTGTGAGATACTGTGATACTACGTAATAGATTTGTAGTATAAAATATTGGCAGCAATAGCTTAAAATTAATCTAACTGTTTTTTTAAAAATAATTTATTAATATAATTACATATGGTAAAATACTTAACTATAATAATTTAGGTACGTAAAAGATTCAAGTCCCGGCAAATAATATCTTTGAATAATATCACAATAAAATAATATCTAAAATCGTTTAAACTTAACATGTCTATAAAAAATGTGCATATTTATTTATTATATTTTTAGGTTACAGTAAGAACTAAAAACTACTTATGAGGAACTTTGTATTCTACTCTCAAGACATAGGTGCTCTTAGCTATTACAATTTAATATTTTTCGTAATTTTCACGAGTTTTAACAAAATTGGAACTTGAAACGCTTAATATAAGAATAAATTCTATCCATATATTTTTAATATTTTTAAACTACTGTAAGATAAACTATTATAACTTATAAGTCAAGTTTTACAACAATAATTGAGATCTTAAATTTAAGATTAAATTTTCAAGCTTTTTGACCGATCCCTCAATGTAGATTTCAATGCTTTAAAAAAACTAATTTAAATTACTTAAAATAAATAGTTTATAATTATTTTAATTATTTTGAGATGTTCATTAGGTATATACAATACATACAATTATAATTTAAGTAATAGTTGAATGTTTTAAGGTTCTACGATTAATTTGTTTTGAATAATCACAATATAACAAAAAGCTTTAGAGAAAAAGTCGTTATATATTATTATATACATTTGAATAGTGTCCAATTAACAATTGAACTTCGATCGTTCATAATAAACTTTTGTGGCTTTACTCTACATTTTTCCAGCAGTAAAAACTTTGTAATGAATCTTGAATTGAATGTTCAAACCTTAGAAGTTTAAATTAAAAATTGCATGTTTTAAAAACTACAAAATAATTTGAAAATATTCGTAATTTTGATAAATTTTGTATAAAGTTAAAATTAAAGTGCTTTAAAAATATAAATTGTAAATCATTTATATATTATACTATCAATATTTTTTAACGACAATCTTATGAAAAATTTTGTATTAAATGATTAACCTTTTACATGGAATAAAATATTAACATATATAAATTGAATAAAAACTAATAAAACTATTAACTAGGTTAAGTTAATTTGTTTCAGTCTCCATATTGTATGGCATTATCGGTATCTGTTGAGAACGATTTCAAAAAGCAAAAAAATAAAATTTTTTAATTCGATATTGACAAATTTATTCTTAAACATTTTACAAGTGTCAACAGTATGATAATAGAGTGAAACTTTTTAAAAGTAAGGAATTTAGATACGAGTAATATCTTGAATTAAAATTACCAAAATTAGATTTCCAGTGTGATGAACGTTTTGGGAATGAAAATATGACGTAAATGATGACGAAAAATGTATAAAATATAAATAACTATTTAAACTATTCTATTGAATCTATTGATCAAGTTATTCAAAATAATTACACAGAATGTGACAATGAAATGTCAAGTGATTCTGTTACATAAATAACTGCATGTAAAAACTGCCAACTGGAAAGGAAAAGGTATTGTGAAAAAGTTATTTCCAAAAAACAAATCAATTATAATGAAACCAAGGCAGGCAAAACATCAGGGCTTGAAACCGAAAACATTTTTTCCGATTTTAATTTCGATCTCGGATTTTGTTTTTTATTTTTTCCGATTTTAACTTCAGTTTCAGATATCGGTATTTATTTTCTCCGATTTAAATTTCGGGGTTGATTACCATTAATGATTTTATCGATTTAATTTTCGGTTTCGATATCGACTTCGGATTTTAACGGTTTTGACCGGTATTCAAAATCGGTATCCAATATCCGTTTCAACCCCTGCAAAATATATGGGTCCAAAAAAAAATTATTGAGTGCATTTTTTCAACCGTAAAAAATGAAAACTCGTTCAGCGTTAAACAGGCTGCTGATAAATGGAAATTTAGCTACGCCAAAATTGTTTCAAAAAAATGTATGTTGTACAAAATATACATGCCCATTTGACGCTCTTTCATTTTAAGCTGCAACTTATTATATAGATATGTATTACGCTTTCAACATTTTGTCGATAAATCAAATAATTGTTTTCTGCATTTTTGTAAAATAGACACTACATTCAAATTACAAACAACGAGTTATATGTAGTAATTATACATAAGACAATTATTATTGACGTCGGTTCAAGAGTACCTAACTGATATACACCTCGTTAATTAACGCAAGATATAATATCTATTAAATAGTTTCAAAATATATGATTGATGAAATCTTTTGCACATGAACAAAAGTTTGCTCGAACTGTGTAGTAAAAAAAAAATTCAAACGCAACGGAATGACAATTCTTAATGGACTCAAAACCACAGAAGAAGGAACAATCATGTCAATTATATCAATTCATTACTCAGATTGTAGTTGTAGGTACTATGAGTGTTATGGAAACTTCAAGAGAATTAAACTCTCACTTATTCATTGAAGCAGATACATATTAATTATTCAGAGTTCATATCGTATGCACTAAATTAATACCCGAATGAAGTGAATGTCCGTAAAAACAGGCAATCAAAACAAATACATATAAGTAGAGCGTAGATTTGTATGCACTAAAAGTGTCCATATTGAAAATATGCCATATAATATGAATTTAAAATCGTGAAAATATGCAACAATTTTGTAAGAAAAATCTTTAATTGTGTAATTGGCTTCGAAAGCCAATATTACTAAAAGTAGGTACTTATATTTTATGATATTATTGCTATTATTATAGTAGTTATTATTTTACTATTATAAATTAATATTATATTAATACAGTATAGATTGCATAATTTTTTTTCGAAAACATTGCATTTGAAAATTGTATTTATTGTGTGTATAATAAATATAATAATATAATTAATATATTAATATACCTACTAAAAAAGTTTCAACTATCCATGAAAATTTTTTTTTGTTATAGGTAGAAAAAAAAATGATGAATATTTTTGTATCACATTTTCAAATCTTAGATATCCGATAGGTATACCTAGAATAAGAACATTTTCATGAATTGCTTCCTCAAAATAATCGGTAAATTTGCGCGATTTTGACAATTCTTAACTTCAGGTGCTCATAAAAATTGTTGTGAT
Source organism: Acyrthosiphon pisum (assembly GCF_005508785.2). NCBI lineage: Eukaryota > Metazoa > Arthropoda > Insecta > Hemiptera > Aphididae > Acyrthosiphon > Acyrthosiphon pisum. Next base: position 47,146,691 of record NC_042493.1, read on the forward strand.
TTTATGTTTTTTTACACTATGATAAACCCAAAACCTTGTATTGAATTTTCAAGTTTTTTGACCATGTGAAAAATGTTTTATCGAAAATAATTAAAAAAAAGCTTATAAAAATCGAAAATTTCTCGCGCCTAAAAATAGTTCGTAAAGAATCAAAATATTTTGAAGTATTTTATTACGGTGTATATTTCAAAATATAACATTCAGTGAAAATTTCGTGTACCTACCTACTATTTCTATCTAATAATATAAATATCTTTTATTAACGATTTAATTGTAATTTGTAATGGAATGGCAAAACTATAATAATATTGAGAACAATTTTTTTTAACTGGGGATCAATACAATAGGTGAATTGCAAAAAATTATCTTGTATTTTTTTATTTTTAAAAATCTGAGCACCTCTGCACCATGTACAACTGTATAATATATTAATATGTGTGTGTGTGTGTGTGTATAGAAGTTTAGTAAAAACGATATGCGTAGGTTGTAGTTTTGGCCGTATTGAGCGAGTGGGGAACTTGAATACTGCCCACTCGTGATAATATTTCGGTATTTTTTTTTTCATTGTTTCGTCTCGCGTTTTTCTCGGTCATCGGACGCTCATCTCTACGTCGCAGCGTAATTGTTGGTGGGACGTACCTATGGCGAAGTGATAGTCGACAGTGGAAAGTAGCGGAAGTGTGTGGCCCGGATGGTTGGCAACACCGCTGCCATTTATCAATGTTTGATTATTATCATTTTCGGAAAGAATTATCTTGGACGTCGTCTCTACCCGCTGCACCTCGATCACAGGTAATGCACCGATATTTTTCTCCGCATCGATTTAATTTTTCGGGGAGGAAAAGAGTACGGTGTTTTTTATTCTTTCAAATATAATATGTTATTTGTGTTATTCTTTCCGCGTTTGTTTCATCACGTCCAGTCGTCCGTCCATCTGTCCGTTCATCGATAAAAATATAATATAATCAGGACCGTAAACGTGTACTTTTATTAGAGGTACGTACTCCGCAGATCGAGTGTATGTACTCTGGAGCAAAACTGTCGTCGAAATCGTGCGTCGAGAAGTAATTTGCATCTCTAAACCGCCGTGACCATCTGATTTTGGATTATCGATCAACAGTTTGGTGAAACGCACTTTGAATTGTTTGACTCGTAATTATTCATCTGACGCACAAAAACGAAAACATCAGACTCGCGACACGTACGGTAGTTATTGTTTTTTGGTTTTGTAACTGAATAAAGACAGTACACAAGCGTCCAAACGTTCTTGAAGACTTCCACTACAACTTCCACTACAATGACAACTATTGTGCTGCTGTCAGTGTCTGCATAGTGTGGCCAATTTTGTTCCTGCAGATTTAGTTTGAGGCCAAAGCTATTGAACCAATTTAAGTTGAGATGTATGCAAAAGGAAAGGGCGCAACAGTGCCATCTGATGCTCAGGCCAGGGAAAAGTGAGTTGCTATTTTCATTCCTAGTTTATGTGGTTGCACATCTAGGTATGTGGATATAACATATTGTATAGTTATTTCCATTGTTTATCTTGTGTGGCTGTGTGTGGGTACTATTTATATGTTTAGATTTAACAAGTTATTACAGTATTAACGAGTATTAACTCTAGATAACTATAAAATATAAATAGGTACAATCTATATACATTATTTTGTTATTGATTAAGATTTATTATATTATGTAGGTATTTATAGTTTATTAAGTAGATAGGTAAGTATAAATATCAAATTAATGGTACTTATGTACTTTTATGAATTATCTTTGTTTTGATTTTTTCTATGCTTATTAAATCAGAAAAAATAATATTTTGAACCACCTATCAGTAATTGTTGACATAATTATAATCTGTTTATTGATGAATTAAAATATTATGTTCTCTACTATAATCAGTAATCACACTTCATACGCATATCAAGAATTAAATGATTAAAGGCTTCATTCATATTTAAAATAATTAATATTAAAATTATATAAGCATATATCATAATATATATTATATTGATCAGTGCACATCTAAAACTACTAAACATTTTTAATAACATTGATAATCATCGATTAATTTCATTAGTCATTCATAAAATCCATTGTTTTGTACTTAAGTAATAATTATTATAGAAATAGGTATTATTATAGGCTTGGATTTTGAAAAAATTAATTAAGTAAGGGCAATATAAAAAATCTGATTACGATTTAAAGTACTAGTATTTTTTTTTTTTTTAATATTCCCTGATATTGTCATCAAAATGTATTGATATCTTACTTATTAAATAATTGTGTTTATTAAGCAATAAAATGTTAAGGAACGGAAAAACACTATGTAATTAAATACATTTTTTTGGACCCCAACCACCCTTTGAATAAATTCTGGTCGTATGTGTTATAATAAAAAAAATATAGGTAAGTTGAAGTTACAGTAATTTGGGGGCATCAGTGTATGACTGTTACTTATAATTATCATTATTATTAGAAAGTGAGTCTAATCCTCTTGCCCAGGTACATATCAATGAACATTAATATATTTACCATACATTATTTTCAAGCCATTCAAAAGAAAAAGAAAATTATTTCTCCTAACACAACCGTAGAACTTTGGTTGTAAGGTTTTTAATTAGATTTTGATTCATCAACAAGTTAAATATGTTTTAATCAAAGCAATTTTTGTGTTCCAATAACTGTTTATGTGTTATAATTAAAATTAAAAATACCGTTTTTACATTTTCTGATATTTCTGCTGAAAATCAAATACCTAATAAATTTGTTTCAATTAAAACATGAGAAACTTGTAATGATTCAATATTAAAATCTAGCAATGATGTCAGGTTGGGTCTAAATTCCACCTTTTTGTATGATGACTGTAGTTTCCTTAATGTATAAAAGCGAGTATAAAAGTTAATATTTGATTTACCAATAATCTGAATTGGATAAGTAAAACAAATATGTATACAAAAATTATCTTTTTATGACAATTCATATTAATTATCTGTGAATTGACGCAGGAAGGGCCAATATCAAAAAAGAACATTGTTGAAAAATTTAATTTTAAAAAGAATTATTACAATAATTATTATGAATTTGACTTTAAAGTAGGGATTTTGATGACTACATCTGTTTTCCATTCTTAATTTAATAACACATTTGTATTCATTTTATTTTCACATTGGTCCTTTTGATGGATAATAAATGTGACTAAATAAACTAATGATGATATTCAATTGCTCATAAATATTAGTAACTTATTATTATATTTATAAATTTTATTAATTGATTTGTCAAGATAGGCCCATAATATTATACATGATTTTAACAAATATCATAATCAAATATTAATGTAATTACATTCGTCTAATTGTCTCTAATTTGTTAAAATGTGACATTGGTCCATCTTGTACCAATTCACAGATATGTGTTAGCATACAAATTTAAACCCTACCTACCTATTCTATAATGTAAGGATAGTTTGTCTCTGATTCTGTATTCCATCAGTTTTTAATAATTTTTGTTTAAATGTTATTATTTTATAAATTCATGTGGTTCATCATAATTTCTAAACTCTACCTAACTTGATTTCTAATTTAACAACATGTTGTTTACATTAATATAAAAATCTATCAAAATTATTATACAGACATATTTATTGATTTTATTTTATTGTAATGCATGTAAACAAATAAGTAGGTAATTATTCTTCTTTCAATAAACAATTGACTTAACTGTTGAAAATTGAAGGTTAATATTATGTGGTTGTGTAATACTTATACAGTATACATAGTTATATGAATTTAAAATAAATTTACCTTTCATTTGCTAATTTATTGTAACGGATATAATGTTTTTAAAAGAAGATGTGTGAGTAGTAAATAATATTTATAATATTATAACATACATTAAACATAAAAAAAAATGAATATTAGTATAGAATGTTGGTTATTTTTTAGTTTAATACTTTAATCACTTGTATTTAATACTGTAATTTGGGAGGGAAGAGTAAAAATTTGTCATTTGCTGTTAATACTAATTGTCAATAAAATGATGTAAAAAATTATTATATATAAAGTTGAAACGGCAAATTTAAATATACATCATTAGTAGAAATAAAAAAATAGTCATACCACAGCAGTATAGGTATTTTATGATAAATTTGTGTTAAATTCAGAAAGAAGTCATTTCGTAAAGTCTATTATGTCAATATAGTATAACTTATTAAATTATCTTAGCAAGGATCTTCTTTTTTATTGGTTGAAATTGTTTGAAAGTATGTCAAGAGCTGATTAAAAACTAAACCTTCTACATTTAAAATTTGAGCTTTAGCAGGCTACAAATAAATGCTAAAAAAAATAGTTGGACAGGTGTTTACATATTTTGTAATTTTTCAGTATAATATTATATATTAAAAATCTAATTTAAATTGTATAATTAATATGAATATTTGGAATACATTTCAATATTTATTTTTTTAGGTTAGCATTGTATGTTTATGAGTATTTATTACATATTGGAGCTCAAAAAGCAGCTCAAACATTTTTAAATGAAGTGAGTACCTGCTTGAAATTTATTTTTTGTATTACATTATTTTAGTATGTCTGCATATTCATTATACCTAACTTCTTCATTATAATTTTCAAATTAATGAATTATGTATTAATATAAGTTTTTTTTGTTTATTACTTTAGATTAGATGGGAAAAGAATATCACATTAGGTGAACCACCAGGATTCCTGCATTCTTGGTGGTGGTAAGTACTATAATGTGTATAAACTGATTTTTTTTGCATTCACAAAATTTTAACTAAATGTATTTTTATATTCCCAGAAAGCTTAAACAAATTAAAATTATGATTTGTTTATCCTAGAAAACCGTTAAATTGTTTTTTTGTTATTAAAAGTATCAACAACTTATACAATCAGTATAATATTATATAGTAATGTGATAAGCAAATTATGTTTATCATACATTCCAGATAGTTAGAGCCTACCTATGCCCTTTTCATTATTATAAAAATGATCTTTATAAATTCTTTTCTGTTTAACTTGCTTTATATTTTTAGTGTATTTTGGGATTTATATTGTGCTGCTCCAGAACGTCGTGATACATGTGAACATTCAAGTGAAGCTAAAGCATTTCATGATTATGTATGTATTTCAATAGTTCCGAAGATAATTATATAGATATAGCTATTATAGTAATATGAATTTAATTTTTTTTAGGGTTTTGTAAACTCAGGTTATGGTGTAAATGGTATTGCACATGTAAGTATTTTATATCACTAAATGTTTATTTTTTTTTAATCATATAACTAAGACAATTAAATAAAAATATTTATTTATAGAATGCTGGACCTTCTCCTAGTCCTTTAGGACAAATGCCCCCAAATGATGGAATGCCAGGGGGTCCAATGCCTGGAGGATTTTTTCCAGTTCGTATATTTTAATATAATTTTTAAAATTGAATGGCAGTAATTTCTGATAAAAAAAATAATAAAAAAATAATTTCTTTGTATAAATCTTAGAATTCATCAATGAGACCATCACCTCCAAGTCATCCTTCAGCACAACAATCTCCTCATTCTCAACCACCATCACATGGACAAATGTTATCTAATCAGGTTTGTTGTTAATCATTTTGTCTTAAATATTTTATTGCACAAGGTATAAGTCAAATTTACTTTATTTTATTTTAGCCTTTTATGGGTCCTCGATATCCAGGTGGTCCAAGGCCTGGAATTCGCATGTCACAATTAGGAAATGATTTTAATTCTGTAAGTTTATGAATATAAAATTACCACTATAATATATAAGTAACTTTAAATTTATAAATAATTCATATTTTAGCCTACAGGTCAGCCAATGATGCCTGGTATGGACCCTTTAAGACAAGGTAAACTATTTAATAGTAATTAACATGTTATCACTCCTTAAATGTAATATGAAATTATAATTAATTATTAAAAATTATTTTTGTGTTATTAGGTTTATTTTACTAAAATTTATTAACTAATTATGAAAGTATGAAATATATTATTAATCAATAATTTGCTTAATAATTTTTTCTCCTGTAGGTGAAGCTGGAGAATATGTTGTAGGTTGGCAAGGTAGGCCAGTATTATTTAAATTTTATTATGCACACTATTTCTTAACTCAAATGTTTTGTAGTTAATGTTATAATGATAATAAAATAACACTGTTTGTTTAAATTGGAATTTATAATAATGTTTAAGTCCTTTAAAACCAAAGATCTTTATTCTTTAATTTTACTCTTGAAATGTTTGTATTGAATACATATTTCAAAGTGATTTCAAAGTGATCTATTCATCTTGTTGACTTTTTTTTGTAAAAAAGCATGATATAACAATTAAAATTGTTAAGAGAAATGGCAGTGTTAAAATCTAAAAAAAAATAATATATTTTCAGTGCATTCATGCTTAAAATATGAATTATATTTATTTGTTTTAGTTTTAATAGTTTTTGTCATAAAAATAATGAAATTTATTTATCCATTATAAATATGATATAATTAATAACCACTGCCATTCCCCTTGATATATCTTCAATTTAAATTCAATCACTGTCTGCGTTTGATATTGTTAAGTTATAAAAATGTGTGTATATGTTTGGTGTATTTGTGTTTTTATTTAAGAGTTCAAATTAATAAAATAATTGCTATAGTTTTATATGAATGCATAAAAATTCAAACTATTGGGTGTTATAAACTTATAACATATTTCCATTAATTTTTGAATTTTATTAGTTTTAAAACATTAGACTGATTGTCTACATTTTTATTTGTTACTTTAAGAAGTATGACATTTTGGGAAGGATATAATATTAATAGATAAATAAATAATTATGCTTTCAATATACTATGATAAATATTATTTTAATTAAAAACAAAATTTTACTTATACCATGTTTAACTAAAAATTGATTTACTGTAGTTCATGATTAAAATTTGATAAACATACATATGAGATTACAAAGTTTTAATAAGTGTAAATTAGTTTTTTAAATATTAATTTCTTATTTAAAAATATATACAACATTTATTTTTCTATGTATGAAACACATTGGAATTATCTAACTAGAAAAAAATAAAAATAATAGTATTCTCGTACTTATATCTAATATAAGTTTGTTAAAATTAATAATTTTAATTTTAGACTGGATGAACTTTTTACAATTTTCTACTTAATTATCAAAAGTTATTATCTTAAATTATAGTTAATAAACAACGATGAGTCTGGTAATACATTAAATACTTGATAAAAGTGCTAGTGACATAATTATATTCTCTTTTTGAATTATTATTATTAAAAATATTTTTTGACACTAATTAATATTGAATATTGACAATATATATGAGCATTATAAAATATAAACATCCTCAGAACTATAGGCTGATGGTCTGTCTCTATTCAGAATCGTTTTTTAATTGTGTACAAAGATTTATTGTAACATATTATTGAGGTAGTTTAAATTCAATGATATATCATTGTACATGTTAACCAACTACTATATCAGTGTGATTAATTTTTTTTTTTTTTTAAATGTCGTTGCTCTCTGACTTATTTTAACATTATTTATGTCATGTAACAAGTTAATTATATACTTTAGGGAATAAGGACAATTCCTATTTACATTTTGTAGATATTTTATCACCAGATTTTTTTTTCTAGATTCACTTATAAAGTATATACTTTCTGTTATTAGGTTTCATGATATCTATTTTAATTTTTTAATTTAAAAATTGATAAAATAGTATTTCAATAAATAATTGTTGGAAATCAAAATTAAATAGTTTTGATTGATACTATTTTTCTAATTAGGTTGCTTAATTTTTTATTTTATTGAAGTTGTTTTTTCTAATTAATACAAATGTTTAAATTGTTAATTTATCATTTTACAATAATTGTGTGTTTATTTTATTTTAAAGCACATTAAATTAATGTATTAAAAACACACTGTTTTACTATTCAAGCTATGAGAAGCTATAAGCTATAAGCTACTTCAATGTATTATATTTGTTCATTATATCCTCCCTCTTCATAATTAGTTGTTGCTTGTGTACATTTAATTTATTATATATAAAAAATTTTTTTTGAGCTTTATTTATTTTATGAACAGGAGGTATGGGACCAATGAATCCTCGTATGAATCCTCCTCGTGGTCAAAACACTCAAAACATGAGTCCATTAGGATCATATAGCCCTGGAATGCGTGGACCTCCGCCTAATACAACATTGGGCCCTGGTGGTGGTGGTGGTGGACCAAACATGCCTTTATCTATGGGTGGACTTGTTGGAAGGCCACAATGGCAACCAAATGCAAATACTGTGAGTACTCTAATATTTTAAATTTTTGAAATGGTAATAATAACTATTTTATAGCATTATTGATTTAATTGTCATAGATTTGACTGAAATAAAATTATATAAATACATTTCATGCAAACAAAACAATACTGCCTTAACCGTCGTTGGATAAACATGATCGTTGTCATTGTAAAAATTAAAAATACAAATAGTTGGCTAATCGCTTCGTGGTCAAAGTTATAAATTATAATATTACTTCTATGAGGAGTTTATGCTTTTTTCAATTAAAACTTTGAATAAAAATTATACTATAAGTAACGATAGGCTAATACCGCTTTTTACCGATATCCGATATTCTGATATATGCTATCAACCTAAAACTTATAACAGATATATTAGAAAATAATATTTTTCGTAAAATGTAAAATATAACTGATACCCGATAAAGTGATAGCATTAATGTTATAGTTTTACATTGATTATTAATAATAAGTAATAAATATACAAATTACATATATTATATTATTTTTGTCATTTCAGTTTTTAATACTTAAGTAGTTAATTTTAAAGTTACAACAAATTACATTGAATCTTCAAAATAAATGATAATGAATAACCTTTTATGAATAAATAAAATTGTTAATTAAAAAAAAACTATTTAATTAAATTAGTATCGGTTTAAATATTTGTTTAAAAAAGATTTGATATTGGTTCTAGTATTGACCATTCCTACAGTAATAAAGTACTCTTAATGTTGATAAACAATGCCTTAAAGTTATGCAAAACAGTATATTATAAATATAAAAAAAGCCTGCATCTTCATGATACTAAACCTGAGTTACTTTTGTCTAAAATCAATAATGTTAGGTTTAAAGTATCTGATTTAAGGGGAGAAAATAATAACCTTTAAAAAGAAATCGGTTCTCCTCTATATAAGAGAATCGAACTATTTGAATCAGAATTAGCTGATAAGTAAACAGATGTTTATTATAATTTTACTATATCATGTTACTTATTTTGCAATTCTGATAGGTACCAGAAAAACCAGTAAGAACTTGTAAGTTCTTATGTACTAGACATTTCTAATGCAAATATTAATATAACTACTACTAAAGTTAATGAACTTTTTTCCGCATTACAAATGCAGAAAAAACCAGTATCTCCATTTAAGGTTTTGAGGATTGTGAATAAGGATCAATTCAGCGACCGCTCAAAACCAAACTTGACAACTCTAAAGAAGTCTATCCTGTTTTAGAATCAAAATTATGAATCTTGATTCCTGGAAATGTGGTTCAATATGGCGGGTACTATAAACTGTGTCTTAGTGTGCCCAATGTCTTACTGAACCCAGATCTCCACTAATATTCTTAATAATTCAATTTGTAATAGAAAACATTTTGTAAAACAATAAGGGATACTATAAATATGTTTGAAGCTTACAATCTAAAAATAATTATTTCTTTGTTATTGTTTACTATTTTATATTTACTTCAACTTATCCAGGTATCAAAAACAATTTTAACGATTATGAAGTGGGGTTTTGTAAATTGTCATGTTTTTAAATTATATTGGTGCATAATAACTTGTCATAACAATCATAGAGGTTGTGGTGTAGCAGCTATATGTCAATAATATTTATAATTCCAAACTAGTAAATAATAATCAATATTATTAATTTAAAGGCCCATAAAATGTTGTCGCATTTTACTAAATATTTATATTGGTTTGACCATGAACTTAAAAGCTATTAAAAAAAAAAATCAACAGTATCACATTTAGCTTATGATTGAAAATCTTTCTTTAGTTAGAAACACATATGAAATAAAATATAATAAAATTCATTTTTTAGGATAAAAATTCAATCTGTGAATGTCAATGCCACAGTTAAATCTTTGACATTCAGATCTAATAACTTCTTGTTTAATGACTGTATGAAATTGATTTATAAAAATGTTAGGATTTCTGAATCAACATTTTTAATTATTTCAAAAATTTTAGATATTTAGAAACAACTTTTAATATTTACTGTACATAATACCGTAGTAACTGACACTAATCATGATTGAGCTGAATTGTGATATCACATTGCCTCAATTAGTAGCTATTTTTGTGTGCACTACCACACACTTTTGCACTACAAACTCAGAAGTGCACTACAAAAAATAAAAATATGCACCTAACACCTAAGATTTTATATAAATAAGGCAAGGTCCCATGTTTAACTGAATTGTATAGATGTAACTATATGTATAATAGGTATTGTTATTTTTCAAATTAAGTTTTTGAAAAGAAAAATGCAGAAATTGTTTTCTTGAATGTAATGTATAATTAATTAATATACATCATCTTTGCTATAACAGTTTGTGCTTCTTCAATATTCATATAAAACGTTAAACAAAATAATAAGGTTACCAAGGAAAATATGATTTTTTTTTTAATTTTTGGCATAGTGATAGTGTGTAAATACTTGTGTTAGTGATCGCTGATTTAATTTTTAATTAATTAATTAATTTCTTATTAATATTATGATAATTATAATTGAGTAGACTATCATGATAGACCTATAAAAAAAAGAAAAATATACTATAATATAACTATAACAGATTTATTAATTTCCATGCATGTTTTTCAATTATAATGTTTATGACCAAGGCAATTGATTTTTTGATATTTTATTTTGGTGTTGAGAGTACCTTTTGACTTTGTTAATATAAGTATTAAAAATGACAACTTTAAAGCGTTTTACATGTAATAAACATAATATAATTTGTAAGATATAGTATAAGAAAATAACATTTTCATTCATCCCTACCTTCACAATCATTCTGTCCTCAATAGTCTGAATCAATAAATAGTTAAGCAAACCAAGATGTTGTTATTGATCAATATTGTTCTTATCTTCTTGTTCTTACTATAGAATATACTTTGATTATGTCATGTGCATGAAAAATAGGATTAATCAATGATTGATGACGATTAGATAGTTTTGTTATATTATATGATTAGTTTCGATTTAAATATATGCAAATATAAATTACTAGAATTACTAGAGTTACTAAAACATGATTTTTATTGAACTAATCAAAATGTTTATTAATATTTTTACAGCCCATGAGTTATTCATCGTCATCACCAGGAGCTTATGGAGTAAGTTTTGATATTTCAGTTAAATATTTGATTTTATTAATACATAACATAAAATGTTCAATTAAATTAGATTAGCTTAATGTAGATATTTATAGTACTTAGTTTTAATAGTTATATATTACAATTGAGTAAAAGTGTTGGCAAAAAGAGATTTAGGTTTTATATAAAATATTATTTAGGGACCCTCAGGATCAGGCGGCCCTCCTGGACCAGGCACACCGATAATGCAAAGTCCTCAAGGTAAAATAAATAAAAATAGGTAGTTCATTTAGTTTATGATCTTAATTTGAGCAATAATGTTCAAGATTCTTCAAACTCTGGAGGAGAAAGTATGTACACAATGATGAAGCCGGTTACCGGAGGGAATATGCCTGGTGTAAGTTATAAACTAAGAGAAATTTTATTAGATATGTATTTTTTTATACTTAAATGTTGTGTGCTTAAAATTAAAATAACCATTTTCAGGATTTTCCAATGAATAATGCATCAGATAGTGGACCGCTAGGACCAATGGGTCCTAATACAATGAATTCGGTTTTGAATGGCGAAGGACTAGATGGTATGAAAAATTCACCTGCACCGGGTGGCCCAGGGACACCGAGAGAAGACAGTGGAAGTGGCATGGGCGATTATAATTTGTCAGGATTTGGAGGAGCGGGAGAAAATGTAATTGGCCTGGATATATATTAGTTTATGGACGTTGAAGACAATCGATGAACTGCATACTGATTAAGGTGTGATGACAACTGTATGGTGACCAAGAAAATAAAGTGGCAAATAATATTTCAACTGACATTTATAAAAAACAAACTGTAAATTTAGCTTTTTTTATTAATGTAGTATTAAAATACATTAAAATTTTTTTTTGAAGTATTGTTCACCATTTTTCATCTCACCGTTATCAGGTTGTTATTCATCTTTCTTGGTCCAATTTTTTTTTTGAATTTATAATTGATAGTTTGTCATAAATTACCTTAAGTGTTTAATAAAAACTCTGTGAGTTATAAACTTTGTAGATTCCCAAAAAAATATTAAAGACATAAAATAACTTTAAAAACAATATAAGCTGAGTTGCATACAGTGTAATGTGCCTGAATTTTAAATGGTTGTTCTAGAGCTTATGCGTACATCTATTTACAAGTACTTGGCAAATATTATGGTCTGAATATGTTTTTTTTTTACATTTGTATTCTTATTTATCAATTTAAGTGTACCTTTATTGGTTTCTTTAGTTTTTTATTTAAACTAAATTTATTCTATATGACTAAGTCAAACTAATATCCAGCTTTAAATCAATAAAAAAAAAACTATGAATTAAATAATATATTATAATATTTTCTTTTGTGAATTATAGTTAACATTATAACATTATTGGATAATGTTAATTTTGAATTATCATTTTAAAAATAGTAAGCAAACTAAGTAAATTGTCTTAGTTGTTTTTTTTAATTTGTATGGAAAAATTAAAGAAATAAACACCCCTCTTATATTTGATACCAAAAACAAGTTGTAAGTATACAATTTGTATAATTAATATAATTTTTAAATCTTTCCTCATTTACTACCATTGATATAGATATTTATTACATTTTGTATCTATTCTCTAATTTGAATTATGCTATCTTTAGACATGATTTTGAACTTGGGTAAATAGCTTTAATATTATCACATCCAAATTGATGGGTATCCAATTGATAAAATACTATTGGCAATTAGTAAATCTATCATTATTAATTCCATGATATATTTTTTTGTATGCCCAATCTGTAATAATATTTTTAAACTTTTAAAATTTAACCAAATATTATAGTTACGTTGATAACAACTTAATATATTGAATAGCTTTAATTCTATGTCAACAATGAAATTAAAATTAAACTTTTTTTATGTAGAGTCAATATAACAATAAAATCATTTAGGTTACTAAATTATAACTATTAAGAAAACAACATTTATTTGAAGATGTAATGACTAATTTCATACCATATTATTAAGTACAATATTTCAATATTCTGGTATTACTGTTTGTGGCCTAGTCGTTATCAATGTTGTAAAACGGTGACCGTTGACACTTCAATAAAAGTACATTTTTATATCTTGGGGTACCTTTTATTTTTTTGAAGTAAAAATTACATAATTCATACCATATTATAAAGAATAATATTTCAATATTCTCATATTGCTGTTTGTGTCCTAGTCGTTATCAATGTTGTAAAACGGTGACCGTTGACACTCCAATAAGGGTACATTTTTATATCTCAACGTACCTAACATTTATTTTGATGCGATATTTAGGATCAGACCGAATCCGCTGCAATAATGAAAATAAAAGAAAGTATGCAAGAGGAAGCCAAACGTTATGAAAAGGATTCTGACCAATCGGATTATTACATCCAATAGAGAAAAATATGATGGTAGTTTGAAATTTTCATGTGTAGATTTAAAAAATCTTGCCATAAAAATCAGTTCAATACATTTACATTGACATGTTCATTCCTGACACGTTTTTAAAATTTGATGGTTCACAGCCAATAAAATATAAATAGTTATATTTAAACAATTATTGTGAATATGAAATTATTCAATATATTATGATAGAATAATATTCATGGTAGTATTTTATGTAAATATTTTAGGAAAAACTTGTTTTAAAACAAAAACAACAAAATTTTCATGTTATGGTCACATCATTTAAATAGGAATTTATACCATCTATTCGACAACTATTTCATGCACCCATATCGATGATGGCTGATATTAAACTATTATTTTTCAAGAGCACCAAAATTTTGTTTAAGATGTTCTTTTATGTTTTTTTGGGACTTCTACTATTTAAATAACTGTGTTTTTATATATTGATAACTATTTCTGTTCAATATTACAGATAAATTTATTAATATTTTTAAAATTCATGTTTTAATGAATTAAAAAATAAATATAATAAATGTATTATTTTTTTTAATATAATTACGTACCATAAATTATTACAGTTCATTGTAAACATTATTGCATCAAATATAAATTCATTTTATTTGTTAATAATTTTGCCATTTAGTTGTAAAAGTTTAATACATGTTTTTTAAGCATTTACCAATTGGTGAACTCAATTTTTCTTAATGAAATCTCGATATATTTATAATTATTTTGTTTATTAGTTATAAAATGTGGTTAGTTAAAAAAAATAATTGATCCCATTTCTTAATATATAATTTATTGTAATAATTGTAATAATTGTTTATGTGGCAACATTTGAATGATATCTCTTTAATGACTAGCTAAGTCTCTATTTATTATGTAAATGTTAAATCATGAAATATTTCAATTCCTATTTATCAAAATTTAGATTAAAATTATATTGGGGTTACCTACATATTAACACAAACCAAACCTAATATATTGGTTTATGAGTGAAATCGCTATTTGTTATTAGACAAATAGAATGTGGTATATAATTTTTGAAATTTGTATTCTTAATCATTTTGTGGAAAACTACAAAGTTGAATATTTTTACTGTCTGTGTATACTTAATATTTCTAAGTTATACAAGGAAATCTATTTTGAAAAAAAAATGTATACCAAATTATTTCATGTAGTTAACTGTAGGTTCCTTACTGTAAATAATACTAAATGGCAAACATTTTATATAATAATATAAGTATTATACACTACTATACAGATCCAGATAAGTAATAATTAAAAATAAAGTCCAAATAACAAATTAACGCATGCTAAGAACTGTGTAAATTATTGGTTAGAAGTTTTTTTATTTGCTAAAAACAAAATCAATTTAGCAGTATGAAAAGAATTTTTAAAATATTGGAAGATTTACATGTTAGAAATATATTGTATAAAAAAAAACAAAAAAAAAATGAATAGCCAAATTTAATCGATCAATTAAACTTATAAATCTAACCATAACGTTTTTACAAGAACTTCATCTACTATAAATTATTTTTTACAAATTGATTATTATTTAACGATAAACATTGTAATTTCATATTTAGTTATTATTTTTATAAATATAATGTAAATTTTTATCTAAAAATGGCACTTTTTTAATTATAATTATATATTTATTATTATTGTTTAATTTTTTTTTTTTTTTTAAATCAAAATGTTATTCGATTTGTATTTATATTGAAATTAATTTGTTTTTCGTCCCAAATACATTCCCTCTAAGATTTAATGTTTCAATATAGATTTTGTAAGAAAACAATGTTGTAAAATTGTACTATTAATTTGTACGTTGTTTAATTAATAATAATAGTTATTATTATTATTATTATTATTATTATTATTATTATTATTATTATTATTATGATTATTATTATTTTTATTATTTCTATTATACATTTCATAGTTATTTGTTTATCTGTGGTATATATTATTAATAGTTATCTGGAAAGTTTAATAGTATTTTTAGTATACTTATTATGTACAATGTACAAGTATTTTATAATTTTTCCTTTATAAAATCTCAATTTAAATAAATATTAAATATTTTTGATTTAAAGATACACATTAACGTACTAAACAGCGCGTTTATTTAAAATATAATATGATTTGTGACTTCAAAGTTGAATTGATAATACTGATAATAATAATATTAGTTAGTAAAGAATGTTGATTGTTGATAAAATACAAATTGTAATTACCTAATAGTTAAAAAAAACTAATGTTATCTCCATATTATATTTACAAAAATAATAAAATGTTATTGAAATTGAGATGAGAAAATTCAAGTGCAATTTTGTTTATTTATCAAAAAAATACTATTAAACATTTCACCATATTATTTTATTACTGTATTATGTTTTTTAAATTAAGAACTGTTTACAATAAATTATTTATAATAATAATGCACTATGTACGCCAAATGTCTCGGAAATGCTGGAATACCAACCTAGTGGATACCCTCCTGGTATTTTTAATCGGCCCCATTTAATGTTACATTATTCTAGTTACATAGTAGGTAGTCTTAACGGGTTGTGTATTTCAATTGTTTCCTATTTAATTAGTTTACTGTAATTTCATTAGTTAATTAATTGCATAGTTTTTAATTTTATACTACATGTAGTTGTAAATTATTCAACTGGTTTGTACCCAAAATATTATGTACTGTAGTTAGTCTTAAGTGGAGGTATACTTGAGCTGGGTGACTGGGAATTCCTGAGTCTGGGACATTTCGGTATATATTGTTAAATAATTAAATATATCCTTAACCATAATTATAATGAACTCTTCTCTATAATATTGTGTTCAAAATTAAGTAAAATATCTTTATGTATGATTTATTTAATTACAAGTTATACAATTAAGCATCGCGTTTATTTTAAATTTATATTATATTATATTATATACTTATATATATATATATATATATATTAACATATATTTACACATATATATATATGTGCATGTATATAATATTGGTGTTAAATTCAGTGTTGTAAATCATTTTATTACCAAATTAAACTACCTGACAGTATGTATTAATTGTTGGTGTTTGAAATTTAATACCAAATTTAATGTGTCAAATACATTTTATACGGTATTAAATACTGTCAAAGATAAACAATATTTCCTTCATCCCTTTAAACTATTTATACTAAAAAATATAATTGTTAGAAATGATTCAGGTCTTTTTGGTTGGACATGTAATGGATAGGCTTAAGCTAGAGTTGGACTAGCCCTGACCAAAAATCAGCGATCGCAGAATGGGCCGTAGATGAGTTTGAACCTCTTCCAACCAAATTTAAAAACTAAATTTACTATTTGTTTAGTAAAAAATCTTTGCAAGGGTCCCTTATAGACATGATAAAATAAATGATTATTATTACCAAGAAATTTAAATATTTTGAAAAGATAAGTAGATAGATGAACCTATTTGTAAGAGCCATAAGATTTTAATTAATATTTAACAAAATAATATAAATATAATACTCTGTACTATAATGATTGAACAAATTATACCAAAGAATAATTGTAATATTCAATGCTACTTTCAAGTAATTGACAGTAAGTCTAATGTTTATTTATAAATTATATTTACATATATACATTTTGAAGTCGTTTTTGCCGTACTGCTTAGTAATATTATATACGATTAAACAATTTTAATTTTTGTATTTATTTTCTAATAATTATTTCATATATTTGTTTTTTTATTATAAGTCCTAATAATGGTATGTAGGCATATGGTATATTTTAATTCCCGATAACAATAAATTTTGCTTCTTATATTCATATACTCGTCGCTAACATGTACATCATCGATGTTATAATATTATGTAACTTATAGGTTATGGCTTTATCCATTGTATATGATCTAAGACACATATGGGTTATTTATTTATTTATTTATGTTGTATATCAACGGGTATATACCCTTTTACAAATTTTATAAAGAAAACATATCAGATAAAAACTAAATAAGTGTAGTAAAACCTAACAAAAAGAGATAATATAATATAAAAATAACTCTGAAATAAAAGTAATAATTAATATATAAAATTATAGTTACATTATAAACATTTTTTTTTTCCATATTTATCAATCAATATTTTTTAATAATAACATAGATTTAGATTTAAAACAATTGCGAGAGAGAAAAAATATATCTAAATGTATACAAATTTTATTAGCTAAAATTAAAGCTCGAGGGAAAAATATTGGTACCACTATTTGTTTTATAATGAGGAACTAAAATAAATCTGAATTACGTGTAATT